>NC_135120.1:2383997-2708562 GCF_050908995.1 Andrena cerasifolii
CAACTCATAATAATGGAACGAGAGAAACCATTTGGAGGTAGAAGAAGTCGCTTGGAAAAAATCTTGTCAGGCAGCAAGCAATCATGTTGCAGAAATGTTCTCTGCTCAAGAGTATTACGCGATGTTCGGTGGGACCCCCCGAACAGCGGGGACATTTGCGCGGGAATACCTACGGCTCCGAACGCCAAGTAAAAATTCATTTCCACCAATTTTTATAACGTAGGAACAACACGTTCCATGAAAAATAAATTAAGTGATCAGTGTTAGTAGGCGTGCAGTGAAGTGAATATTCGGTACATTAACCCGGACGCACTTGACGTTGCGACCCTTAACACGACACCCTTGGATGGTGTCGTGTACCTGAGATCAGCTGTGCACTCGGCGCCTTTGTTAATGACCAGGATCGGTTCAGTGACTTAGTGACACAGGTTTTCCAGCTGCACGTAAATTTCCGAAAGGGTGAGTTTTAGTTACATTATTGGCGACTATTATTTTTTAAATTTAACGCAGGCTATGACTTATTTCCGGCGATAATTCTCCATAAGTAAATTTTTCTTCGCAGTTTTTAAACGGACTTATTCATTATCAATAACAGTGTTGGCCATTATTGAACTACGGATTTTTATCACAATAACCAACTACGATCACTTTTCGTTCGTTCCTTGTTGCATTACCTTTTCGTTTGTACGTTATTAAAAAGGACATTTACGTGTTCCTTATCCTCTCACTCCAAATAATTATTATTTTCAATTCTTCTAAAAAAAAAAAAAAAAAAACTGTGTATTCGTCTTTTTACGTTACACGTGATTTTCATCCATTTATCCTTTATTCATTATTCAGTTGAAATGGTAAACAAACCAGGGCAAAAGGTTAAATGTTTTGTTACGTCTTTTTCGTTTGCCATTCTACGCAATTTTCGTCGATGCATGCCGCCTAGCTTGTTCGTAGTCACAGCGCAGCCCGGCGCGCGGCCACGCTAGCGCAGGAACTCCAGCGGAAGGTTAACGCTGTGATTGGTCGGGCTTTTTTCTTAATATCTCGAAAACGAAACCCCGGTTCCCAAAACGGTTAAAAACTTTTCGATGTCTTTTTGCATGAGGATATTGCATGTACCGGGATGTCCCTCAATTCTGGGACACCCTGTATTAGTGATTCTCCAGGGAGTGATCGGAAAATATGTCCGCATTTTCTAATGGTCAATGCCATTGTTCTCCTAAATCGGAAATAGGGAGAGCAAGTAAATAAATAGGAAAAGAAAGAGATACTGCTCGCACTTAATTGGTGCCTAGCCCCACCACCGTTTATCTGCGTAATTTTTTCTATTGGGCGAAGCAATAACATCTACCAATTGGATTCGACATTGGGCGATTGTGCCCGCCGATTTGTGAGTTCCGCTTTAATGGTGGACACATTTTCCGATCACTACCTAGAGGATCATTAACGTCATATTAATTAAAAAGTAAACAAACGCGTTACACACGTGCAACTGTGTGCAGTGAGTTATATGAGTACGATCTGCGTCTTTTTTTTTTTGGTTTGAGAGTGAAAAAGGAATAACAGAAAGAGAAAATTTCTTTATATAAAAGGTGGCAGTACATCAGTACTGCGGGGCGTAAAAAGAAGAAATTGACATGAAATGGAACAAGAAGTCAAAAAGTTGATATTGAGGTTAATGCAGGTTTCGGTTAACGTATTTTGAATTTCTTAACTGTGTTCAGCGCAATAAGTGAAGCTATAACATGCAACACGTTTGACGGTAAAATAACAATCGCGGACTCGGCTTCATGTTGTTGATAAAATGTGAAAAATGTGATCCGAGAAGGATCAAATCCACTTGTAAACGACAAAGCATACGACATTAACAGAAGAATGATTTTTGTATTTAAATTATTGGGAATGAGGTATACAGGGTGTCCCACTAAGGAATGGACAGCGCGATATCTCTTAAAGTATTGTCGATAAAAATATAAAAAAAATAGGGAATTGCATGGTTCGAGGGGGCCCATTTATTAGCGCGAACGAATTTTGTTTTCGATTATTATTTTAAAAGATACGATGGTCAAGTTCGGTTTTTCAAATGGAACTATTTTTTTTGAAGACCTGAGCTGATAGTGCGTTCCAAGACAAATTCAATAAGCTTTAATGTATACACTTTATTTCCACTGGTTTTTAAGATATTGCGCTTGCAAATTTACTGATTTTCACTGCAAGAAACCCCTCTGGAATGGCAAAAACCGGGGCGGTCTTACTGGCGCCACGGATGGCACTGCCTGTTGAAATGGATACTTACCTGCCAAAGGTCTACGCCAGAAATGGCAGGCCCAAAGGCTGGACAATTCTTTTCCGTCAGAAATGCTACTTAGGTAGGTACATCTGCGGTATCGAGAAGCGCATCGTTACTTTTATTTCGCACTTGCTTCTACGCTCGGATGGCCGGTTCTTTTGGGAGGGATGCAAGTTGGATTGGTTAGGTTAGGAGGAGTGAAAGTTGCTATACTAAATTTCAACCATAGGGAGCAGATTGTATCAGAACCAATCCAACTTGCATCCCTCCCAAAAGAACCGGCCATCCGAGCGTAGAAGCAAGTGCGAAATAAAAGTAACGATACCTACCTAAGTAGCATTTCTGACGGAAAAGAATTGTCCAGCCTTTGGGCCTGCCATTTCTGGCGTAGACCTTTGGCAGGTAAGTATCCATTTCAACAGGCAGTGCCACCCGTGGCGCCAGTAAGACCGCCCCCGGTTTTTGCCATTCCAGAGGGGTTTCTTGCAGTGAAAATCAGTAAATTTGCAAGCGCAATATCTTAAAAACCAGTGGAAATAAAGTGTATACATTAAAGTTTATTGAATTTGTCTTGGAACGCACTATCAACTCAGGTCTTCATAAAAAAAAAAAAATAGTTCCATTTGAAAAACCGAACTTGACCATCGTATCTTTTAAAATAATAATCGAAAACAAAATTCGTTCGCGCTAATAAATGGGCCCCCTCGAACCATGCAATTCCCTATTTTTTTATATTTTTATCGACAATACTTTAAGAGATATCGCGCTGTCCATTCCTTAGTGGGACACCCTGTATAGCCATGGAGAAGTTTTGCGGTTTGATGGATTTGCCAAGGCCGATTTTTCAATCTATGTACGACAAAATCTGTAAGAACACTTTTCATGCAGCAGAAACGGTTTGTGAATATTCCATGAAAAATGCAGTTGCAGAAGAAAAAAGAAGTATTAAAGAGGAAAAAATGAACCAGGTTTAACAGTCTCGGGAGCTGGAACTTGGCAAAAACGTGGCTTTACAGTGGGAAAGTCCTCGATATACTGACGCAATCTGCATACTGTAAAGCTTGTGAAACCTGGAAAAAAATTAGTTCTATTCCGGAATATGCACTGTGGAAAGAATCTGACGATGAACATTACAGTGCGAACCATGAAGGATCATCGGGAAAGATGGAAATTGATGCGATGAAAGAAATGTTTTTGAGGTCGGAAACAAAGTATAATATCATGTATATGAATTACATTGGAGATGGAGACTGCAAAACCTTCGAAGGGTTACTTGATTGCAACCCTTATGAAAATGAAGTTATCACGAAAAAAGTGTGCATCGGCCATGTCCAAAAGCGCATGGGAACCCGATTGAGAAATGTGAAAAAGAAAAACAAAGGTCTCGGAGAGCGAGGCAATTTAACAGATAAACTCATAAATGAGTTATTTATTTATTATGGCCTGGCTGTTACACGAAATGCTCATTCCAATTCGTTCGGAATTCTGGTGCGCCTGGTTGCAGGCAAAGGCGAACAACACTTTGGACAACTACACATACACTGATCCTCTACCTCAGGTCGTATAAGATGCTATCCGCCCAGTTTACGAAGATCTCACCTCGGACGATCTTCTAAAAAGATGCGAAGGAAGTTTCAATCAGAACAATAACGAGAGCTTGAACGCTATGATTCGGTCGATATTTCCTAAAACCAAGTTTTGTGAGAAGAACACAATTGATTTTGCTGCATTTGTCGCTACCAGTTTATTTAATGACGGCTATAATAACATTCTTTTGATGATGCAATTGATGCAATTAAGTACTGGGCGGAATTGTTTTAACGTGTGTCACGTAATCGACAAGACACGAGTAAGTAATACAGACATGAATGCACTCGATATTGCCAAAAATGCGCGCCAACAGCTCAAAGAGGCTCAAAAAGAAGTCATCGAAGTATGGAGCTGGAATAGCTGACTAGTAGTAATTTTCAAATATTTTAATTTTATCAGTGAACAAACTTTAATGAAAATTTTAAACGCGTTTTTCTCGAAACAACATTTTTTCAACCTGACCCAAACTATATCTCCGCAACCTTTCATCCAATTTACTTATTCTTTTTTGTTTTAAGTTTAAAACACTATTCTCTCCAATGTAGCATAGGATTTTATTGATATTTCAATTATTCGACTTTTTAAAGCATTTCAGTGCAAATTTTTACGCAAAAAATTAAAGTCAATACTTCAAACTGCTACAATTTCCAAAATAATTCGAATTTTGAGAAAATCCTGCGCTACATGGAAGATAATATATTCCAGTTTATATATCTCTTTTGTATTTCCTTCTCAGATAATCCAGTCATTCCCGGGAGTGTGGGTCAGTTTCTTATGCAGTGCTCCGAAAAGACATTTTGTTCACCGCCATTTTGTAAAATTTTCCGTACAAAAAAATTTTTCTAGGAATATAAAGATTGTTTAAAAGCTACATAAAAAAATCCAAGTCCAATATTTGTATTTATACGAACAAAAAAATCACAAACTTTTTAGTGGTTTCTGGGTGGGGTCCCCCCTTAATAGTAGACTCCACGTCGCGGGACGTGACAATACCAATGGAAGATAGTCTCACTGCACATCCGCAAACACTCTTATGGAATGATGAAAAGTATCTTCGTATTGCACCAGTGTAACATCCGGTTGCCCGGAGACAATTGAAGGCTGGTTCTCGAGAGGAGAGCGGCGTCCCCTCGAGTATAGGATTGGTGGGGGGTTCGTTGGTATGGAGTGACGGATTTAAATCCAGCTTTTAAACTCAACAATGCTTATTTATTTATCAACACTTAACTCTAATAACAGTAATTAATAATAACATGTCTTATTACTACTACGATTATATATTTCTATTTTTGGGTTTTTATGGTATTTTGGTTTTTATGTTAATTTTTGTTTTGTGGTTAAATATATGTATACGTACATGCATTGTTGCAGTGTATGGCCGCTTCTCGTCTCCGGGGCGAGCTCGTACTCTTGGCAATGCAAGCTGTAAGATGGTCGCTTCCGTCTCCGGGGCAAGTTCGTTACTCTTAGCTATATCTGCTGCTAGAACGGCCGCTGCCGTCTCCGGGGCGAGCTCGTTTCTGTTTGCAGAGTTTTCGAATGCCCGCTGTGCTGCGTGCGCCTCATTTTATAGTATGAAATATACTATAACATTTGTTTCTCTAATATTCGCTTTGTTTATAATTTATGTATAAAGATATGTACAATGAGCCTGCGTGGTAATATAGAACGGTTTTGTGCGGTAACGTAGATCGGTTCAGTTTTACCGACGATCGGTATTTAGCGGTTTAAGTCCCGTGGGACGTTACGCCAGGATAAGCAAATATACCACACAGTCTATTTTTCGATGAATATACAGAGGAATAAAACTTAATCACGATAAGAAAAATGAACGGTTTTGATATTTAATAAGAATTTTCACTTCTAACGCGTTAGAATTCCACGCACTGATTTTTTTTTAATGGAATCATGTATTTTTGAACACCTACGATTATGGTCCTTCTCAAGGATTTTTCAATCACCATAATGATTCAAGGTCACGGACATAAAAAATAATGAAAAATGAAAATTCATGGTGCCTGCTTCTGAAACGAAATATTTTCAACTTCAAGTTATGAAAATTCATTCATAAGCGTTTGGGCGAAATGTGTTTACATTTACGTTGACACCGTTATAACCAAACCCAAAGTCCCGCCACCATGTTTTGCCCTTCTTTCGTATTTTTAATTATAATTATTATTATTATTATTATTACGTTATTATAATTATATTAATAATTTAGGGATTGTAAATGTACCGGCTTTTCCAACTAACGGTAATTTGGTACAATTTGCAATCAAACCCGATTTACCGGTTATGTACCGGTATTTTTTTAACCAATTGAAGTCTAAGAGCAAATATTACAAAGAAAACATTTTTTTTACGTGAATACGTCTTTAAATTTACTTCCATACAGGGGGGCATTTTTGGAAACCCGATGATAACAAAATTGGGGGATACAGTTTGGCATTGCAGCTCTGAATCTATGGTATATATCCGAAATCCAATTACATGACTCGATAGCCAAAGAATCAAAGAATTTGTTGCCCTAAGTTAGTATCGTGATGCATTGCTCGCGGCGGAGGGGGGGGGGCGCTATTTTGTTCATGTTTTCGCTGCGTCTGGAAACTTCCGTGCTGTATAACTTCTGACTCGGCGAAGCTACGACGCTTGTTTTTTGTTGCAATCGACAGCTAGTGTCGAGATCTATCGATTCCCTATATACAAGATTAGCAACGAGTAGTTACGCTGAAGGTATATCTAGGAAACTGGTTTCCTAAAGTTAAATAATATTTTATATTGTTTGACGATGTTTAATAATGTTTAATAATGTTTAGTAAAATAAGTGTATACTTGTACTGGCTCGTGTTCCAGGTTTTTATACATTGGATACAAAAAGCAAGAAATATGATAGTAATAAGAGTATGGGGATCCTAACGCAGATCCTCTTAGGGGAGCGCGGGGACGGGGGGAAGTGTGGGCGCGCGGGGGAGCGCGGTGGGGGGAACTTTGGACGCAGAGGGAGCGGGGAGTAGAAGATTGGTTGCGTGCGCGTCAGCCGCGGAATGGGGGAAGCTGTAACCGTGGAGGGGATCAGTCCTAACCGAGCCGCTGCGGAGACCTGTCTAGATCTGGTCCGCCGCTGGAAATTTTTCAGAGGGAGGGAATTATCCATCCATGAAATTTTTTCAGATCCAGTCTGCCACCAGAAAATTTTCCAAACCAATATGTAATATCAGCAGAAATTTTCCCCTCTCCCCCACACCGATCTGACAAACCATGTGTAAAGTAATTTTATTTCCATATCAATATACGACGGAAATTTTTTTTCCGAACCAATATGCAGCAAGCATTTTAATGCTAACAATTTCAAAGCGCCGCAGCGTAACGCGCGATCACGCGTAATTTAAGCCTACTGAGACAGCCGCACGAGATGATATCATTTCCACGACGCGAAGCACACATGAACGTAGTTTATAATTAATATGAAATAGTTCGGTACAACATTTCTTAAGGTTTTGGATAAGAAATTCTATTAATTCACCGAAAGCGTGTTATACATTTTTATAAAAATACTGATATATTATGGCATATTAAAATTATCGCTTTTTACTTTGAATCTTGTTCATGAATATTCGAATTTAATTAAAATAAAAATTTGTTTACGTTTATTCCATGGATTTTGTTTCATTGATAATTTTTAATAGCAAGGCTCCATAATTGGGACAGCATCCGTAATAGGGACACATATCCTAGGTGGTGAGGTGAGAAGGAGGATGACGGGTAAATAAAATTGCGAAATAATATACGTTTAAGAAATATATATTGTTCCAAATAAGAAATATTAATAATAATAATAAATAAAAGAAAAATAAAAGAAAAAATAATATAAAATATAAAAAACTAATACTAAATGTCGTCGGGGGGTGACGGCGGCGGCGTCAAGTTCCTCTCGTGTGGTTCAGGGGACGGCGACGGCGGCGATGCGGGCGACGGTGGTGGCGTGAAGAGCTCTGCGACCCACTCGGGGCGGCGGCGCGACGATGGTAACGATGACGATGATGCCAGAAGCTCCCCCGCGAACCGCCATGGGAGCGACGACGGTGACGGCTGTTGGGGCGGTTGCAACGACTGCGGCCTGCAAACATCTATCCATGGGGACGACTCTGGCGTTGGGGGGCGCGGTCACCGTAGCGGTCCCAATTGCCGGTAAGACACCCATGGCTGCCGCAACCGTGCAACCATCCATGAACCAAACACCATTCCCGATCGCCGCATTCTTATATCGCGGGGTGCGTCCTCCGCAAGCAGCCGCGCCAACAACGCCATCAAAATCATCGGCATCATCGGCTGCTGGTTCTAGAACACATACACAAACGTTGATGTAATATTAGTACATCAAATGCAATGCTAAGTATTACATACCTGCGGAGGTGAAAGCAATGGCGGAAGCGAAGGCGAAGGCGGCGACGAAGGCGAGGACGGCGACGAGGGCGAAGATGGTGACGAGGGCGAAGGTGGTGACGACTCCCAATTGGGTGGCGAGGGTGGCGACGCACAGTGGCGAATTTGGCCGAAAAGCTGGCCAAAAATGAATCTGCAATTCCCGTGCAAATTATTAAAATATTTTATTGTAATATAACTCTAAGAAGCTAAAAGTATAATTTTTTAACGTTTAATGTTTAATTTGTTGTTTTAATTATAATTGTATTATTAAAAATATTAAAAGTATTGTGGTTTGTAGTTTTTTGTCAAATAATTACGCAGTCATTACTGAAACATTAATATTTGTATATATTTTAACATTATTACATTTGGTACATAGCACTGATGATCAACGAGATGCTTTTCTTGCGGAATTTTAAACGTTATGATTACTAAGTGAGAGCTCAACCGCAATTTTGTCACTATTAAGTTCCGTCTTAGTTTGACTCGCATAAATATCTGCTGAAAGTGCTACCTGTAGGTGAACAGTGCATGTTTTATGTATAAATGAGTTTCATTGCGCGTTGTAGCATACGTCACTTCTGTAAATCTTCCCGAATAGACCTTTACTTCCGAATTTCTAATTGCACAGTATTCAATTATTTATTGCAATGCAATCACTTGCCTTCACTCCGATATATAATATACAGAATAATATAACAGTATAACGTTAAAAAATATAATTTCAAACAGAATTATTTCTCTCGTATTCAGAGATTTCGCAGTCAATGTCACCTGTTATAGGAAAAAACTATTCCTACTTTTTCACTATATACGCAAAATTTTCTATTCTCTCCCACACTCGCTCAATTTCTTTTCACAACATATATACACGCAGAGCAACATATGCAAAATAACATAAAATATATATATATATACAAAAAGAGAGATATTTAAAGAATAATGCCGAGTAACAAAATACAGAATGATATATAATGCATATGTAAAGTTAAAAAAATAAAACTTCAATCGGAATTATCTTCCTTGTTTTCAGACATTTCGAAGTCAATGTCGCTTGGTAGATCAAAAAACTGGATAACTTCCGGTGAATACTTCTTCATTCCTTTTCCAGATAATTTCCTCAAAGAAGTTATATAGGGATCTGAGGATATTAACAGATTATGAAAAACATCCTCCATAGTTTTTTGTCTAGAAAACTTCCTTGAATAAAGCTCCCTGTATCGCTTCACATCTTTATGACGAGCTTCTTGCGCTTCTTCTCCTAACTGTCCTATTGGAAGGAGAGCGTATTTAATTATTTCTGTGCTATGAAATAATATTTTGTGCACTGTGGTAGACATCGGATACCACGGGTATAGTTCAACAAATTTTTCGGCAGTTTCTAAACAGTACTTCTTAAAATAGTCCGGTTTTATAGAGTATGTACTGGAGATGGTTAATAAAATAACGCGGAAACGTTTTATAATTTCTTCATTGACGTTAGTGATTTCCGCAGTAGTCTCAGCGTCTTCAAAAAATCTCCGGGCAGTATTCCCGTCATTCGAATTACCATATCCTGCTTTCACTTTGTCGACGATTAAACCCATCTGCGATTTGAAACGGGCTTGTATCTCTTTTTGGTTGACTGCTACCTTTTGTTTTTCCTCGTTTCCGCGTGCTTGCCATTTCAATAACACTAATTTATAGGATACGTGCAGAATGCACTCAAAACACCGTATCCATGCGTGCAAGGGCGATATCCCGAATCGTAATTTCGATTTATCCTCGATACTTTGGTTGCTAACTAATTCAATGTTATTAAAATCCTTTGATGTTAAGCCACATAAGTAGCATCTCTGCGTGGACAGATTTTCTGAGACTGCGTTGCACACCTTCCCATCAATCATGGTGAACAATAACTTGTGATGCACGGAAATACGAGAATTAGTAATTTCACTCACAGTTGGAGTTAGCGCTTTGATTTGATTTTCAATCTCTGTGACCTGATCTTTTATAATAGTCGTTGTCTCGTGTATAAATTGGAGACGAATAGGTCGACAAAACCTGGGAGAAGAGGGCCGAGGATTTTGCCACAACACTATTTCCTTGTTTGTGTTCAGGTCTCTCGATACTAATCGTATAGGTACAAAAGATATAACAAACATACTTTCATCGGACACGCTCGGATCTTCAGATTTTTGTTTAAACGCCCTTAAGCCAGACGTTCCATCACAACCCCATTTGGAGATTAAGTGAACATCGCTCAGTTGCTCAGGTCGTAAACTGTTCACAACTTCTTCTTGACATTGTAATAATCTGTTGACAGTATGGTTCAGCAAACATTGCAAAGGTACTTCTGCAATTGACTCTCCAATACTGATATTTTCTGGATAGCACAATTTCTTGGTTGCAGTAACCGCTTCATAATTTGGATATAGCTGACTGCCGTGTGCCTTAGCTGCATTTCTAATTACATTGTATTGAAATTTTGTTAACTTCGCTTCCACTGTTAACGACAAGGCTTCGTCATGTGTAAATGGTCTAACTACACTACCTGCCTCCTTGTATGCTTCTTTGTATTTCGAAGCTCTTTTTGGTGTAGAAAAGACAATGTCTTTTATGACAGTGGCAGTGTGCACTTTGCCTTCTCTTCTAAATTCCATGTGAGCACCGTAGCTCAGCTCCTCCGAACTAAACTGAGATCGAAGTCCTTCGGTTTTTCTTCTTTTAGATCTCTCACTCGAATCCGAAAAATCAGTGAATGGTCTTCCTCTTCTAATGTCAACTCTGTTTATAGGGAATTCAATACTGCCTTCCAACCATGACTGATTCTTCTTAGAAAAACGTTTGTGACATCTTTTAGATATAACCCATTTTGTTTTAAATTGTGACACAAAGTGCCACAAAGCTTCTTTAATTTCCTTGGGAAACTCACAACTACCAGTTGCTTTTTTCACTTCTTCGTAAAGATGCTCACATTTCATTTTATAATTTTTCGACGTGCAGTTTCTTAATATATTTACAAGCTCATTTCTACTAAATGAGACATTTGTAGATTGCGAAGTTCCAGCAACTGGTTCCATGTCGATTTACCACATAAACCACGCACAACGTAATTACTTTGCCACCGCGCTACGTGTTGCTAATTTCTATCGAGATTCTCGCTATACTGACTTGTGGCCCTTGATGATGGACGTAGTTAGCCCCAAGAATTAGATTTTCCTTTCAGTGGGAAAACCCAGGTTCTTTAAAATAAAAGCCAATGTTGCCGCTTGGCAACATGGTCATGAATACCTGGATGCCGATTTTTTCGACCATAAGGACGCATCGGCATCTGCGTTATGCCAGCAATTGCTTGGAATCAATTTTATGATTATACCTGGCTTACGGACGCGGTGCAGTTGTTTGGGGGAAAGCACGGATAACGTCGCTATACATATTTAGTGACTCGTGTATATGCAAAGACTGAATGGATCGGAAATTATACTCGTATCAGTGTACACAAAAATGAGAATATTTACCAAAAGGGCAATTTGTTGCAAAAAACTGCAACGGGGTCTTAAAGTGCATACATTGAGCTTTCATTTAAAAAAAAGAATGGTGCTTGAGCTCGCTTGAGTTGTAACTTTTTGCTTAAGAATAAACAAAAAATGAATATGCTTTCAGTACTTGTTTATAAGAACTTTTACAGACTTCACATTTAAAACAATAATAGTGTATATGATACTACACCACAATATATAATGTTTATTTTGATAGCTGGACTCGATAATCTGAAAATAAATCTCAAAGTAGACCTTTAAATTTCGAGCGTCAACTTTGAACTGACACATCTCAGCAAGGGCTGCAGTTTATATATTTACATTAGTAAGAAATTATGCACAAATATGTCATAAATAAATCGCACTAATTGGATCTAGCAAATTTAAAACTTTTACATTCTGATTTTTGGCCAGCTTTTCGACGAAATTTGCCACTGTGCGACGGTGGTGCCGAGTTCTAGAACATAGAAACCCCACGATATAATATTGATACGATCGCATGATTTGATCTCACTCGATTTCAAAGGTTAAACACGATAAATGTAAAAAAATATTGTAAAGTACATACCTCTGGGTTATCCTGACAACGCGACGGCTGACGCTGGGGTGCAATTATTGTCCACGATTGATAGACAACTGGTCTAGCAGCATCTCCAGGCTCACGCATATAAACTGTTATCTTGAAGCCGAGAAGTGCGTCGCTTTGCAAAGTAAGATGCTGCAAAGTAAGATGTTATTGTTCTTCATCTTCTTCTTCACTGACCATTCCATTTTTCTTCTTTGCTTCCCCTTCTTCTTTGGACACATTCGACTAGACCACATCGCTTGAACGTCTATCGCACCACTCTGAACGTGTATCGAACGTCTATCGTACCATTTTGAACCTGTATCGAACGTCTATCGTACCACTCGGAACTATGTTGAACGTCAATCATACCACTCCGAAAATATATCGAACGTCTTTCGTACCACATTGAGCATGTATCGAATGTGTATTGAACCACTTCTACATAATTCACCATCGTCTAGCATCGATTAATCTAGCAAACATCACATGCAGGAGGTTGGGTTGGGAAGAGTGTAGAAATAAACATTTGTATATGCATTAAAAAATAGATTATATTTAATTTTGCATTTCTCTCTGATGTTTAGACGACCAGTTGAATATTTTAAACACATTTGGTAAAGCACAGTGCATTGCATGTCTGTGACATAGCAGAGTATTAACTACATTTAGCTTATTTGGAGATTTGATATCCTCGTAGTCAATGTCCAGTGTCTCAATAATTACATCACCTCTCGAATTTTCATCGAGTCCACCATAGCCCATGGTGTTTTGCCATCAACCACCGAATGCTTGATTTGTCGGATTTCGTAAGAAGATATCGTGGCATTGAACTCCCAAAAATATAGTGCGAGAGAATTGTTCCCTTTCGAAGCCACTTACTTGACGATACATCTTCCATCAACGATGAATCCTTGCAGATCAACAAATGTTGGTATGCGCATTATCGGTACAATTTAGAGATCTGCTCGCTTCCAAGACAGACAGGAGAATGCGATCATTTCCGTAAAGCATCTCGATTTTCATGATGAAATTTTGTACAAATCTGCCACTTGAGAGAGCGGGTAAGTAGCGTAGCAATTCAATTGATTTTGCGCACCACGTTTGTCAGCGGATTGTAATCAACCATCCCCGATCGTGCAGAATCAGATACTACGCCGTAGTATTTGCAGGTACGTTTTCTTTACAATCAAATTCTATGCGCACGTCCGCGGTCCTATTCTTGATCAACTCATTTTGTCGCGAGTGTTACGTGCCGCGGCCTTTAGTGTTCGAGCGGCACGATTTTTAGACGCAATATCGATTAGGGGTATCCCACAGTCGTTAGACTATCAAGTATTGCTGGATTGAGTTTATGATTTAGAAAAAGCAAGGAAGCTCGCCGCAGTCGTAACAGTCGATTCTTTTAGTTAATAATTATTTAGGTACCTTCTCAGAAGGATAAGGGGTAGATTTTGGGATCGTCGTTGCTCCAGTCCCATACGGGTCTTTTCAATGGAATCAGATAGGTAATTCACTAGTAGAGTTTGAGTATAAATAAAATTTTAATGTTGAATAACGGATGAAATCAAAAGAACATAACATAAATTATGGAAATGATCGATCAATAATTGTATAAAGTTCAGGTACTAATATAATTGATTATAATTTCTGACTAGGGAAATCCCACAGTCGTTTGACAGCAGAAATTATTAGTTAGATGCATTAAATTTTAACAGTGCCAAATAAGTGGTAAAGAAAAAGATAAGAAAGGGAACTCACCAGACAGTCGCAATAATATAAATGTAAATCTGCTTTTAAATTCGCTTTTTGAGTTTTGGAAAACTTTCTGGATCGCTGATAAACCTGAATCAGAAAGAAGGATTAGACGCGAAAACACACACACACACACACACACTTGATTTGAATTATAAATTGAAACGGAAATAATGTAAATTAAATTATTAACTGAGTAAGTTAAGCGAATAATTAGTTTTGAAAAGTTTAGGATTTGAATTGTTTCGCAAAGTTGAGTCTTTCACGCGGTTACACAGTAGACCGGAGAACTCTATCTCTATAAGACTTCGCGGACCCAATGACACGCACCTCACGATTTATCGTCACAGAGTGTTGCAGCTTCACGCTCTCGGCAGCAGCCAGGGTGGGTCCGCGTCGAAAAAGCTTACGCTGCATCTTATCGCTTGACCATGCATGGGCCCCTCTACTTAGCGAGGCGGGGTGTATGTGTGTTTGCTCACATCCATCCGTCATACTCTCGTGATTCAAATATATGATCGAGAAAATTATATTAACTGTATTTGCGGAACATATGTACGCACTATAAACCATGACATCAACACAGTACAATTTCACACAGCTGAAGGCCTTTTCCTCATCATACATAAATTTATATACACAATTTCTGACTAGGGGAATCCCACAGTCGGTTGACTATCAGAAATTGTGATAGGGGTGTAAAAGAACAATTCCTAACTAATTAACAATCCACGAAACGTGCGACAAAACCGTGGGAAGGCGTCGTTCCCTGCATCGGTGACCGGATGTAAAGTATACAATTCCGTCAATCTTCCAAGAAGGAACCCAGTGTGCGCATTCCTGATGTAGCCGTTACTGGTTATGTTACAATGTTTAGCGTGACGGTCAGAGGTGCGCTCAACGAGGGCTCTCCCACAATGCTGCAAGGCATTGTTGAACCACACTCCTGCCGCTTACACAGAGCGAATTCGGTACAGCAAGAGAGCCACTGGGTCTTTCGGAGCGCGACTTTCTAGTGAGAACGCCGCTGCGTCAGCACCGCCTTATCCTTATCACGGGACGGCAATATGTCGAGGCGACGATGCTTCGATGAAGGGGTTCTGATTTTACTAATTTATTATTAACTAACTAGGCGGGAGTATGATCAACGAGGGATTTCCCATAACGCTAGGCGTTGTTAATGCATACCCCGTCTTAAAAAGAAAAATTTTTCGTTCCGAACGTAACACGAGCAATCGATCACTACGAGGGGGCCAAATTGAAAAAATTAGGCCACGGTGAACAATGCCTTGTTGCAACTATGTCCGTAATACGATTTACGAAATTGTTTATACATGTTAAACAAGATGGCATGCCTATTCTTGTCAAAGTCCAAGTTCATGTCATCGTACGGATAAAATTCCGAGTTGAGAAAAAGTTTTACATTGGTCAATTTACAGTGGTCGAACCGTGTAACATATTCGGGCATCACATTCTTTTGAGCCGTCTGTAGAGCAAAGATACCGCCCACGAATGCTTGGTCGTGCTCTGTAAGAGAGGTTACTCATACAGATCTCACGAGCGAAAACTGATGCTCAGGTTTTGCCCACTTTCCAAAGCATGTAGCAACAATAGCTTATTAACGTCGTTCAGCGTCTCATGAGGCATCCGCCACTGCACTTTAAGTAATTTATTTTCTGGTTCCAACGTCGGCCATCCTATTAGAGAATTGTTATCGTTGCGTGATCGTATTAAAATCAATTCGTGACGCGCATTAATAATCATGCGTTTGTAGTCCTCGCAAAATCCCAGCAAATATTTGAGCGGGATGCAAAAACTGAAATGATTTTTCACTATTAGCTCATCGTGCCGTTTCCAGCCCCATCCAGCATTCTCCATATTTTTGTCCTCGTCAGATTTCACCGACACATAGTTTTTAAGCGTGCTAGTTATACCCACGTTTCTGTTGCGATCAATCTCCACGCCATTCAGCTCATATAGAATCCAATCAAATATGAACGCAATGCAATTATTTTCCAACATCACCGTTGATGCATCGTTTGGCTTATTTATCATCAATTTCCCCTCCAGGTAGAGGAAACTTTCACACGGTAATGTGTATAAATCCTGTTGCTGTATAGGTATTCTTATCTCATCGCTGTATCCAAACGTTGTGTTGACGTAAGGGTTGTATGCGTGAGTCTCAAGCTTGACGATGCGATTAGCAAACGTCGGCTTCCCTCCATTACTTAGAATGTCGGCAATTTTTTTAACTGTGCACAGTGAATCCCAATGATTTAAAAAATGCAATGTTCACAGCACTGAGACTCTTCTTTTTAGCGTAATCAGAGCTGTTGTTATTGCAGACCATTTCGTTTGGAAGAATCGTGTTTGTGGAGTTGTTCCACACAAGCATCTCTTTCGTCCACACTACACGTATTATCATCATCGTTGTACGTGCAGTCTCATGATAATGTCTTCACCTCGGAAATCGAACAACCGTACGTTTCGATCCACAACGCGTATCGTTAGATCCGTAATGACCCATGCTGTGATTGGAAGGTAAATGATCTGCGCGGGCGTTTCCGATATCTTATATGCTGCTGGGACTCTCGGAAAAAAATCATGTACCGTATGTACGCGCCTTCCATTGTTGTACGCGCCAGCGGCCAGGCTACGTTCTATGCGAATAATGTTTACATTCATGATATTAATTGGATCGTCCGATTCGTACCACTGTCCTGGTTCTAATACCCGATTCATCGAGAATTCAAGGAGTGTTCCAATGTTAGTGGATTTTGTAAAGTCTACAGCGAACGAGCAGTACAGCTCGCCTTTCATGGTGTTGTTGTTGGGGCGCAAGACTATAGGATGCACATCGTTGTCACTGCTATCGTTGGCATCGGTGCCACCGAGATTTTGAGGATACCGCTCGAGTAATCGCTGCTTCAAATACGCGGCAATGGCGTCTAGTTCGTAGGAGTCGTGGGAAATCGTAATTTATCGTTGCTGGAGTCGATGTTCGGAATTGTATGATAAGTTTCAAAGATTGTTAGACCAAGCTCGTAATCATTGTGGCTCAAATCTATGGGTGGAAAAGTAGCTTACCGCGAGGGTGCTACTCTTGCCCGTTAGAGTGAATATTAACGACATATTCCGAGAAACTGCTCGACTAGTACTGAATCAGAGTGGTGGGAAGTCAATTCTTAAATTTGGTGCCCATCGTTTGTAGAAAGCGTCGACATAGTTGTCCACAACCGTGTCACGTCCCGGGTGAGGTCTTTTGGGGACGTCGACAATGGGAGGAGGAAAAATCTCAGGCGACGAATACTAAATCCGCCACACAGAGGGTTTTGAGGGAACTCAGGCGACGAATATGAAATCCGCCACACTGTGGGTTTGAGGAGGACTCAGGCGACGAATATGAAATCCGCCACGCTGTGGGTTGGAGAGGACTCAGGCGACGAATATGAAATCCGCCACACTGAGGGTTTGAGAAGGACTCAGGCGACGAATACTAAATCCGCCACACTGAGGGTTTGAGAGGGACTCAGGCGACGAATATTAAATCCGCCACACTGAGGGGTTAGAGAGGACTCAGGCGACGAATATTAAATCCGCCACACTGAGGGGTTAGGGAAGGCAAATGTGTATTTAGAGCACACCCGTTACGGTACTTCGTATTTGTTTTGGTTTACGAAGTAGGATTTACTGTTGCATTAGTATAAAAGAAACCGCGTTTAGTTCTTCTATAGATTGCACGGCTCATGCAGCGGTGTGTTTATAAACACTGGGCACGCTCTCGCGAATCAGCTGATGCGGCAGCTTGATTTCGTAGGGAATCCTTATGATTCTGGGGTATACACAATAATTCGAGACGTGGTTAATAACAAAGCGGTTTATTAGCCTGGTTTATGCGTTTTAACAAAGCGTGGGAATTTGTTAGCGCAAAACATGTATATAAATTGTAATATGAAAATATGAATATGACATACAATAATAGAGAAAAATGATATAGCTATTAGCAATATATAAAATGGTATACAAAATAACAGATGAATCGCAATAAGCTTTTTTAATGCAATAAGCGTTATTAATATAAGGTAATATGAAAATATATAGAAAGTATAAAAGAAAAGATATATATATATATGTAGATAATAGACGTTAATAATATGAATATATATATTAACAGTAATGAATTTGGTAGTATGGAGATGAACAATAAGATATAATAATAGTAATAAATGCTTACAGTAGATGCCGTTGAACACTGGCTTTAACACTTTAATATTTGAATGAATAATGAATATTGACTCACTGATGAGTATAATAATAAATCTTTAACACTTTGATTAAGATTGAATGAACAATGAGGTTGAAGATCTTTAACACCGTTTGATACTTTTGATGCTATTTCGGCAAAAGAATATCGATGAAAGAGGACGCGGTCTCGCAGGACCTCGTATTTATGTGTTTTCACAGGAATATTGCGGGGGTGACGCGCGGTAAAGACCTTGACACATTTCGGAATAAGACGCAGTATGACTTCCGGGGTTTTTATAAACGGTATGGCTATTAATAGCCATATTTTTGTCACGTACGCCAATTGCGTCGTAATTGGGTTACTGGGGTTTTTATAAACGGTATTTGGAGATACTCAACTCTTCGATTGGATTTCGGGTGTTTGATAGGAATAGGGGATAGATTGTTTGGACTTCATGAGTCGTAAAGAGGGGATTGAGACTTGGTCTCTATTTAAGAGGGATTTTGTAATGAGGGACTTGTTTGAATTCGTTTTTAAAAGAATGATTCGTGCCTTGTAGGACGAATAGGCGAAGAGGGTTTTGAAACGACCATCTCGTGATGGGGACCACTAAGGTATATCAGCGAGGTGGAGGTTTGTATCGCTCATCTCGTGATGGGGATCTCTAAGATACATCATAGAGGTAGAGTTTTGTATCGATCATCTTGTGTTGTTGACCACTAGGGTGCAACATCAAGGTGATCGGCGATTGAGGAGATGGGGTAGGAGTTGAGTTTCATAGAGTTTAGTGGAGTGATTTCGAGGTTTACTTGTGGAATTTGGAATAAGAGTGCGCGAAAAATCGTGGGACGTTACAACTGCTCTGATTGTATTGTTGATACGGCGTTATATTGTTTTCAATTTGCACATCTTTATCCAGATATTGTACCAATTTTTTAGGCGGCTGAAGAATGCCAAAGCTATCGAAATATATAGCACGATACCCTCTCTTCGCATACGCCACCCAATGAGACCCCGGTCCCTCGACGTTGTTCAAATTTACGATACCGCTCTAGTTTCGAAGTACTCCTCCAGCAGGTACCGCGTTGCGCATAAAAACACCTATAAAGAATGCATACGTTTTGCCAAATCCACCAATTGCCCATCGGTAGTTACGCCTGCAGCCATCTTTAATGTATTTTCGGCGTTTTTTTCGTTTCAATATTCCCTGTCCGCGCGTGTATGGGGTGAGATAAAGTCCACGATCTTCCATGGATCGATTATGACGTTGAATTTCCTGCAGATGACATTGCGCCGCCTTATTATCGTCTACTGCTTTGGCGATCCCCGCCGCTCCGCCAGCTAATGATCCGCGAACACCCAGCAGTGGGAGAAGTGGTAATATACCACCCCGTTAATGAGAATATATATATATATTCTCATTGCTAATATTCATGTATTTCATGTTCATACATATATTGCCATTACTTACTATTTATAAAAACGTTATGTGCTAATGCTTATCGTCATTATTAACAGTGCATGGTATATTTCCATGTTTCACATTGAATAAACAGTTTAATTTTAAATCACGCTTCAAATTATTGTTTCTATCCTTCGGTTACGAAGACTCCAAATCAAAACAGGCTATTGCAACAGCTGAAGAAGAAAGCGAATTCTTCCGGTGGGAATTATATGCCGTTGGACAATAATTTGTAATAGTAATTGCTTAAAGTGGTAGCCGTACATAATCCGTAGAGCACTGATTTTAAATAATAGGTATGCACTTGTACGGTTTAAATCTTAAATAACGAACTATTCCGCGGTGTTGTTTCCGTAGAAGAGAGCTACGGCCTCTGGGGCCCTGTCAGGTATGAGGGGTATGCGCGGTATGCACCATGATTCATGTGCAAAATATGTGGTCTATTATTAGAAACAGTTGATGACTCATGTACGAAATATGCGTCGCAATAGGACTTCCGGGGTTTTTATTTGGGGCTTTCGAAACAGGGTACTCAACCCACTGGATGGATTTTGGGTGGTTTGATTGGAAAGGGGATTTGGTGGCTTTGATTTGGAAGGTTGTAGAAAGGGGTGAGACGTGGTCTCGAGTTTAGAGGTTTTTTGGGGCGAGGGACTTGTTTAAATTTAAATATGAGGGAGGAATTCGTGTTTCGTAGGGCGAAGAGGGCAAGGGGATTTCGTCGTTGACCATCTCGAGATGGGGACCGCTAAGGTACACCGCCTAGATGGTCAGTTGGTTGGGGGAAAGGGGTAAGAGTTGAAACTTAGGGATTTCGGTAGAGTTGTGGAGTGATTTATAGGGGAGAATTTAATTTATATCGTGCGAAAAATAGTGGGACGTCACAAGGTAGCGCGTTTATCGCCCGATTTATCAAACCACGACCTTTCTTTACTCTTGTCGGTAACATTCGCCACAGTTTTTAATCAATGGTGCTGGACCGTCAATATGCGTTCGCTGCCGAGGACGATTATAATGCTTCAGTCATCGACGATACTACTGAACCTCAGGGTCGGCTTTTATATGCTCGGGGAGTCTTTCTCACAACTGGTCAATGCGTCTGTCAAACTCTCGCAGTAGAATAATCTTTGGTATATATTTCAGCTGCTCAGAGGTTAAGTCTCGAATATCACAATTATCCGACAGGACCACAAAGACTTCGAATACTGAGCTGTTTTGCGTCGGCGCGGGGCCTATAAATAGGGCGCGTCGCCGCTTCGATGTATCAAAATCATTTTCGCGATTCGCAGAGAGGATGCGATTCGTGCGGCAACCTGTAACGATACGTGTCACAAATTTTGACGATAAATCGCAAATGATGTCTTCCAAAACAAGACGCAGACATGGTAGCATGTTGCCAAACATTATACGCTGCCTCATTTGTTGCCCATCAAACTGTGGAAAGACCAACGTGCTGGTGAGCTTGTTGGAAAGTCCGCTTCGCGAACGTGTACGTGTATTCCAAGTTGTTGCAACAACCGAAGTATCAGTATTTGGAGAATTTATTGGTTCCGATAGACGAAATTTACTACTTTACGTTTTCGAATAACATTGACGTCATCCCACCGAGCGAATCGCTTCCGAATTCCATTTTATCTTTGATGACGTGGCATGCCACAAGCAAGATACGATACGAGAATACTTTACAATGGGGCGCCACTCGAACGTTGACTCCTTCTATCTCTGTCAGACGTATGCAAAGATTTCCAAGCATCTTATACGCGACAATGCGAATCTATTGATTCTGTTTAAGCAGGATGGTACCAACTTGAAATATGTGTACAACGATCACGTAAACACCGACATGTCTTACGAGGATTTCTGTGCGTTGTGTCGTAATTGTAGGCAACGAGAGTATGGTTTCATGGTAATAGACAAGGATAGCGCGATGCTCAATGGAGGTTATAGAATGGAATTTAACGAGTCTGCGATACCGTGAGATGGTCAATCGTCGTCAACACGTCGGTGGGAAAGCAACGCCCCGCGGTGCAACGATGACCGATATCGATAGTCTGGAGATTAAGGATCGCGAGAGAATAGCGGAGGAAATTGCAAAAACCAGCGATTCCATTCGGAAGAAACATCAGGCTTTGAAGACTGGCAAAATGGAGGAAGATATCGTGTTGGAGGCATACTTTAAATCAGTTGTCGAACCCTTAAAACATATTGTGGAAAATATCGCAGCGACAGAAGCTGACACATCACTGCTGATGAGCACAGATGTTGAAGGGAATGAAACATTAGCATCTAAAACAAAAATCCAACCGAAAAGGGAACACATCGCGCAAGACAAAGAGGAAGCCGCACATATCATCGGAATATTCATTCGTAATCTCCACACCAGCTCAATCAAAGCGGAAACGGCAGAATGTCGCTTCACCCGATTCCCCGGTTCCTTCCGCACCAATAAATATATTTCCCGGCGTACAATTGCTTGCACCCAATGATAACGATGTTTTCGAAACTACTCCCGATGATTCGTTTGCAACATCTATTAGACATCAACTCCAAACATCCGAGGGACAAGAAACGTTTAGCAACCATTTTGGTCTGCTGGGTCAAAAATACATGGGTACAATCCTAAGTGGTGATAGGGATACAAAAATGCACTATGTGTGTGGCGTATACTTTGGCAATAGTGGAACGATGCTTGGTTATAAGGCTTTCGATACAAACAAGGATGATAATGTAATCATAGATGGTGTAAGGAGGAACGTCCGGCCTTTACGAACTGATTTGCAAGAGAATTCCTGACGATGCTATATACACTGATGCCGATAAACAAAAATACAAAAGTATACTGCTGACAACGAATGCCCACAGGCGTGGTCAGAACGCCCAAAATTCCATATTGGACCACAAGGGATACAAGTACAAACATGTAATTGCGCCACTACTCCCGTGTGTACCAACCAGTAAATCGGGGAAAGGTCTACTGACATCGCGAGTCATGGTGGTAAACGATAACAAGATCGATTATGTGTACTGGGACAATTCCAACGAGCTGGTGGACCGATTCCGTTAGCTGGAAGTGTCGTGTCAGGCGGGTAACAACTCGAATGACAACGAGATACTATCGATTATTGAGGAACTCCGCGAGGTAGGCCTCATTATAAATTAAACCGTGCGCCGATGAGGTGCACTGTATGCATCGAGATTCCGATCAACAAACTGGGGGTATCGCTCGAGAAAAGTGGAGCAGCAAGAATGGACTATTACAAATGGAGCGGTTTGCTTCGAAACTATATGCGAGATAACGCTCTTTGCGTGACTGGTGCCGACTTTGATGCAAAATCTCGCAAGATACGACGCGTAGCTCAGCCGACAGTTGATAGCGATGCCGTCAATAAACTATGTGTGGAAACGAGCATGTTTCAGAGAGATATGCTGGTCATGTTTCAGAGAGATATGCTGACGTTGCAAAACAGCGTTCAAAAGATATCACAGGTATTGAATCCACAGAAACAATGCGAAGGAGAATCATGCGAGACGGTTGAACTTGTTCAGAATTTCCTCGGGCCGATGGGGAGCACATAATGCATGTACACGTTAATTATCACGTCATTCGTGTCAAAGACCCCCTCTGCGATCAAACATGCCACCATTATTGAAATCCAACAGTAAAGAAAACCATGGCCACAAAAAACGACAACTCGTTGAGGAATTGTATGCTCCAGCTCGAAGACATTTCCCGCGGAGGCGCGTCATAGTGCACGGATACGACGATCTGTGGCAAGCTGACATTGTAGAAATGCATCCTTACTCGCGATTCAACCAAGGCCACCACTATAAAGCGTTTGCATAGATATTTAGAGATCGATATCCGAAAAATTTGCAAACTGATCAAGGAAAAGAATTTTACAACACCGATGTGCAAAAACTCTTGAAAAAGCACGACATTAATCATTATTCGACGTATTCGGTGATGAAGGCCTCCGTCGTATAACGTTTCAATCGAACGTTCAAGAACAATATGTGGAAACTGTTTGCGCTCAATGGAACCTATAGATGGACCGATACGCTACCGCGTCTACTTGCAGAGTATAACGCCTGAAAACATAGAACCATCAGAATGCGTCCTTGCGATGTTATCCCAGTGATCGCCAATAAGCTGCTAGCCACCGTTTACAACAACATAAAGATCACTGCTCCAGTGAGATTCAAGTTGGGCGAGTTTGTGCGCGTGAGCAAATTTAAAACCATCTTCGATAAAGGCTATACACCGAATTGGACAACGGAGGTGTTCGAGATAGCCAAAGTACAGGCAACTAATCCGGCAACGTATCTGCTCCTTGATTCCTGTGGAAAACCAGTTGCCGGAGGATTCTATGAACGCGAGCTGCAGCGCGTCATCAATCCTGATGTGTATGTAGTGGAAAAAGTGTTGCGTAGGACGGAGGATAAGATATTCGTCAAGTGGCTAGGGTTTGATAAATCACACAATTCTTGGATAAATAAAAATACTGTATTGTAAAAATAAATACATGATTCAATAAATACAATGGTACATATATATGTACGAACAATATTATTTGGCATAATTCTGCTATTTATAATAATGTCTATACACGTGCAAACAATTTTATTTTTTCGGAATAATTCCACTATTTATAAGAACTCTGTGTATGCTAATGTATTCTACAAGGGTATTTTATAATGTCCCCAGGGCAGAGTGTCGACCGAATCGGGTATGATATACCGCTTGTTGTCGTATGGACTTTGAGCGATTTTGGATTTCAAAATGGTGTACACATTGTGCAATTTCGACCGTATGCATGATTGCCTGCGAACCATTTCGATCTCCTTTTGCAAACACTGCGCATAGTCGTCGAAAGTTATCGTTCGGGCTATGACGTTGGTCTTGACGCCTTTCGCCTTTTTCGTATCTTTTTTGCCATCTACGCGGAGTGCATACATTTTCGCTCTAAGACCTACGATTTCGGTCATTATCGCACCGTTATTCTCGTCCTTCATCAGCCGCGGAATCTTCTTATTTAAGCGCGGCATATTACAGTATTTCCTCGTTACGGGCTTGGTTTGGTGTACACGATACAGACTTTTCCCTATCCCCACCACTTCTGTCTCACTCTTGTGCGGCGAAGGCGAGGGCGAGATGGAACGAGAGCGAGCGAGGACGGTACGAGACAGACGATGCTTTGATGTTTTGTCTCGCTCCGTCTTTCAGACGCCTGACACTCTGTCCTTTGCATACGCGACGGGCGTGCGCGATGGTCGCAAGCGCGTACCGTGAGCCAGGCCTGCGTTCCATCTCGCTCCTCCCTTCGGCCAGAAAGAAGCGAGAAACGAACACTCGGAATTAGGGCTCTGTTCACGATACGGGCTCAACGCCGGTCCCGACCAGCGAGCCGCTAACGAGAAATTACTGTATATGTATTGTCTGTAAATCTATCGATATTGTGTTTCATGGTCTCGTAGATATCTTCGCATTGAATGTGACAAATGAGACTGTCAGTGTCAGTATATAGAATTTTACAAATTTGAGCGTGCAGGGGAGACGTGTACTCGTGGCGAAATTCATACAAACAAATTTTTGATATGTCCAGAATGCACATATCCACATATATCGGTTTGTTGAATTTCACCTCGAGTTTTCGCAATTCAACAGCTATTAAATTTTCCGAAAAAACACTTCGGCTGTGGAAATTCGGTTTCGCGATCATTGCCTCCGCAGCATATCGCCAACCCCAATATGTTAATAGTTTTACATCCACATGATTTCGTACATTTTCCATAGTTTTATCGAATACCGGAATGTTCATTAATTTGTACAATTTTTTTCAAAATCGTTTGTCGCGCTTGTTCTAAACCGTGTATTGAGTTCGATGTATTCGCGGAGCCAGGAGGATTAAGTGAATTGAAGCACGCGGTATATCTTTGTAATACGAAGATCGTGACGCGTGCATTGATGCAGGTTGCGATAATGGATAACGTAACGCTGCTTATCGTATACTGTCGCGAGTAACTTGTCCTGTCTGCTGCCTGGCGGTTTTGCACACGTCAGGCAGAACGATAGATCAGCATGAGCATCATGCAGGTTTGCGGATATTCCAGATCTACCTCAAGAATATATCCCGTGGGCCAATCGACAGCGATTGAAGACACGTCAAAATTTGCAACATCTTCGACCCATTGAAAATCAGCGTATGGCAGGGGCTGATACATTGCCCATCCACACATACTGTTTACGTCAAAGTACATCAAGGACGATGACTGTTCCGTTGCGTCATAAGAGGGCATGTACTTGTTATTGGCATGTGCGTACCTTCCAGAACATTTACTTAAAACCCCACGTATACCGCGTTCGATAAACATGACCATATTACGTATGTGAGCAGTTCAAATGTAATTTTGCTGTGTTTTAGCATGGCATTCCATGTGAAACCAGGTAAAGTAATGCGCGAAATCTAATCCGTAACTCTTGATACAACTTTCGCGAAAATTTTCAAAAATATCTGCCACTAACAAGACATCCATTTTCAAATACAAGTCACTGTAATCGCTCATGGTTCTAATGTTGAAATGCCGCCAGACAGTCTCGGCGTGCGTTTAATCGCTCTCGGATACATTCTCACCCGTAACGAACTGTAGAATGACTAGCGCGGCGGTAAGCACGGATCCTGCAAATTGTTCGCGCAATCAAGGTATTCATACTGAAATACACCCTTTCGCGTCAATAAATTGAAATCGTCAATGGATAATGTTTCAAATTTCGATCGTAAAATTTTTTATTTCTCTGCGCTATGAAACGATGCTAATTTCTCGAGACTGGTATTGAGAAATTTGTACGAATTGATAAATCGCAATTTAATACAATTTCGCGAGTCTAATTCTTCAGCCGTATCTATGACATTTTTTGTGAATGAAATATATGTTTCTTTAGTTATAGGCAATACGTCAACTCTGCCTTCGAAAGCGGTAGCTATTTTCTCGATAATGAAATTATGAAAAACTATGGGGATGTAAAACGCATTTTTATAATTTAAATTGCACTCCGAATGTGCTCGGCCGGATACATGACAATGATCGCGGACTCGTATATCATCAGCCTTGAATGGTTCTTCGTAAATGTGACAATGTGTTGCATTGCGAAATGTTATTCACTGTTCGTTAGTTAAATCTAGCATTGGAGTATTATTGACCAGAACGGGCTTGGCAAAATCTGCCAAATTTCGTAGTTCTTCGACGAACCATGACGCACTATTCGCGTCGCGGCGACACCGATACATCGATAGCGATGTATCGTAGGAGCAATGTATATAATATGCAATGCTATGCACTTTGTGGTGCTGATATGTACGTAATTTTCAATCCGCCTCACCATTCCGACTGTCCTCCGTTTTCTCGATGATGCACTCGAGATCAGCATACACCGTGAAGGGGAGTCGCTCCCTGCAGTAATTGTTGAAGCTGAGCAAATTGTTGCCTTCGCTGGGCAGCAGGATGGCACAGTCGTTCATCTTCCCGCAGTCCGCTGCATGGGCCTCCAACTTCTCGGGAGATCCAAAGTAATGCATGCATCTGCAAAGCCAAAAATTTTTTTTTTTCATGGGGGATATTTTAACATTTCATAAGTTTCTATACATACCGATCACAGATAAATTTCTTGGCTTTGTTCTTGCTCAACTGGCGGTCACCAGCCGAGACAAGTTCTTGATCAGCACAAAGTACCCTACATCACCGTGTTGTTTATTCGGCGTGTAGAGCAGGTTGATGTGCCAATGCCTCTTTTGGCTGGAAAGACTGTCGGTCCTTTCTTCTTCTCCGTCATGAAGCTGTACATGTTCACTGAGATGTTATTCTGCCGCTCAAATTTTCCAATTTGCTCTAGGGACATTGGAAACTCGATGCCCTGGAGATTTAGTATGAATGCATAGTCAGGGTATGAACTTGTGCCGTGAACGTGTCTTTCAGCAGGATGTAGAGCGCCGACCACTGCCCATGCGAAACAGGCGTTGTCCGGGATTGCATGCTAATTGTCGCTTTCTTTAGCGATAATTCCCGCGGCAACTTGCAGTGACATCTCGCGCGCAGTGGATAGTACTTATTCACATTGACGGTCAGGTTGAGGATTGTCGCCAATGCCCATCCGCTGTCGCGTTCCTGGAACTCTTCCAGCGTTGCCAGGGTGGGTTCGACAACGTATCGCTGGTACCACTCCTGCATATCGGATGTGCCGAAGAGTTTACAGTTTCGGGTGTTGATACTTTTACTAGCATGTTTGTCACCGGCCACAAATTCGCGATTGAACATCGTGTTCACTTTGAGGTTCTGATGTTTCTTCAAAGCGCCTCGCACATGTTCCAACACAATGGTGTGTGAATCCGCATCCTGGAAGAAGTTGCGCGGTTCGATGGAATTTAAAAAAAAAGAAAGCAGTGTCTATTTCGCGCCACAAAAGTCCCGTGCTCGAATGTCCTGCACCTTCATGCACGAAACGTCCGCGTAACGAACATTCCAGTCCTTCAAGATGCGCGATTCGAGCGACCAATGATTGTCGAACACCGATCGATAATCGAGGACGTTTCACTCGACTGTATTCTTCCATGATTCAATACACTCGCTGCACCGTTCTTCCCACGCGAGGTATTCTTCCCGTGAAATCAATCGTACAGATTGATCTAACGATTAACGTTTTACTTGCGCGAATTTTTGCATGGCTGTAAATGGAATGTAAATGTAATGGTTTTTTTCTGCACAACACGTTGCAACGATTTGAGGCTTTATGCAGTTTAGAACATACTTTTATAGCTGATGCCGCGATTTGCTATCTCTGTCTATCTCTTTCTGCGTACCCCCTCCCCTCAAATGTATTGCGTGCAAAAAACGGTGATCCAGCCCAACGTCGTTCGATGCAGTTTCTGATTTTGACCGGATGATGTGTAGAAATAATCAGGAGGTATGTATCTAATACTCCCCACTGTTTCACGAATTTTGATGCTTATTACGGTTTTATATGCGAATATTATATTGGTTATTGTATGTTCTAGGACTCTCCATCATCACCACCACTGATACTGAGGACCCCGAGGCTCCGAATCCGACGCCTTGAGTCGGGTGCAATTCATATTAAGGGGGCCGTCTCCGCGGGCCTTTGAATGTGTGAGTACGCTCACACAAGCTAGGAAAAGCGTGCACGTATACGCGTGTAGTAAGCAAATCGTAAATTACAACTTTCGTCCTGGAATCGGCACGAAGGAAGTTTTTGCGGGTACAGTTGCCTTCAGTAGACATCTGTGCAGGGTGGTCTGGTGCGTTTGAACGCTAATAAGCACTCCACTTTGAAATAATAATGAATTTATGACTCGAAAACTGTCCGAATGAAGCTTCAAGGCTTCTCCGTTGGTGGCACTAATGGTGCACTGCAGCCATGTAGCACCAGCGTGACGTGTAGGCAGGGCCGACGCGAGGTTAGCTGGCGCCCTTGTGCAAAAAAATTTTTGTTGTCCCCAATTTTTTGCACTTGTTTTCTATTTAATATGTTTAAAAGAATTACATTTATATTTAGTTTATGTGAGGTGTTAGATTCCTTTATTATTAAGCGTACGATCTAGTTTTTTTAGCGTACCATTCGGCTAGCGCCCTTGTGCGGCGCATGGTTCCACCGGGCCTGCGTATACGCGATGTAGTAAGCAAACCGTAAATTACAACTTTCGTCCTGGAATCGGCACGGTGGACGTTTTTGCGGGTTTAGTTGCCTTCGGTAGACTTTCGTGCAGGGTGGTCTGGTCCGTTTGAACGCTAATAAGCACCGTACGTTGAAATAATAATGAATTTATGACTCGAAAACTGTCCGAATGAAGCTTCAAGGCTTCTCCGTTGGTGGCGCTAATGGTGCACTGCAGCCATGTAGCACCAGCGTGACGTGTAGGCAGGGCCGACGCGAGGTTAGCTGGCGCCCTTGTGCAAAAAAATTTTTGTTGTCCCCAATTTTTTGCACTTGTTTTCTATTTAATATGTTTAAAAGAATTACATTTATATTTAGTTTATGTGAGGTGTTAGATTCCTTTATTATTAAGCGTACGATCTAGTTTTTTTAGCGTACCATTCGGCTAGCGCCCTTGTGCGGCGCATGGTTCCACCGGGCCTGCGTATACGCGATGTAGTAAGCAAACCGTAAATTACAACTTTCGTCCTGGAATCGGCACGGTGGACGTTTTTGCGGGTTTAGTTGCCTTCGGTAGACTTTCGTGCAGGGTGGTCTGGTCCGTTTGAACGCTAATAAGCACCGTACGTTGAAATAATAATGAATTTATGAATCGTGTACTCAGGACAGCCCGAAAAATGACAGAATGAAGCTTCAAGGTTTCTCCGTCACCGGCGTTGATGGTATATTCGTGCCTTGTACCATCAAAACCGGTGGAAGTCCAATCTAGCCGATAAATGTAGGAAAGACATAGTTGCCGAGACGTATCGAGAGTCGAATCGCGCTGTTGCCGCATTTCCCCTATCAATATTTTTCCATCAAGGAGGCTTGAATGAATCACGGCGAAGCAGTTGGAGAACAGAGATGGGCAAAGATAATATCTGGATAAAGTCAAATAAAAGATACTACAGTATTGTCTCATGGAACGAGAGCGAGCAAGAGGCACTGAAAGCGAGCGAGGGTGGTGCGAGATAGACGACGAGATGTTGTTTGTCTCGCTCCGTCTTTCGGACGCCTGACACTCCGTCCTCTCCGTGCGCGATCGTCGCGCAGGCAAAGCGTTCCATCTCGCTCCCCCTATCAGCTAAAAAGAAGCGAGAAACGAACACTGAGAATTACGGCTCTGCTCGCGATACGAGCTCAACGCCGCGCCGGTCCCGACCAGCGAGGTTTTGGGCTGTTCGGCGGCGCACAGTGGGGCATTTGGGGTCGAAACACGGCACTAAGTCCTTTTACAAAAATATCGCTAAACTGCAAATTTTCTTTTACAGGTAGTTGATTGCAGGTATTGGATTGATTTATTGTAATGACTATAACTTGATTAGAAACAAAAAATATATAAAAAATGTTCTGTTAAACGATTTCGTCAAAAAGGCACTAACAACTAAAAAATACTTCTACTGTTGTGCTACAATTTCGATGGTGTTTTTCAACTTTAAATAAAAACGTGGTTCAGGATATTTCATAACAGAATATGAATCAATTTAGTATAGCCTCAAGTGTCGAAATGAATTTGTTGCGAGATATACTGCTCCACGATTTTATGTGAAAATACACCATCGAAATTGTAGTATAAGAAAATAAATATTTTTTAGTTTTTAATGCATTTTTCATAAAATCGTTTATTATAACTTGTTTAATATACTTTTTCTAGTTTTTAGTGTTTGTGGATTTACATTACTCTTATTGCTGTATGCAGTTTAACAGTTTGCTTGAAGAATGGTTGATTTATTGTTATGGGTTATTATTTCTTGGTGACTAGGTAATTTTTTCACCCACTCGGAGTTTTTTCATAATTTTGTATTGTCAACCAAACTACGCACCTCTGCAAAGTTTCGAGGGAATTGGATGGTTGGAAGTGGTTTAAAATTGAGTTTCCAGATTTGAATCAAACAAACAAACAAACAGAGAATCGTAGCTAAATAAAATCGTTTAATGGGACATTCCCAAATATCAGTATTGTTAGTACTGAACTCTGGTTTATATTGATAAATTTTTACAACCGTGGAATAACAATTCCGAAGAAAACCATGTACAAAACTATTATTGAAACAGACAATTCTTGTTGATATAAAAGATAATGTGATGTATAGTTAGATGAAAAAAAAGCGGCATATGTTTTTAGAAGAATTACAGCATTCATAAATTTCATTACGATCAGCATGTTACACTTCGGTGATGTACCTTATTCAAATTGTATGCTTTGAATTTGCACATTGATTATACAAAGTATTGCATCGTTCTATGTATAAATAAATACTAAATTAGTATTGTTTCATTGACATGTTTCCTAACTTCACTACTCAACCTCTCTATCTTTCAATAGTGCTATCCTCCTTTACGTTCAGCAAGGCTCTGATGCTAGACGCAGGAATTGGCGGGCTCCAGCTACAGCTGATGCACGAGGAAACACCTACAGCGGTGGTTATGTGTGCGTGACTGACGCACCGCAGTTCCCCACACATAACCACCGCTCCTGTCGATGTTCCCCCCTCCATCAGCGGTACATGGAGCCCGGCGATCGCTGCCTAGACGCAGCTCTCGTGCCGTATTCCTCCAAGCTTCTCAATAGAAGGAGCTGTGGAAACAGCGCGGCAGAGACGGAGACAACAGAACATGCGGCAACTATGCTGTCAAAAATTCGTCTACGTAGAGTATCGGTAGATGTCACCATTGTACAACTTCTTTTTACCGACCGCAGTAGTTTCATTAGGGTCCGTCTGTTTACAAGGGCGCTTCGATCGATTCGGACCATAACAAAAAGGAGACGGCCCCCTTAAGGTCTGCGCACACATATCCGTTCCGTCTCCGTTCCGTCTCCAGGTCTGTGAAGTTGGCACCCCCGAATTCGAAATTTAAAAAAAACTATACGGCATCCGTTTGTCCATCGTTTGTCCACGTTTGTCCAACAAAAATTTTCGTTTGTCCACCCTTCAAAAAAAAGTTATGAACAAAAAAAAATTTTTTTACCAGCACCCCCATGAAAACGTTTTTATAATTTGACGGTGGGAAATGATTGTCCATCGTTTGTCCACCCAAAAATTTCGTTTGTCCACCCTTCAAAAAAGAAGTTATGAACAAATTAAGAAAATTTGTCATCAACACCATCCATGAACACTTTTCAACTTTTTAAATGATGGATACGATTGTCCATGATCTAGCATCGTTTGTACACCCCAGGATTACGTTTGTCCAGCCTCCTGAACCGAATTATTTATAAAAATCGCGAAAAATGAAGGATACTGTTGAAGCGACCGCGTATAACTTCGATTTTTTATTAATTAAACGATGGAATCGTTTGTCCACCGATGGATTTCGATAGCGTAGATGTAGAAGACGTTTGTCTACCCCAAGATCAATTCAAAAACTCCACGAGAATGTAGTGAGAAGATTTTTTGTTATATTAAATTGTAGCACTGTCCAACAGCTATTTCGAGGAGGAAAAAAGACTGTTGTATTGCGTAGAGTAGTCAATTTTTCTCTTAGACCCTTAGTTTTTGAAATATACAGAAAGATATCTGCCACAATTGGTGCATTTCGGGTGTCCTTTTTCCTTTGATCATTGTTTAAACATAGTTAACTGTTCATAACCCACTAATAACTTATATCGTTGTATTCGCGAGGGTTCATAGAATAATTTGACGGAACAAGCAACCGAATAGCTATTACCGTTTGAACACAAAAAATGTTGAAAGTTAAATTTTGTTGGGCAGTGTAGTCAGGATAAAGTTGCATAGCACAATACTGCCGTCAGAAAATCCATTACACGTTTTTGAATTGATCGGTGCTCGTGCAATGCTCATTCGGGGCGAATGCTCAGGTGAATTATACTTCGTTCTACGACAGTGTATTTTGAGAAAAATAAATGATTAAGCTATCGTGCGAGAATTAGGAATCAATAAAAATCTTAATCTGATCAATTCGTTAAGTGAATTGAAGTATAAGGGGCAATACTGAGGGTACGTTAATCCGATTTCAAAGGATCATTTCTATTGTTTTTACTGGTCTCCTATGCAGATGGAATTGTATAAAACATTAATTAAAACGTGCAGAAAAATAGAAATAGATGCGACTGGAAAATTAGTGAAAACAATAGAAAAACCAAATGGCGAGAAGAAACATATATTCTTATATCAAATCATTGTAAAAGGTGCAAATGGTATACAACCAGTATTTCAAATGATTTCAGAGAAGCATGATACAAATTTAATTACGTATTGGTTGAGGGAGATCATAAGGCACGGGGCACCAGTGCCTCCAGAAGTAGATTGTGATTATTCACTGGCCCTTTTGAATGCAAGCAGCTTAGCATTCAATGAACGTTGCTTAAAAAATTATATTTACGATTGCTATCGATGGATTGGTGGCGAAATTTTGCAACATCCACTTCAGTGTTTCATCAGAATTGATATTGCCCATTTAATCAAAATTATTTGTAACAAAGATGTATTTCATAGAAAACATCCTAAAATTAAAGATTTCTTTGTGCGATGCGCGGGGCTAATGTCATCGTGTGATAATGTGGAAGATTTTAATACACTGCTTAGCTCAATATTTATTGTCGCTTACAGTGAGTACGATGGCAAAGATTCTGATGGAAATGAAGTAATATGCGAGCAGAAGCGATCCTATTTATTCGAAAGAATAAAGTCATTTACATTTACGAGCGATGACGAGAATTACAAAGAATACGACGATTTAGAAACATTAAATGAAAATGAAAATATAGTTCAATTTATAATTAATATCAGAGATGCGGCTGAAAAAATTGCAAAAGATAGTGTAGAGACAGATAGGTATAATGCATTCTATTGTCCAGAACTAGTCACATATCTAGTTAAATTGGCAAAACATTTTCCTCTCTGGACACAGGTGATGACGGGATATTTCGCTCTGTCATCGAATGTAGCGACATCCTCTAGATGTGATGCATATTTTAAAGATCTGAAGCATTCAGATTTGGGCGCAAATTATAAACCAATGCGCGTCGATAAATTTATCATTCACCATATCAAATCTATCAAAAGTCTTTCGAAATTGGAGCGTGCTGCAATTAAACGCACGAACGAAAAAAATGCACTGCTGCAAACTGCGGTGAGACAAGAAAAAGAGAGAAAAATCGATTTACGTGATTTTGGCGAAAATGCGCAAAACGCTACGCACACTTATCATTATTTAACGGAACAGGAAAATTGGAAAGGGTTAAATATTGAAGCCAAACCAAATAAATTAAAAGATTTACAAGAGGACGATGGAAATAAAGACAATATAATACAGAAGCCTTTAATCGAAAACAAAAATAATACTCCCAGAGGGAAATATTTAACTTCATGTCCAGATATTCATCTTACATATGATAGGCCATTAAGGAAAAGAAAAAATGAAATCTTAAGAAATGGAAATAATTGTAATTTGGTTACACTTAATGGAAAAAAAATATATATTAAAAATACAAGTGCATTCGACTGATTGGTTGAAATATTAACCAGGGCGTATTGCAATTATAGTTCATTTAAAAACTGGGTCGATGAAAACTCAGAAAATATATTTTTGATGTTCATACAACTCCGTGTATGAAGAGCGTGGAGCTATTTTAGGTACAATATTTGAAATTCAAAATGATATTGTAGATTGTACTACAAACGCCAATTGGTTACTTATAAAACTGGTAACAGACGTTTGCAGTGTAGAAGAAAATAGAATCTGCGGCAAATGTAAAGTACATTTGAGAAAATTGTTTGTAGTAGAATTTATTAGTAAATGCACAACCGAAGATTTTAAACAAAATTTTCTTAATTTTGTTGCGCAATTCTTCACTATACAAACAGGCACGTGTAAAACATGTCAATCAACAATGCATATAAAGAGAGAACCAAAATGATATGTGTTCATAGAAACTGAAATCTTTTTCCAACTAAATAAAATGGATGGAATATTTTTAAATGGCATACCTGAAAATTTTCAAATTGAAGATGCAATATATGTTTTAAGTGGCATCGTATGTCATAGGCCAGGACATTTTACAGCTTATTGCCGTAATACAGCAGGAATATGGACACTACATAATGACATTAGTCAAAAATTGCGTACAATTCCAAATCCACAAAAGCTAAAAGTATTTCCTACAACAATGATATTTATAAAAATATAAAAATTCGGCGTCGCATCGCTCTGTAAAGTGCGGTACCACTGACTCTGTCAGTGGTCACAAGTACCATTCATGGCACTTGTACTCGCGGATCGTACGATCTCGCGAGTCGACCGACGCCAGCATAACATTGCCAAGAAAGTGACGAAGGAAATAATAAATTGAATTCACCGATTAAGTCAATTCTGAAAGGTGGCCAATCGAAATCTTTGGGCGGACAAACGTCTTCTTCATCAAAACTAACGAAATTTATCGTTTAATTAATAAAAAATCAAACTTGAACGTGGTCGATTCAACCGTGTCGTAATTCTGGGCTATTTGTAATAATAATTCAAATCTAGAGAGTGGACAAACGTCTTCTACATCTACGCTATCGAAATCCGTCGGTGGACAAACGATTCCATCGTTTAATTAATACAAAATCGAAGTTATACGCGGTCGCTTCAACAGTATCCTTCATTTTTCGCGATTTTTATAAATAATTCGGTTCAGGAGGCTGGACAAACGTAATATTGGGGTGGACAAACGTGGACAAACGATGGACAATCATTTCCCACCGTCAAATTATAAAAAAGTTTTCATCCAACTTGCATCCCTCCCAAAAGAACCGGCCATCCGAGCGTAGAAGCAAGTGCGAAATAAAAGTAACGATGCGCTTCTCGATACCGCAGATGTACCTACCTAAGTAGCATTTCTGACGGAAAAGAATTGTCCAGCCTTTGGGCCTGCCATTTCTGGCGTAGACCTTTGGCAGGTAAGTATCCATTTCAACAGGCAGTGCCACCCGTGGCGCCAGTAAGACCGCCCCGGTTTTTGCCATTCCAGAGGGGTTTCTTGCAGTGAAAATCAGTAAATTTGCAAGCGCAATATCTTAAAAACCAGTGGAAATAAAGTATATACATTAAAGCTTATTGAATTTGTCTTGGAACGCACTATCAACTCAGGTCTTCAAAAAAAAAATAGTTCCATTTGAAAAACCGAACTTGACCATCGTATCTTTTAAAATAATAATCGAAAACAAAATTCGTTCGCGCTAATAAATGGGCCCCCTCGAACCATGCAATTCCATATTTTTTTTATATTTTTATCGACAATACTTTAAGAGATATCGCGCTGTCCATTCCTTAGTGGGACACCCTGTAGATTAGAATAGACAATTGTTCGGATTTTATTTAAAAATAAAGTGAACGTCATAGTGTTAAAAAACTTATTAAGCTGTATTTGTACATAATGAAAATAATGATTTTTTTTGCATATTTTATCTAATATGGCTGTCTATTGGTGGCTGTGCCTGTTCTCGTGATGCAAATAAACAGAAAATCCGCATCTGCGAAATTTATAACACCTTGTGGAATTATCTGAAATCAACACACCCAGAAAATTGTTACAGTATATAATATTGTTCATGGAATCATTTATATCTTAGCAAAGTATTATAATCTCATGTTTTGGCAGACGTTTGAACCACAAACTTCTAAAAAACTGGTAATTTTACGCACGGAAATGTTTACAAAAAGAAGATTGGTCGAAACGTTATGATTGTGGATGATTCCATGAACAATATCATGCACTGTAACAATTTTCTGGGTTTGTTGATTTCAAATAATTCTACAAGGTGTTATAAATTTCGCAGATGCGGATTTTCTGTTTATTTGCATCACCAGAACAGGCACAGCCACCAATAGACAGCAATATTACATAAAATATGCAAAAAAAATTCATTATTTTGATTATGCACAAATACAGCGTAATAAGTTTTATAACACTATGACGTTCACTTTTTTTTAAATAAAATCCGAACAATTTCCTATTCTAATCTAGAGTGATTTGATGGGAGAGTACCCTTAAAAAATCCTTATTCTATTGTAAAATCTATATTATGGTGGTTGACTTATATTACTTAACGCGCTGTTAGGGGGGGAGGGGGCTAACACTTTTGTTTTGCAATGTATTCATATCAAACCTACCGCCTGACCCGTTTTTCTGGGAAACAATAAGCGGTGCCATATGTTCGTGCCAAATACTGCAATTGATAACGTTGCACTAAATTGAACATTTCAGTTTTTAAATGGTTTTGTTGAGGTAGCGGGAGAGATTTTATTGTGTGGGAAGCCCATTTAAGAACGCGTCCACTGGATGTGTTTGCTCATACTTCTTATCCACTAAATAGCGCAACACTTGGGAGGCGGCCGTTTTGCCGTTGCTTCGTGCTTCCTTTTTTCTTTTTCCTTGGAGGTTGGTGATGTTCCTCGCGGTCTGCATTTTCTATTGCTGGTGGTAGTGAAAGTGATGTTTCTGGTGGTGGTGTTGCTATTTCTTCCACTCTATGGCATACCTGGACAGACTCTTCCACTGCTCCACGTTGTCGATCGGTTCGTTTTCAATATTTCCGATTGTGCTTCGTTCCCCCAAAAAATTTTATTAAAAAAGACATTTCTGCCGAATACTTATAGGCTTTGACCTTTTTGGCGGCTTGCCCACTTTTTCCCTCCTTCTTTTTTAACGCTCTCCGGTAATTATCTCTTAAAATATTCCAACGTGTTTTGCACGTTAACCCTGAAAACAAACAAATTGATGTTAACGAAATAAGAATTTTTTGTATTATCCTACAGTATTATCTCATTTATTTTATTTCAGGTATCTAGCAACCGGCGATGCAATGAAAACAATATCATTTAGTTTTCGTCTCGGGCAGAGTACGGTGCGTTCGATAATTCACGAAACGTGCAAAGTAATTGTGAAGACACTGCTTGGGCAGACAATGCCCATCCCAACAGAAGCTGCATGAAGAGATATTGCGGAAGATTTTGAGAATCTGTGGAATTTCCCTAACTGCGTCGGAGCTATAGATGGGAAGCACGTTGTGATGCAGGCACCCCCAAACAGCGGATCCCAATATGTTAATTATAAGAAAACATTTTCTATTGTGCTGTTAGCACTAGTCACGAATAAAAAAGCCCCATTTGTCATCGTGGGAGACGAAGCGTTTCCATTGAAGAGGTACTTGATGAGGTCCTATCCAGGGAAACAATTGAACAGTACCCAAAGGCGTATTTTCAATTACCGGCTGTGCCGTGCCAGACGATTGGTCAAGAATGGTATATTAGGGCAGAAATTTAGGATTTATATTCGGCGCATACATGTCAAGCCGGAATACTTAGACAATATAGTGCTATCGACCTGCATCTTGTACAATTTTATTAGGAAAATTGAAAGCGATATGGCGAATGGGGGCCCGTGAACGTCGCAGGACAATGCGGAAAATCCACGATACAACAATTTACCCCCACAAGGGGGTAATTCCACAAGGGAAGCATTTCGTGTGCAGGAATGCTTCACAGATTACTTTAATTGTGAAGGAGCCGTTTCGTGGCAAAACGATAAAATTTAACTATTAGTTTAATTTTATTGTTAATTAATTATTACTTTTGTAGTTATAAATATACTGTACGTCCGGCTCGTTTGTACACACGCTATTATGTTTGTAACTATTGGAAAAGCGAAAACCTGTTCCATGCGAAAGTTGTTTGATTTGATGGAGAACACTTAATAGAATATTGGGGTTTGCGTTTAAGCACACAAAAACGTAAATTCTAATATTCTATTAAGTTTTCTCCATCAAATCAAGCAATTTTTGTATGGAACAGGTTTTCACTTTTCCAATAGCTACAAAAATAATAGCGTGTGTACAAACGAACCGGACATGCTGTATCTATACGGCGTGCATGAAATACGAGTGTGAGTTGCGATTGAGTGGAAAGGGTTGAATGGCATTTATTGTAAATACTTGTGAATGGAGTGTAGTGTAAAATATATAATAGGGCGTGCGCGCGCGTGTGTGTTTGAAATAGGTTTATAGTTTTGTACAATTTTATGTTATTCTCTTGTAAAATATAAGATCCATGTGACTTACCTTCTTTATTTAGTTGAGCTCTTATCTGTTTCCAAATCTTTGTCTTGGAGTCGTTGTCCAGATATTTGGAGTCTGTTAGGTCGTACAGGGCGGGATGTGCGCGCACTAATTCAATTAGTTTTTCGTTACTCATCTCTGAATTGCTAAAAAGACGAGAATGTCAGTGAAGATAATGTGAATAAATGTTAAAGAGTACACAATATCACACACTTCAACTTACTTTTGCGACATTCTGAAGCGAAGTAGACTACACTACGAAACTGTTCGAAGTGTCGCGGTCTTTTGCGGAAGTACTGTTCTTGTGAGTGCCATTGCTTTTCCACGAAGGCTTTGTCACGATCATCGGAAGGCGGAGGGGGCGCACAAGTCGCATTCTGACCTTTTGCGTGGGGTAAATTTAATTTCGCTAATTATCAAAAGATGGCTCTTTCACGATACAGGGTATTCGAATCGTAACTCAGCCGCGTTTTCCTCGTAAAGGCTAGGGGAGACCGGGACAAGTTGACTTTAAGGGTTGGTGGTGTGGGGTAACTTTATAGATATGAATTTTTCGATAATTATTTTTATGCAGTTGTGTAGATGTAAAAAAGGATGTAACTTTTGTTTCAACTTTCTTCCGATATCTCTCACCGTTCCCGAGACAATTCACAAAAAATAAAATTCTGCACTTTTGCAAGGGGTGATTTCACCCCCAAAAACTGCATTATGACACCAACAAAATATATAGTTACGTTACGGATGAACTACTCTACTCGCATACGAAGTTTCCTAATTTAACAAATTTTGACTTTTTTCGGACTTGTAACATTGAATAGCCGTTTCTTATAGATTTTCGTGCTCTGAAAACGAATCCGCAACCCGGTTGTCGCCATCACCCTCAGTTTTTGAGAAAATCGATTTTGAAAAAAAACCTGCAAATTTTCAACTTTGAGCATCTTTTGTGTCGAAACGGTAATAGTTATTCGATTGTTCGTTGAGTCAAATTATTCTATGAACCCTCCCGAATACAATGATATAAGTTATTATTGCATGGTGACCATTTAAATATGTTTAAACAACGATCAAAGGGGAAAGGACACCCGAAATGCACCAATTTTTGCAGATATCTTTCAATTTATTTCCAAAACTAAGGGTCTGGGACAAAATCTGACCATCAGACGCAATGCAGCAGACACTTTTCCTTCGAAAAGCATCGGCAGTAGTGGCAAGTCTCGTTTTGTTTTCAATACAGAAGCGAAATAGTTTGGCAAAACGCGCGGAACCGACAGTGGTCATCAACGGCGGCGCGTGATCCACTGCCGCTCAGTGTTAAGTTGGGATTTCCAATGCGCGGCTCGCCGCGACAGCCGGCGGCGGTGCCACTAGTGCAAGGGAGAAACAGATGCATACTTCTCCCTTGCACTAGTAGGACCGCCGCCAGCCGTTGCGGCGAGCCGCGCATTCAAAATCCCAGCTTAACACAACCGTTTAACGCGCGTGACTACCATTGTCGGCTCCGCGCGTTTTGCCAAACTATTTCGTTTCTGTATTGAAAACAAAACGAGACTTGCCACTGATGTCGATGCTTTTCGAAGGAAAAGTGTCTGCTGCATTGTGTGGGATGGTCAGATTTTGTCCCAGACCCTTAGTTTTGGAAATATATATGGAAAGATATTTGCAAAAATTGGTCCATTTCGGGTGTCCATTTCCCTTTGATCGTTGTTTAAACATATTTAATGTTTATAATGCAATAATAACTTATATCGTTGTATTCGGGAGGGTTCATAGAATAATTTGACTCAACGAACAATCGAATAACTATTACCGTTTCGACACAAAAGATGCTCAAAGTTGAAAATTTGCAGTTTTTTTTTTCAAAATCGATTTTCTCAAAAACTGGGGGTGATGGCGACAAATGGGTTGCGGATTCGTTTTCAGAGCCCGAAAACCTATAAGAAACGGCTATTGAATGTTACAAGTCCAGATGGCTGTTGTGCTGTGTTATATAGGGGAAATGGAAAAGATTTCACTGTGCTTTTTTACAGAGATGGGCTAAAAATTATTTTAAACAAAAAATTGGTTTCCAATAACAGGCAGAAATTTTATTCGAAACTCACCGAATATAAATAACCCAGAGTTATTAGTATCCCGGGTATTAGTATTGGTTGGGGCTGAAGTAGTGCGGGAGGCAAACAGGGCCCGATCTAGCTCTTCCGCCGCTCTGGGCAAAAGTGATTTCTGCCGCCCTTTGCATCGAATCATAAATAAGTATTTTAAAATCTATTTTCGACACCGAATAAAATTTTTTGTAGATATTTGTCTACCAATTTTGCCGCTCTGGGCAATTGCCCTACTTGCGCCCCCCTAAATCTGGACCTGGGGGCAAAGCATGTTATCGAACCGATGTAAGTTTTGTAAGAGGATGGTTAAACGTTAAATAAAAGAAAGTATCGTTCATTCGGCTGGTTAGCAACTACTGTTTTATTCAGCAAGTCGGCTGCGGACGGAGGCCTACCTCGATCGTCCTCTGTTTTTGGCCAGACGCTCCACGGCGAACGCCTTGTCGCTTGGCGCACTTTACAAATATGCAATTCTGTTCTTACAGTTTGGGAATACTAAAAATGAGACTGCAGTTACAAGCATTGCACATTACGTGTGGTACACAGGTCAGCCTGTTCAGCAGTTACTTAAATATGCCAGATGTGAGAAAAATGATACCAATACAGCAACTAAAAATGATTATCCATCATTAATACGCCCCGCGGAGAGACACAGGAAGAAATGGAGTATGTAGTTCGCTGGCTGCGCGTAGTTCCGTCTGCTTCGTTCTTTCTTCAAATTAAAGACGGATCCCTTATCTCCCGAATATAAATACGCGTGCGAATTTCAAAACAAAAGCACGCATTGATGTATTTTGTGCGAGAGAAAGTGGGCCTTGTGGAGGAGATATTGCTGTGAAGAAAGCTTCTTCATGACAGTGGCCGTTTGGGAGGGATGCAGGTGCGATTGAATAGGTTAGGACCAATCATACTTTTCTCGCACGGAATACGTCGTCAACGTGTGCTTTTGTTCTGATATTCGAGCGCGTGCATATACTCGACTGATAAGGGATCCGTCTCCAATTTGACGAGAAGCCGAAGCAAGCGGCGTCACGCACAATCAGCGACCTACCCCTTTTGTTCCTCTGTGCTTCCGCGAGACGTATTGATACCTCTGCACAGCAGAATAGTCGTACAATCGGTATGATGTAAAGAGAAACATATTTATAATTGTGACCGTCACAACAGTGAATCTCTTACCTGTAATTTCATTTGCCATCGCATTGCCAGGAAAATTATGTGGACAATTTTCAATGTACGGTTGTAAAATTTTACAATCGTTTCTGAGTCATAAACCATTTTTATAATTTGTACCACCTTCAGGCAAACTAAATGAGCCTTGTATAAAAATAAATGTTTCAGTGTACCCTACAGTAACATCATTTATGACATGTTCTATTGGGAGATGAGAAGGAGACTACCCATAAGCTGAAATGTCACAGAGCCAAGGGGAATCGTCTACTCGCGTCAACCTATCCCCTCCAATACAGTTCGTCCCGTGACAAAGAACGCGAACGAAACCAATCGCGACAATTCGCGGATGTGGACAGCCGCTAAGAACCGAAAAGTAGGATTTCTTGGAGGGGATGAGGAGAAGCGAACGGGCGATTCCCCTTGCCCCTGTGACATTTCAGCTTGTGGGTAGTCTCCTTTCTTCTCATCTCCCAATAGTATGTGTATCGAGATTTCGAATGCGTATACCAGTCCACACTTACCAGCCTATTTCACAAATGCGAATTAGTGGAAGAAAATGTGTATTATGTACTTACATATGTACATACAGTGGGGACAAAACAGAATAACAATATTAAAATTAGTCCAAACGACGTGATCTTTTTTTAGAAGCTAGAAGGATTAGTTTATTAAGTAGGTGGCGTGCTTCGTCCTTTTGAAAAAAATCAATCTTTTCATTATAATCATTAATAATGATCAGAATTATATCATGTTTGGTATAAGTTTCATTGCAAAAACTCCAGCAGTTCATTGGTGGTATTTCTATGGAGATCTAATATTAATTATAGAAATTACCATTTTCATTACTGACTGGCCTATTGCTGTCCTTACCTTTATGACTCTAGGGTCTAGGACCCCTGAAGCGCGTGGTGCGAGAGCTTCGATCCGAGAACCTTTCACGGTCATAAAAAAAGGTCGACTTTTAGGTTGAGTTTCCCAGCCGCGTCCAGCGGCCGCGGCCGGCGGCGGCCAAACTTCGGCCGCGCAGCGTCCAGAATCCCACTTTGGTTCGAGCGCACTTGAAAGGGTCTATGGCCGAGGATTTACACCTGCTTCAGAAATAAAATATTTTTTTTTTCTTTATCGTTTCGATATGGAAGTGACACCAATGGATTCCTTATGTTTTTCCGATGAAAATCATATGAAATTTCCTGTAAATCGGACTATTATTAACGAAGACAACTTGAAACGATATAAATTTATCTTTCATGGAATTTCCTTCATGTGGTCCGAATTACGTTGTTCGTGGTGTCAGTTTCATCGGCGAAACATAAGGAATCCATTGACGTCGTTTTTGCAAAGATCTGATGGGAAATGCGGAAATCCTGGACATTTCTGACTTTTTAATGATATTCGAACCCTTTCAAGCGTCGAAACTCATAACATTCGGTGAGGCACTGCGAGGGTTTGACCTCGTCACGGGGTACCATACGGCATCTAAAGAGATGTGTCAAGAACAGAATCGCCCTGTATGTAGTAGTAGAGTAAAATACAACCTGTTATGACATCCAATTAAATAAATTCTACACCAAGAAGGCTCGAAGCTATTATAAAATCAAAACGCAATCCCACAAATTATTAAAACATTAAATATTTAGGTAGTTTATTTCCATAGTTTATTGAGCCTTGTTTTACTGTACGAATACTTACTGCACGTCTATTTCTGTACGTTTATCTCCTTTTATTCATTTTTTTTAAATGTTAAGGGGAATAAAAATTTGTTTATACAAGATCTATTCTACAAACATTTAAGAGTATTTATTAATCATCTTTTTTCTGTTAGAATGTAGTACTGACATGGATATACAAATTTTTACTTTAAATTGGTCGCTATACGAATATTTTTGACACTGACTGTATATAAGTACCGAGGCCTCCAACACGCCTCGCGGAAAGACAAGACACAAGAAGAAAAGGGGTAGCAGTCCGCTGATTGCGCGTGGTCACGCCTGCGTCGTCCTCCTTTTAAATTAAAGACGGATCCCTTATCTCTCGAGTATCGACGTACCCGCGCACGAATATCAAAACAGAAGGACCCGCGACGTAATGGGTGCAAGGAAAGGTGGGTCATAGGGAGAAGATTATATTCTGACCAATAAAGTGCTTCTCAGTGTCACATTTTGCGTGTGTGTTAGTTACGAGTGTCTGAAATGTCGACGAAGTTACAGTTTTTGTCTGCGGAGGACAAAACATTGATAGAGGATATATCAAATTTAATATTGTGTCCTTTATGATTGCAAGGTGCGAAAGTAAGTGTGCGGAGAGAAGTGTAAATTATATTAAACAGAACAGGTAGAGTATTTTCTTCAATTATACTTATTGCTTTATTATTGCTAATTACATTTATTTATTCTTTCATCATACATGTATGAGCCACTTAGAACCACAGAGATGCCTGTGACATTTTTTAAACTTTTCAGTTAAGAGCAGGAATAAATAATATAAGTAATTTAACGTTATATAAAAATATCATTTAAAGGCTAGAAAAATTTACAGCTAAGCAAATAATTGAAAAAAGTTCGTGCCAAAGGTATGCAAGTGATTTATTATCTCATACGCTTCAGTATAAACACCAATTACCATTGGTAACGAGAATACGAATATTAGTACGAAGAATTTCCCTGAATCTGTTGAGGGACGATAAACTCAATACAGTTTCAATAATATCTTAAATCAATATTGGTATTCATAACAAACGCATGACGGAGCAGTGTATTACAGCGATGCATTGTCGCCAAAATTTAACTTGCAATGTTTCTAATGCACCTCCTCCCAACAAATACGTTACGTTACGGCAAAACAGATGCGGCACGTTGCCGCGTACATGTAATTCATAAGATGGATTCTTTTATATAGGTACGATAAAAAATTACCCGGTTACAAAACTCGAAATGTACACGAAAGTTCGTGGAAATCAATAAGCAGCGACATAAAATCAGAAAGTATTATACGTACATCAGAACATAATATAAGTATATATTTAAGATAATAAAATAAAATATTATTTTGTTATGGTTTCATATTGCCAAGGAACTTCTCCAGTAAGCGAAATGAACCAGTCTGCGAAAGCGTTACGAATGTCCATAGTTTGTTTATTCAGTCTTGCATAGCGTCTTGTCTTATTTGTTTTCAACGCTAATGCTTCATCTGCTACTAAAACATTTGGCATCGAAATGTCTGTGCATGGGAGAGATTTAGTAGGTGGCACAAGCAAGATGGGATCACCACAATAACCGAAGCTTTTCCCCCAGCTTGTCCCTCCATAGGAACTGCCACTTATTGTAATATACTTGTGACTAGCATCTACAACTGCCATCAAAATAATGAAAAATGTTCCTTTATATAATTGTAAAATGCTGATCCAGAGTGTTTGGGAGCAAATATATACACATGTTTGCCATCCACTGCGCCAACACATTTCGGGATATTTGACTTCTTGATAACAGTCGGTTCGTTTTTTTTCTCCATTTTTCATTATTAAATTTTGACGGCATGAGCGTATTACGGATTGTGTGGAAAATTTGTTGGGCGATATTATTTACAGTTGCCTCTCCAAGACGAAAACTGGAGGCTATTGCTCGAAAAGACAATAGTGGACAGAATCTAAAACATTATTTAAAATAAGCAAAAATTAATTAAAATAAACGAATACTAATTTTGCAATTGAATAAATACGTATGGAAATTCAAAAATCATTTTTCAATATACAATTTGGTTGTGACGTTAATATACAGTGGCTCGCATTAATATTCGGACACTTTTTAAAATCGCATAACTTTTTTAGAATTAGTCCAAACAACTTGAGTTTTTTTGAAAAACTAGAAGGATTAGTTTGCTAACTGACGCGTTTCGTCGTTTTGAAAAAGAATGTATTTGGTTGGAATAGCGAAAAGATCGCGAAAATTCCCGGAATCAGCGATTCTCGACCTTATTCTGCGATCTTTAAACGTTTGTAGCTCGGAGCAACGTTAACCGATTTTGATGAAATTTTAGGCACGTATACAACTTACTACAATCTATAAACGTTTTTTTTTTTAATTTTCATTACACGCTCACAAAAAAAAGTTTAAAAATCGACCTTTACTATTCTTTTCGCTATTCCAACCAAATACATATTTTCAAAACGACGAAACGCGTCAGTTAGCAAACTAATCCTTCTAGTTTTTCAAAAACACTCAAGTTGTTTGGACCAATTCTAAAAAAGTTATGCGATTTTAAAAAGTGTCCGAACATTAATGCGAGCCACTGTAACTATTCCTCAAACTTATTCTGATTGGATACTTTGACATCGATCTTCCATGGGACACGTAAATGATTTTCGGACAAATTATATGTTAACTAACCCAACTATCCAATGTATAAACAATTAAATTAATCAATTTTTGATACACAAACAATATATAGTTCTAAATTAAAAAAAAATCAATGTACCTATCTGTCATGCGTGCCATACTTGGTGAATTGTTGTAAATGTGAAATTATTATGATCTAACGCCTCTTTCCACACAGGTGTATTGCCATTCCACGGCCCCCTCCGGTGAATTAAAATATGTCATAAACATATTGCGGACGTCGAACCCCTGTACACTTCCAAATCCTTCTGTTCTAACCAATGGCATCATATTGTTGCTTCCCATGCTTGCCTCGAAATCTGTTTGTTTCGCGTGACTATTATTAATAAATTCTTCACGCAACATGTTGCTGTAATAATATTATCCGTCGTTTCCGGAAGTACTGCAATTGGTGCATAGAAAATTCTGAACGTTTGAGACAATATGCCAAACGCATCCTCCGATACCCTAGGGGCTCGGCACAGCCGATAATTAAAAATTGTTTTGTTTGTATCTTCTGTCGCCTGGTTTTTTGGGTACGGCTTGAACATACGTTTCGTCAATCGGAATGCCTCATCGCCCACAATTACGTGAGGGGCTGTCACGTTCGTTCCGGGAAGTGGTTTATCCATGAGAAATTTTAATTTTTCCGTATTTATGGCTTGACCCATTATGGATTTCTGGAATATTCCACTGTCTCCCTCCTTTCCATACGACCCAACGTCCACAATAATAAATTTATAATTGGCATCCACCAATGCTAACAATACAATGGAGAAAAAGTTTTTGTAATTAAAATAAAGGGAACCACTATTCCGTGGACATTTAATTCTTATGTGTTTCCCGTCAATAGCTCCGACACAATTTGGAAAATTCCATTTCACGAAGAAGTCATTGCTGATTCTTTCAAAATCCGCAACACTCGGCTGCGGCATAAATATGGCAACTAATTTATTGCACAATTCTTGCAATGCTGCCCGTACAATTACGCTGATATAACTCGGCGATATTCTAAATGCTTACGATAAGGATTTGTACGATTCTCCAGTGGCTAGGAACCTGTAAAGAAATAAATATTTGAATTATTTCAGCTGGTGATTGTAAGAAGAGATGGAGAAACATATGCGATACATTTCTGTAGTACGATACAGGGTCGGCAGCAAAAGAGGGAGGGAGAGAGAGAGAGAAAGAGAGAGCGCGCAGGTCAAAAAGTGCGGAACAAGGAGAATCGAATGTACGAGAGCGAAGAGAGAATGTACGGCAGAGTATGCAGCGTGTAAAGCGAGAGTATACAATGCATGTGCAAATCAGTAGTCGGGGCATAATTATTAAGAGACAATAGGTACTTTGCATTAACTACAGTAAAAATGTACAACTGTAATAAAATTATGCGACGAAAAAATAAAATATATCTCTTGTGGAAAATTAACTTACCTCAATGTCAGGAGCAATTTATCTTCGGGTGAAATTGGTTTCTTGACTCTTGTATACGATTTTTTCTCCAAATCTTTTCCAATAAGATTCAAAATGAAATGAACCTGTTCTTTACTTAGCCTAAAAATTGTCTATAGGATTCCTCGTTATCCACTAAATGGTTTGCTATCAAGATTCGAGAATAACCCTCGGTCCTTCGAGTCTGGAACATCGTTTGCATTTCTTTTCTTTTCCTTGATTCCAAATAGGATCGTAGAAGAATATCGTCGTCTTCTTCTTCCTGCAGCAATGCACGCAGCAGCAATTTGCGATTCATTATGAGAATTATAAACCGCTTTGCTGTACAAATCACGTCACACTGTCACGTCAATACGGCACGCAATATTGAACACTGTAGGAACGTTCGTAGATCACGAATTCACAGAGATGTGTCTGCTTTGAAGTCACAAGAACGAGTGTCGTTCTAGCAAAGGTTGGGAGAGGTCCTAAGCTAAGAGCAATAAAGTTATTTATTGCATCCGTTAGGTGGGGATAAGCTATTTTGGTGTATCGGCACTTGGAGTACGTACACCTCTCCAAACTTGCTTTTCCATTTCACAAATGCGAAATAACCGGAGAAAACGTGACATATTCTGTACATGTATATGTGGACACCTGATTCGGCCCAAGTCCCGTTCAAGAAACCAGCATCCTCCTCGAGAAGATATTACCTTGCACAGGGGGAAAGTTGTCGTTTGACACAAATGCAGGACTGATTGGTCATAATCTAATCTCCTTCCAATGGCCAACTCTCGCTCGCAGCGCATATGTCAGCGCGTGCTTTTGATTTGATGTTTTAACGCGTATTCTGGAATAAATTATGCTACGATTCGCAATATTGGAGCATATGAATGACCAGCTTGCCATTTAATGTGTCGCTATGACAAAAACTTGCATGTTCTATCAGTGGAATGAAAAATCTAAAATGGTCGACGGGAAGTAAATATTTTTCTTTCGACTATTTATGAATTTTTGTCCACTAAGTACTGCTTGATGTTTTTTTCATGAATATTTTGTGGAAACGTGATACCATGACTATAATTTGCGGTATTTTATTTTATCCGGTGCGTGGAGGTTTTGTACGTACGACCCTTAACATGTTGACAATGTCGAGGTGGGAGATCGAGGTAATGTCGGATTCTTACCGACTAAAACCCCGCGGTCAGGGATTGTCAGGCTTAAGCTACGCTGATGGAGGGGGAAACACCTACAGGAGCGGTGGTTATGTGTGCATGAACTGCGCCTACGTCAGTCACGCACACATAATCACCGCTCCGGCAGGTGTTTCCCCCTCCATCAGCGGTATCTTAAGCCCGCCGATCCCTGCCCACGGTGACCAGCGTTACCGGGAATGTACGTGATGGACAAGATTGCCAGTGGAAGGAGTTCCCCCTTCATTGACAATCTTCTTCATCAAGAACATTCCCAGCAACACTGGCGGTGCCCATCTTCTGCGCGATTCGTAGGGACGCAATGATTCGCACAAGGCTAGCTCACTGACTTTCTGCTGCTCTGCTTTCCAGATCTAGCATTAGTTGCAACACCGAAATCTTTGCTTCCGCAAGCAGTTTACGTGGCAATTTCTTGCCCATTACTCCCATACTCTTAAAAAATATCATCGTCTCATCACCCTCGTCTTCCATGGACTGGTGTAGCAGCTGCTCCCTATCGTGAGACCGTTTGTTGAGGCTCTCCAGGAAATCGCGATAGTCATTTTTATGCCTTTTCGGCGCTGTACTGGAGGTTGTGCCGCATCTTCTTTTTTGGGTCGGAGCGATCATTTCCTCTGGGGGTGTTTCTGGTGTTGATACAGCGGTTTCGGCAATGACCTCTTCGGGCGCTGGGTTTTCAGTAATGCTGCTCCCGCTACCAGTTTGAACCGCGTCATTTGGCAATTCAATATTGCTCTGTGTGCTACAATAAAATAAATAAAATAAATTTTTTAAATGTATTTTAGAATTCATCTTGTGTGTAAAAAATACTTGCCTTCTCTCGGACGCGACATTGGTCAGAAAATCTAGCATCTTCAGTAATGGCCATACTTTTTTCGGTTTGGTTACCGACCCCGTACCGTGCTTACTGTTCCTTTTTTTTCATGAAGGAGTCGCGGATGTTCTTCCAGCGCGTTTTGCAGTCATCAGCTGAAATAATTAAATAATATATTTTTTAGGGAGTCCATTGCTACTGGAAAAGCATTGAGATCGTTTTCATTTGCATGCAGAATATTATATGGATACATAAGTGTTGTTGTAACAAACGTACTAAAGTAGTAGTGCCCATATTTTTACCACAACCCACTTTCCCATTTCAAAAGAATTGCAAAAGACTTTGATGAAATTTAAATTTTCAAACTGTATTTGAGCGATTGATGGGAAGGACTTTCGAATATTGTGTCCACGAAACAGTGAATCACCATACGTAGGGTAGGGATAAAAACCCGGCGGGTAAAAAGTGCCTAATTCAAAATCTCTATTCCTAAAGAATGTTTTGAGTTTCGCAGTATACTGTGTAAAAGGCGAGAAGAAACGGGGGCGACCATAGAGTCGCCTGTCGCTCCTGGACGTTCGTGCGAAATACATGACGCCTTCGTTATTTTATGTATCGAAAATTAAAAGAAATACGTCGTCTTTATTCTTTTATACGAAGTAAACCACAGTTTAAATGCGTATCAGTCACGTACGTTAAGATTGTATGTTCTACCCTATGCAATGGACTTTTTACCCCGTGGGGCAAGAAGTTCATTTTGCATTCACCACCATTTTGTGGTAGTATAACTCAACAGAAAATAACTGTACCAACAAACGAACTCCGTGAATGTAAAGCCTAATAGTTATACTTTATATCAAATAAGAACAGATATCTCTAGATTGTTAGTACTAAATTTTACATAGGTTTATACGAAAAACGGGACTTTTAGCCCCACCCCACCGTAATGAAAAAAAATATTACTCTTTGATGGTATTATTAGCCCCTAGTTAATGGTTGATGCAAGTAAATATAATTAATGAACACTTTACCTGTTCTCTGTACTGTGGTGGACACGTCCTTCCACACGTTGTCTTTCAACTGATAGTCCCTATGAGTTTCGTCCCCAGCATCGTAAAGGACAGGATAAGTGGATACACAATGTATCAGCGTCTCGTCCTCCGCACTTGAAAATTTTACCTTGGTGATGGGCATTGCAGATGCACTGGCACAACACTGATACGTAAAACTGTCGAACACTTCCCATGTGTAGTATACAGAAATGTTGTCTGTACTGACTAACTATCTGTGCAAGTCGTAGTTTAAATTGCATTTCCTTCAGGGCGTACATCCTTTTGAAGGCGGAGTTTTGTGCGACTCTCCAAATATTATTGGTCGCGAAAAATTCCACCTTTGCAAATCGTAGGCGTAGGGGTGGAAAAATATAGGTATACAATAAAAACGTGAATTTCTGTGTTTTCCCCGGGGGTGAGTCCCATGATAGACGTTTGGTCTCCAACACGCTATAAAGTAATGAGAAAACATTTGTCAAATAATTTGTAGAATTGCACGACAGTTTTTACGTTTTTAGGCTTAATTCTCAGTGGCCTTTCTTTCGTTACACCCAATACGTCGCGCGTGCTTTTGTTTTGATATTCGAACGCGCGTATATCTCGATAGATAAGCAATCTCTCGAATTTTTGGGGAGGACGACGCAGGCGGGACAACGGGCAGTCACAGGATTACCCCTTTTATTCCATGTTCCTCTGCAAGACATGTTGCTACTTTCGCAAAGCAGGGTGGTCGTAAAATCGATATTAACACAGATATGGCGAGACATGGAATTCGGCCTCTTTTAGGATGAAACGGTCGTCACCTGTTTACAGGAATTGGCGCCGCGGCTCGTTACTACACTGTACGACCTTGCAAGTGTTTTCTTTACATATACATATCACTTGCATATGTGTACTCATTGTCTAACAATAGATATTACTTTTTCTATTAAAACAAGCAATACAATGATAATTATTGTCGATTTTGATGAGGTTCGTGTAGATAATAGTCCTCGAAAAAATATTTGACACGTTTTTTCTTTTAACGGCAATCATCCATATCTGGGGATGAAAAACAGGTTTGCCCCAATATCTCGGAAAGTATGCACCATAGAGAATAATCTGTTATGCGAAACTAATGTATTTATTTAAAACGAATTCAGCAACGCAATCAGATTCGTATTACGTCAATTTGTTTAAACAATTTATTTAAAAGTAGTAATTTTTTACTCCTTCTTATAAATTGTTGATCCATTATGGCGTAAATTTATCAACGTAAACTACAGGTATATTGAACTCGCTACGCGTGGGGAACGGGAACCTCAGGTATAAACCTTTTAGTATATTTCGGGCTTAATGGAACCAGTTGTTTCCGAAAAACTAGCCAGGTTGATGGGCCAGAGCGTCTCATCGGAGTCGCGATTTATAACCGTATTGTTCGGCACTTCGGCGGCGGCCAACAGTGCGTACGGGTGCGAACTCACCATGTGCCTATACCTACCACTCACTGACAGAGCAATATACGGATTAGCGAAACGACCGCTTTTTATTATATTTTCAAATTTGATTATGTTTTGGGCATTTATATTGTGCTTTGTATTTTGCCTTTATGTTGTGTCCTTAATAATACTAAACGAAGGGGGCTCTGGGAGGTAACAGTTGGGAGCGGAGCGAAAATTCATTTACCTATCGTTTATGGTCGGCAATTCCGTATTTTCGAAGACGGCTTCAACAACATCTGGTTGCCAGATTTCCAAAGGGCAATCAAGAACGTACCTTCGCCGTCTTTAAGAATGTAGAGAATATTCGCTGTGAACAAAAGCGTGACTTTTCATTGATCTGTAGGTATCCGCGGGAACAGTAAACAGCTGGATATTCCCTAACGCATTGGAGATATAAAAAATTGTTTATATACAATTGCATGGTTCGAGGGGGCAAATTTATTAGTGGAGACCAATTTTTCGTCAATTATTTTTTAACAGATACGATGATCAAGTTCGGTTTTCTAAATGGAACTATCTATTTTTTAGAGATCACTTGATAGTGCGTTCCACGACAAATTCAATAACCTATAATGTATACACCTTATTTCAACTGGTTTTCGGGATATTGCGCTTGCAAATTTACTGATTTTTACTAGAAGCAAACCCGCTCGAATCGGAAGCACATATGTATGTAAGTATGTACATGTACCGATACCAGGAGTTCATACAGTACAATGTTCCTTCTTTCAACTATTTTATATTTTTCTTTTTAATATCTACAACAGATAAAATAATATGAAGATAATTGTTGTTGTAATTTCATTATGATATACACATTGGCAACACCCTTCCTCAAAAAGGGGGGACTTGCCCCCTGTGAATTTGGCGGCGGAGGAGGAACCTTCTTCCTCTTGACGAAATCGAGGGCGAAACCCTCACATCTGGTTGCCAAAAATTATTGTGGCTGATCGGCAAGAGAGCCTCGTCAGGGTCCGGTTTATATTATAACTATACTGTCCCGCGAGTCGGCGGTTAACAACGGTACGTGCGGGTCCGAAGTCATCGCATGTACCTACTACTTACCGGCAGAGCAATACAGGGTGTCCCACTAAGGAGTGGACAGCGCGATATCTCTTAAAGTATTGTCGATAAAAATATAAAAAAAATAGGGAATTGCATGGTTCGAGGGGGCCCATTTATTAGCGCGAACGAATTTTGTTTTCGATTATTATTTTAAAAGATACGATGGTCAAGTTCGGTTTTTCAAATGGAACTATTTTTTTTGAAGACCTGAGTTGATAGTGCGTTCCAAGACAAATTCAATAAGCTTTAATGTATACACTTTATTTCCACTGGTTTTTAAGATATTGCGCTTGCAAATTTACTGATTTTCACTGCAAGAAACCCCTCTGGAATGGCAAAAACCGGGGGCGGTCTTACTGCCGCCACGGGTGGCACTGCCTGTTGAAATGGATACTTACCTGCCAAAGGTCTACGCCAGAAATGGCAGGCCCAAAGGCTGGACAATTCTTTTCTTTTGACACAATCTGCTCCCTATGGTTGAAATTTAGTCTAGCAACTTCCACTCCTCCTAACCTAACCAATCCAACTTGCATCCCTCCCAAAAGAACCGGCCATCCGAGCGTAGAAGCAAGTGCGAAATAAAAGTAACGATGCGCTTCTCGATACCGCAGATGTACCTACCTAAGTAGCATTTCTGACGGAAAAGAATTGTCCAGCTTTTGGGCCTGCGAACCCTGTCGTAGACCTTTGGCAGGTAGGTATCAGTTTCAACAGGCAATGCCACCCGTAGCGCCAGTAAGACCGACCCCGGTCCTTCCTATTCCAGAGGGTTTTCTTCCAGTGAAAATCAGTAATTTTGCAAGCGCAATATCTTAAAAACCAGTGGAAATAAAGTGTATACATTAAAGCTTATTGAATTTGTCTTGGAACGCACTATCAACTCAGGTCTTCAAAAAAAATAGTTCCATTTGAAAAACCGAACTTGACCATCGTATCTTTTAAAATAATAATCGAAAACAAAATTCGTTCGCGCTAATAAATGGGCCCCCTCGAACCATGCAATTCCCTATTTTTTTTATATTTTTATCGACAATACTTTAAGAGATATCGCGCTGTCCACTCCTTAGTGGGACACCCTGTATATGGATTAACTCAGACTGAAGAATACATTAAATTCTTAAACACGGCACGACGGTCTTGATTGCCCTTTAGAAATCTGGCAAACAGATGTTATTAAACCGTCCTTTGGAAAATATGTAATTGCCGATCGTTAGCGAATGATTTTTCACTTCGTTCTCAGTCCGCTCGTCCCGATGCACGTGAGAAACATGGCATGTGAGAAACATGCCACCAATATAGCAATTAAAAATTATTATCCACCAAGTCCACCATCAACACGCCTCGTGGAGAGACACAGGAAGAAAAAGATAGTCCGCTGCCTGCGTCGTCCTCCTTTCAAATTAAAGACGGATCCCTTATCTCTCGGGTATAAACACGCGTTGGAATATCAAAACAAAAGCACGCGCTGACGTATTAGTTGCGAGAGAAGGTAAGCTATAGGGAGGAGATTATATTGTAACGTCCCACGCGGATCCGAACCGATAATTACCGACCGCCGGTAAAGTAAACCGATCTTCATTATCGCGAAATCGTCCTACGTTACCATACAAAATTATTTTATACATGAATTATAATTAATTAATGATTCAAACGAATACTAAAGAAACAAATGTTATAGAGATGTTAGGAATAATTTAATGTAAATACTGACAAAAGCGCAAGATAAAATATAATGTATTAAGCGAGTAAAAAGCAAAATAATAAATAGCGACTCACTGCGCATGCGCCAGCCATCAAATTTCGGGTATAAAAGGAGGCGCACGATGCGCAGCGCGAGCATTCCAGGGCATTTAAGGTTACGATTCGGATACGCTCTCTTAACTGACGAATACTTAAACCTAGAGGCAGCTTAAGTTTCAACCAGTGAGATTCAGCTCGCCCCGGAGACGGTAGCGGCGGATCTCCAGTGTATAAAAGTTACTGGTGCTCCTTTTTGGTCTTTGTATTTTGAAGTTATAGTACCTCGCTTTCACAAAGGCATCGAGCTCGCCCCGGAGACGGTAGCGGCCGATGTTCTTGGTAAAAGCAAGGTCTCGAAGAGCATAAAATAAAAACTCTGTCAAAAGAAACGAGCTCGCTCCGGAGACGGTAGCGGCCGTTCTTACTACAGACATTGCCAAGAGTCATCGAACTCGCTCCGGAAACGGTAGCGGTCGAACTCTGCAATATATACATATACTTTAATAAATATTCACGTAACATTAATTAGCATAAATATAAAAAACTATAGAAAACTCAAAAACAGAATATATAATCGTAGACTGTAAGCAATATTAAATAATTGTTATTAGAATAAGTATTGTCAAATAAAGTCATTGTTAAGTTTAAGACGTGGATTTTAATCTTTAGTTGTAATAACGAACTCCCACCTATCCTATACTCGAGGGGACGCCGCTCTCCTCTCGAGGACCTACTAGCTTCAGTTGTTCTTGGACAGCCGAACGTTACAGGTCGGATATTTTTTGGTGACAGCGGTGGGATAATTTCGTTCAGTAGGATAATTTCGATTAAAGGGAATATTTCTCTTAAAGTGAAACCACTCCAGAAGTGAGCTTTTTTCCAGAAATTTTTTCTTCTCTAAATTCTACAGAGGCTTAAAAAAAAACTTCACAATGCCTGACACACTTGGAGAAGCAATGGCTAACCTAGCAATCAATACAGAAACACAGGAGACTACAGAAACTCCAGAAACTATTTCAGGATATACAAACACTCCAGGAACTTCAAATCCACAAGTTAATATGAATACAGCTACGAATGTATATCCTCACTTACCACACATTAGCTTACGCGATACTGCGGACACAGTCCCCTCTTTCGATGGTAGAAATATACCAATACATCAATTTATTAAAAGTTGTCGACACGCACGACGCATGGTTAATCCGAATGCAGAGTATGGATTAGTTCAACTCATTAAAAATAAGCTTTTCGGACAAGCTTCTAGAGTAGTTTTGAACGGGGATTATAATTCAATCGATGACCTCATTTCAGTATTAGAATCACGATTTGCACCATTACATACTTCCATACAATTATATGGGGAATTATCAAAAATTGCACAATTACCTAACGAAACAACGGTAGATTATAGCAGTCGTGTATCCAATCTCTTTCTTCAGATTAATCATTGCAATGCGATAGAAGTACCTACACACGTAGTGCAATTTAATATAACTGCGGAACAAAACGCCATTAAAGCCTTTCTAACGGGATTAAAAACTGAAAATTACAATAGAATACATGAACACGCCTTCAGCAGCCTTGATCGCGCTATCAATGTTGCCATTAAAGCAGAAGCAGAATGTAATGAAAACCAGATACGAGCAAGGGAAGCAGCAGGAATAACACAAACTAATCAATGTACAAACTGCCTTGGATACGGCCATATTGCCACCGCCTGCAGCAGTCAAATTTCACGAACCAGTTGGTACCAACAAACCTGTCAACATTGTAATAGGACGGAACATACGACGCAAGAATGTAGAAGCCGAAACAGAGCTCAAAACAACACATTCTGTGATTTTTGCCGAAGATCAGGTCACATGACGCAAGATTGTACAAGCCGGAGTGACACGAGCAGAGCCCCTCAATCTAACGTATAGTGTAATAACTGTCGAAGAACAGGTCACATGACACAAGATTGCAGAAGCCAAAGTTACACGACCAAAGTTCTTCAATCCAACACATATTGTGATCATTGTCGACGACCAGGTCACACAATACAGGAATGTAGAAGTAAAAATTATGCAAATCGAATGCAGAAACCAGAAATATTCTGCGAATATTGCAAATTCAGAGGCCATACAGTAGAGCAATGTAGAAAGAAGATGTACTTCGACAGGAAAGAAAGAGAAGAACAACCTCGTATTGTACGTAGGCAGGCTATACTCCGATTAAAAACAGAGCAAATTAGGAAACCCCCTAGCATCCTTCTCTCTGATCTAGGATTCAATGAAGAAGAAGCAACGTTAATGATTGATACCGGATCCGATTAGAATGTAATTAAAAGGAGTGCTGTTTCACCCAATATACCAATCTTCACGGACACCTTGTTCGACCTTAATGGTATTACGGACGGCCTACTCAGCACCATAGGATACATCAAGATCAGAACATTAAATACAGAAATCATCATCCATGTTGTAGAAGATCTCCCTATCAAACAGGATGGAATATTGGGAACAGAATTCTTTCAAACTAACGGCGCAACCATCGACTACATGAAATCAGCGATAACTATTGGAATGGAAACTATTCCATTCGTTGATCCAGAAATGGTCACAATACCAACCAGAACAAGAAGTCAAATATATGTACGGGTCCTTAACACACGATCTACCACAGGATATATTCCAGGAATTAAAATTCACCCAAATATACATATGGGAAATGCAGTAGTTTCAAATAATAACGGCGTAGCATATCTCTTCGCAATAAACACATCTTCAAAAGACATTAAAATCCCCGTACCATCAGTCGAACTAGAACCTTTCGACGAAGTACCTATAAAAGATGAAACGTCAGACATATACAGGAAAACTAACAGAACATATCAACTACTACAACAATTACGATTAGAACATTTAAATTCAGAAGAACGAGCCAGCGTTGAAGAATTGATTAAAGAACACGCGGATAGATTTTACCTTCCAGGAGAAAAACTAGAAGCAACAAATAAAGCCTATCATAAAATAGTAACGGAAAACGACGTTCCTGTTTTTACGAAACAATATAGATACCCTCAAGCATATAAAGAAGAAGTAAAAAGACAAACTAAAGAATTACTTGAAAAAGGAATCATACAGCCCTCATCATCGCCATACAATTCACCCATATGGATTGTACCTAAAAAAGAAGATGCACAAGGCGAAATAAGAGCCAGGATTGTAATAGACTTCAGGAAATTAAATAAGAAAACAATTGGAGACGCCTACCCCTAACCAAATATAACTGACATACTAGATCAGTTAGGAAGCGCGAAATATTTCTCTGTCTTTGATCTTGCATCGGGCTTTCACCAAATTCCTATGCATCCAGATGATCGACAAAAGACAGCTTTCTCTACAATATACGGACACTATGAATTTAATAGAATGCCATTTGGACTTAAGAATGCACCAGCTACCTTCCAGAGACTCATGGATCAAATCTTGACAGGACTTCAGGGGATAGAACTTTTTGTATATTTAGATGACATCGTGATATATGCCAGCTCACTTAAAGAACATGCAACAAAATTTAAAAGACTAATGAATAGATTAAGAGACGCAAATCTCTACCTTCAACCGGATAAATGTGAATTTTTAAAGAAAGAAGTATCGTACTTAGGACACATAATAGGAGAAGAAGGAGTTAAACCAGACCCAAAGAAAATAATAGCTGTAAAAGAATTCCCAACTCCTACAACAGTCAAGAATGTAAAACAGTTCTTAGGACTGAGTGGATATTATAGAAGATTTATAAAGGATCTTTCAAGAATTGCAAGACCACTATCAAATCTCACTAAAAAAGATTATCAATTCGAATGGACGTATAAACAACAAAAAGCATTCGAAACTCTACGAGAAGCACTCTGCAAAGAACCTATTTTGCAATTTCCAGATTTCGAAAAGACATTTAACATTACGACAGACGCTTCAGGCATTGCCGTTGGCGCAGTTCTTAGTCAAGGGGAAATAGGGAAAGATTTACCAGTAGCTTACGCATCCCGTGTTTTAAACGATGCAGAGACGCGATATTCACCTACGGAAAGAGAATTACTAGCAATAATATACGCGGTATTCCATTTTCGACCTTATATTTATGGCAGAAAATTTTATCTCATAACAGATCATAAACCTTTAGAATGGCTTCAAAATCTATCTAATCCGACCTCACGTTTAGTACGATGGAAAATTAAACTCGCAGAGTACGATTATAAAATACTATATAAACCGGGAAAATACAATACGAACGCGGATGCCTTATCTAGAAATCCGATTTCATTACCGTTAAACGCGAAACGAGCACATTCGGAAACAAGTTCTCATGAAAATAAAAAACACAAACAATTTCATCAATTCAAAACGCGGCAACGGGAGATTACTGCCTCAACGTCAGAAAACCCAGCTCCATACAAACAACCCAGAATTAGCTCTTCGGATTCTGATTCTTCATCGTACGACGAAAGCGACTCGATTAATATAAAGCGGAAAAAATTAAAGCGAAAAAAAAACGAACACCTCCTCCTCTCATCCGGAAGCTAAAAAACCAAATATTGAACCATCGGAAACACATACACCACCTCGCCGTGCGGAAATATTCATACCCTCCCAAAAAGCGGAAATATATACACGCCCCCAAATCTCGGTACCCGTTGAAGTACATGCGCCCCCTCAAGTCACAGAACCCCTAACAATACATACACCCCCTCAAGACATAATACAAGACACCACAAGGAAAGCACCTCACATCAAGAAACCTCAAGAAGACCTAATAGAAGAAATAGACGAAGCAATCATAGTACCAAAACACAATTATAAAGATCCTCCCAAAATTAGTGCAGAAACAAGTTCAGACAAAAGCACTCACCATACACCTAAAAAGAAAAAGCAAAAATTAAAATCCAGCACAGATACTGCTCCTATAACTCCTATAAAAATAAGGAAGAAGAAAATACTTACTCCTCCTCCATCACCTTCTCCCTCTCCACGGCATAAACAAACATCAACCAAGCCAAGAAGAGTTTCAAATATTCCAATCAGACAACAACACACAGAGGTAGAAGATCACCTATGGATGGGAAAAGGATATATAGGAACATTCATAAACACACAAGGCAGCCCAATAGGACCAGCAGGAGAAAAATTATATAAAGAAAAAAATATAAAACCTCACAAATTTCACCATCCATTAGAAGTTGGGGAGTTAGTAAAGCTCAAAGAAGGAAAACATACAATAATTGGACTCATCACAACGAACCATTCATCAGAAGAAGACTTATATAAAGCACTTAAAACACTCCACACACAAATACCTAAAAATACAACAAAAATATACATATAAGGCTCCTTAATTATTATCGCTAGCGATGAATAAATAAACTGAAATATGTTTCTCTGTAAACAAAGTTTAAAATTTTATTCGCTAATTTACAACAATTATTTACATTATTTACACTCCTACCTGTAAACAAGTAAACGACAATTAAAGTTTACAACTCTCGCTTCTCTATTTATTTTACTCGATCTATAATATCCTTTTGTATACTTTGTACATGTGCTCTATTACGTAATACCCATCTCCCCTCGTTCCATCTAGCGGTCGTCCATTAAAAGGCGCGCGAAGCATGAGGAGCGCGGCAAGATTCGGATTAACGAAAGTATACTTTCGTTACATACATATCAGCAGAAAGAAATAAAATCTCATTATATAAATTACAAGAATTAATAAATATAATATTCCTACAAGAAGACATCCAATTTATATTCTGCAAGGGCACTCTTCTAACTCCTCCTGTACAAAATAGATAGCAGATCATCCAGGAGAATCACCAATCACCTATAGGCGGACACAAAGGAATTACAAAGACATACCATTGCATAAGAAGCAAATATTATTGGAAGAATATGAAATATGAAATAACACAATTTATTAAAACTTGCTTAGATTGTCAAAAAACTAAATTAGTACGAGTAAAAAATAAGGAACCCATGATACTGACAGATACACCTGTTGACGCTTTTGATAAGATTTCTATGGATATAGTAGGACCACTACCCTTCACAAATACTGGGAATAGTTATATACTCACTATTCAGGACAATTTAACAAAATATTCTTTCGCTATACCATTGGCAAACATTACTTCAGAGGACATAGCCAAGGCATTCACAGAACACTTCATCTGTAAATTTGGAAGTCCTAAAGCAATCCTCACTGATCAGGGACCAAACTTCATGAGTTCCCTTATGAAAAAATTCGCAAGAGCGTTTCACATTAAACAATACCGAACCTCTGCATTTCATCCTTAATCCAATGGATCCTTAGAGAGAAGTCACCACGTCCTTGTTGAGTACCTACGACATTACGTATCAAAAGAAAAACAATGGGATCAATGGTTACCTCAAGCAATGTTTTCATATAATACAAGCACTCACGAAGGCACGAAATTTACCCCTCACGAACTTGTTTTCGGTAGAAAAGCACGTCTTCCGTCAAGCATTCCTCCAACTGACCATATTAAAACATATCCGGACTACGTCGATAAATTGATGGACAAACTATACCACATCCGACAAATGGCGCGAAAAAATCTGGAAGAATAAAAAATTCGACAGAAACATTATTACGCCCGGAAGATTCAATCTCAAACGTATAAAATAGGAGATTGGGTATGGTTACTAAATCCACGAAGAGAAAAACTAGGACCGGAATACAGCGGACCCTACCGGATTACCGAAGTCTTGGAGAACAGCAACCTGAAAATAGCAATAAACCCTAAACAAATGCGAATCGTTCATATGAACAGAATAAAAAAAGCTTATTTACCTTAAAAAATAAAGAAAACGTGGCAACCCTGCGTGGGAGTCAATATAAAAGAGGAGTAGACGCAAGATTCCTTCACTCTAGCACACGCATCCATACGAGCAACAACGTATTCAAACGAATAGCAAGCGCAACGAAATGGATAAATTTATATGTCTGAAATTTTTTTTTAAAAAAAATACATATTATTATAAAGAAGACCACATTCTTTGCGAATACTGTGTGCAAAGAATAGGGAGAGACTACGGACACCCAGCATCCGAGCATCTTCTTACATTAGCCACAACACGAAAAGATAGACAATGTTTTATTTGTCGACGAATACTCTATATAAAAAAGCAAGCAACTACTTGTGCTTTATGCACTTTACTATCATATCAAATAACACCAATATCCATAAATAATATAGAACTAGGGTACGTTTATCCCGTTATTCGGGAACGAATTTTTAAAAATCTCTAAAACTATTACTAAAATGTACAAAACCCTAAACCAAATCTTCACCTTAAAAAGCTGCAATCCTGCATGGAGAACCTATATAGAGGAGAGCAGATAAAGGATTCCTCCGTTGTAGTGCACACATAGTAGCAAGTAGTATCACAAATAGCAAAACAAGTAAAAGCACATAATGGACAAATACATATGCCTACAGAAAATTGTTAACGAGGAACGTATCCTGTAATAAAGGAGGATATCTTAAGAAACAATAATCTTTCAGGTACATATTAATGCAGTTTTTTTATTCTTTTACACACACAGACACGCGCGCGCGCGCACACGCACACGCACAGCCGTTGCCAAACGTCAGCGTATAATAATTTAAACAAAAGAGACGGAGCATTACTTTAAAGTTAAAATTCTAGGAGGGAAAGAGACACCACTACATAGGGGATAGAATCGCATGCATTTTAAAGCTAAAATTTTTTCAAAGCGTTCCGATTTAACGTCGCTGCGTATCGCGCGATCTCGCGTAATTCGACTCCTCTGGAGCGGCCGTGCGGGATGATGTCACTTGGCGGCGCGAATGATAGAAAGAATTATGCAGCGTCAGAAAATCTTAAAGTTAGGTGACGAGGAGGATGATGGGCGAATGAAATGGTACAAATCATAAAATTAAAAGAATATAATTAAAAGAATGTAATTTAACATTTTTTACTACGAGCATCATCTACAATATGATTGATTGCACATGCTAACAATTCACAATCGATCAATGAATGCTGTTCGAAGTGTTCGCTTTCACAAATTAATTTTACATAATCTGTTGGCGCGGTAGCGCTGCGTAGAACGTCTACGAAAGTGGCATATTTACTGCTTACAGAGTACATATTTTCAGTTAGCCACGTATACATATGTTCAATGCAATGATTGTACGCGAATAGTTTACACATCTTGGCTTCAGTCATATATATGACAGCGCGATTATCGGTGATTTTAAGGGGGCCATCTCCGCGGGCCTTTGAATGTGTGAGTACGCTCACACAAGCTAGGAAAAGCGTGCACGTATACGCGTGTAGTAAGCAAATCGTAAATTACAACTTTCGTCCTGGAATCGGCCCGAAGGAAGTTTTTGCGGGTACAGTTGCCTTCAGTAGACATCTGTGCAGGGTGGTCTGGTGCGTTTGAACGCTAATAAGCACCCAACTTTGAAATAATAATGAATTTATGACTCGAAAACTGTCCGAATGAAGCTTCAAGGCTTCTCCGTTGGTGGCGCTAATGGTGCACTGCAGCCATGTAGCACCAGCGTGACGTGTAGGTAGGGCCGACGCGAGGTTAGCTGGCGCCCTTGTGCAAAAAAATTTTTGTTGTCCCCAATTTTTTGCACTTGTTTTCTATTTAATATGTTTAAAAGAATTACATTTATATTTAATTTATGTGAGGTGTTAGATTCCTTTATTATTAAGCGTACGATCTAGTTTTTTAGCGTCCCATTCGGCTGGCGCCCTTGTGCGGCGCATGGTTCCGCCGGGCCTGCGTATACGCGATGTAGTAAGCAAACCGTAAATTACAACTTTCGTCCTGGAATCGGCACGGTGGACGTTTTTGCGGGTTTAGTTGCCTTCAGTAGACTTTCGTGCAGGGTGGTCTGGTCCGTTTGAACGCTAATAAGCACCGTACGTTGAAATAATAATGAATTTATGAATCGTGTACTCAGGACAGCCCGAAAAATGACAGAATGAAGCTTCAAGGTTTCTCCGTCACCGGCGTTGATGGTATATTCGTGCCTTGTACCATCAAAACCGGTGGAAGTCCAATCTAGCCGATAAATGTAGGAAAGACATAGTTGCCGAGACGTATCGAGAGTCGAATCGCGCTGTTGCCGCATTTCCCCTATCAATATTTTTCCATCGAGGAGGCTTGAATGAATCACGGCGAAGCAGTTGGAGAACAGAGATGGGCAAAGATAATATCTGGATAAAGTCAAATAAAAGATACTACAGTATTGTCTCATGGAACGAGAGCGAGCAAGAGGCACTGAAAGCGAGCGAAGGTGGTGCGAGATAGACGACGAGATGTTGTTTGTCTCGCTCCGTCTTTCGGACGCCTGACACTCGTTCCATCTCGCTCCCCCTATCAGCTAAAAAGAAGCGAGAAACGAACACTGAGAATTAGGGCTCTGCTCGCGATACGAGCTCAACGCCGCGCCGGTCCCGACCAGCGAGGATTTGGGCTGTTCGGCGGCGCACAGTGGGGCATTTGGGGTCGAAACACGGCACTAAGTCCTTTTACAAAAATATCGCTAAACTGCAAATTTTCTTTTACAGGTAGTTGATTGCAGGTATTATGATTGTTTTTCATATTCATTAATTTTTAACGCGACTACACGGTTTCGAAGAAGAGAACCACGAAACTCTTCAGAATTTGTATTGTTGTTTATAGTATTATTGTTTGCTTAATTCAACTAATTTTTGGTGGAATTAAGTGTTGAGGTATGTATTTGAAGTGTACCAAATTTGATTTTGATATCCCTGATATTTCTGGAATTATATCTTACTGAATGTCCCAATTTTCATTGTTTATTTTTAACGGGAGTTCAAACGAGGTAGTTAGAGGGACGAGAAGGGGTCTATGACGTTTTTTTTTTACAAAAATGCCTTTCCTGCCATTGAAATTCAAAGTAACTGAAGTCTTTTTACATGTGAAAGATGCGGAACTTTTTCCTATGTACAGTGTGCACGATATTGTCGGCAATTTGTAAAAAAGTACTATGACCCATTAAATAAACAAATTTCATTAATTTTTCTGTACCAATAGGATCACAAGCATACGTCCTAACTGAATGAAATGGAAAAATTAACGATAAATATATGATTTGGGTGAGAAAATGTTTTGTGCTGTGTTTCGACCCGAAATGCCCCACTCTGCGGCAACTTGTAATCTCGGTTGGAGAGGCGTACAATGTTGATAAAATGTAAAATGTCACGTTTTCAATATTCAGTAACATACTGCTGAGATTTTCCACATTAAAATGAATTCAAATGCGGTATAAATCGAATAATTAAATATAAATGCGAAACATTTCTAATCTAATAATGCTAAAAATAATCCGATTTATACCGTGTTTAAATTCATTTTCATCTGGAAAATCTCAGCAGTATGTTACTGAAACGTTCATGTCGATACAATAGAAAATGAGAAAATTTTACATTCCATTGAAACAAAGAAAATGAACAATCATTGATCAATTAGAAATATTATATTTTTAAATATTTAATATTTATATTGTAATATTAATAATTATTAATAATAATGGGGTTGCCGCCGCAGCCCCCACGGCCGTACTTCAAAATTTTCAGCTCCTTCTTCAACTGAAACAGTACCATAAAAATTACATCTTCTAGTTCTACGCCTACATATGAGCCGTTATTTCTTAAACTGGTATAAGTCCATTTATTCATACATTGGGATATTTAAGGGTATGCTTTTGAATCAACAAAATATTCGCATCCGTAAATCAAATCGGGTAATGTTTTTAAAACTATAAACTTGTGTAATTTTATTATGGAATAATAATCAATAAAAATGTTAAAGAAAACAAACGATTTTTTAGCTACAGATCGACTTATACCACTTTCAATAATAATACAGTATTGTCTCCGTATGTGTTCGGTTTGGTGCACACGATACGGGTTTGTTGCTATGTATCTCCACCACTTCTGTGTCACTCTTGCCCGGCGAAGGCGAGAGCGAGATGGAACGAGAGCGAGCGAGAGCCACTGAAAGCGAGCGAGACGACGGGATGATGTTTTATCTCGCTTCGTCTTTCGGACGCCTGACACTCCGTCTTTTGCGTTCGCGGCCGTCGCGCAGGCAAAGCGTTCCATCTCGCTCCCCCCTTCGGCCAGGAAGAAGCGAGAAACGAACACTCGGAATTAGAGATCTGTTCACGACAGGAGCTCAACGCCGGCCCGACCAGCGAACACTTACGGAGATAATACTGTACACACACATAATTTCAACATAACTTACTTTTGCTAGAGCTTTCTCCAACTTTTCCTCGCTATCTTTCTTCTTCTCCTCCTTTTTCTCCTCCTTTTCTCCTCCTTCTCTCCTCCTTCTCTCTTTCCCGTTCACCATTCTCCTGCTCCCCCCCTCCACTTCTCCCCGACGGGGTCGGGACCGTATCTTTCATCTGGAAATGAAATGTTGAATGTATTATTTTTGGCAAATAGTAAGATGGTACAGCGTGATTCTCTCGCTAGAGTCCTCAAAGACAATAGTCTAAGAGCTGGATACATACGGGTCAACGTAACTCGATGCAGTCATAGTTCTTATTGTTGGATTAGTGTTGCCGAATGCGAAATCCCCGTCTGCCGAGTCAGTCCGGAGAACTAACGCGGGGGTGGACGGTCAAACAGGTAAAATTTGCAGCATAATGAACGTCATTCTTGCTTTTCTGAAATTTCATATACTTATTGTTTACGCATAATGAACGATATGCAAAATGGCAGACCACCACGTGGAGGATAAGACGTTGGCAGACGTCGATGAAAAGCGCGATACGTGGCTTGCGCGCTAGTGCAAGGGAGAAATATACATTTGTTTCTCCTTTGCCCTAGTGGGACCGCCGTCGGCCGCATATTGGAACGGCAGCCGCCTTTAGGGCCCACTTGGTGGTCTGCCATTTTGCATATCGTTCATTAAATGCGTAAACAATAAGTATATGAAATTTCAGAACAGCAAGAATGACGTTATTATGCTGCAAATTTTACCTGCTTGACCGCCCACCCCCGCGTTAGTTCTCCGGACTGACTCGGCAGATGGGGATTTCGCATTCGGCAACACTAATCCAACAATAAGAACTGTGACTGCATCGAGTCACGTTGACCCCTATATAGCCAGCTCTCGATCTACAATGCCACCAATAAACCGTGCCTCGCTGAGTTACGTGGAAGTGACGAATTCCACGTTCTGCATTTCTCAACAGATCTTTGCGAAAATGGCGTCAATCGATATCGTGCCGATGAAAATGGTACCACGCTAACTTCGTTAAAAATAGTCCGAATTACATGACATGATTTTAATCGGGAGAATGCCAGGAATGCATTGGTATCACTGCAATATCGATGCAATATAGATCTCTCTAGCCAGAGAGTCACTCTGTATAATAGTATACAATATAATACTTACATTTTGTGAATTCTGCATCGTCTCTATCGCTCTAGAGTTCGTGAGCCAACTGTTGCTTGCCACGCAACAAGTCCTTGGGCAGACTTATTTGTGGAGGGGGAAACACCTACAGGAGCCTTGGTTACATGTGCGTGACTGATGCGTGCGCAGTTTACGCAACACAACCACCGCTCCTGTAGGTGTTCCCCTCCATCAGTGGCACCTCGACCCCCCCCCCCCGATCCCTGGTTATTTAGGAGCCCGGCGACTATCTTCACAATTTCTTAGAATTCTTTATTCCAGAGTGAGAGAATCCGCGGATATACTACGGTATGACCCAACCAACGGAATGAACTGAAATTTTGAGGGGTTGGGCGGGAGGTGGAGAGACCCTCTAATATAAAATTTCCGCTGCGGATATTTCTTAGTTTCTGAGATATTAATAAAAAAATTTCGGCATAATACATTGAAATCTACCTATGTATACAGACGTTACTAACACAACCATCTTCTTCGTTTCACAGTCGATGATACAATGTACGATATTGACCTCATCGCGCGATGCTTGTAACTGCATCAGTTTTTATTCCCAATACAGTACAGTAATACTAGAATATTTCCAAAGTCACATCGGTTCGCTGTCGTGCTTTCCGCGCCCCACGCACTGGTCTAGCTCCAACCGGTGGCCGATCGAGACGAAACTTGCTGAGTATTACGAGGGGTATTACAAAATTTCAAAAGTGGAAAATGGCGTGGGGGGGGGGGGCAGAAGGGCTCACGGGTAGGGAGGCCTCCACCAACGTAAATAAATTTCCAAAAAAAATTAACAATTTTTTATTAATATTTCGGAAACGAAATATTAAAGAATACCCGAAGCTACAATTTTAGATTTAGGGCTCACACCCCCTCCCCACCCCACACCCAGACCTCATCTCGATCGGCCACTGGTGCCATTCGGAAGAATATCCTTTATTCGTTGCATTTATTCGAATAAAACTTTCGAATAAAAAAAAAAGGTAATTATGCAGAACTGGTGTTTCCTCATCGATTTCAATTATTTTTGGATATGTTGCCGGGGATATGATTCTGAACAACTTTTTCCTATACATGTTACCGCCGCTCGACCTTCGTTGCCGAGATATTTGCCAGAAACTATCGGTATAATCCGACCATTGTTATATAGTCTGTTGAAAACCTTAGTGTTAACTTAGTTTAGTAAGCGCTAGTAACTGTAAGCCCTTTGTTCATATAATTCTTCTGTAACTATGGGATTTTCTGTCCCGGATAATAAAATAATATAATAATAATACCGATAGTTTCTGGCAAATATCTCGGCAACGAAGGTCGAGCGGTGGTAACATGTGTAGGAAAAAGTTGTTCAGAATCATGTCCCCGGCAACATATCCAAAAATAATTGAAATCGATGAGGAAACACCAGTTCTGCATAATTACTTTTTTTTTTTATTCGAAAGTTTTATCTCTCACTTTCGAACAAAGAATTCTAAGAAATTGTGTCCTCAATAACCAGGGATCGGCGGGGCTCGAAGTACCACTGTTGGAGGGGAACATCTACAGGAACGGTGGTTGTGTTGCGTAAACTGCGCATGCATCAGTCACGCGCACGTAACCAACTCCTTCGGATTCACGTTTCACGTTCACGGTTCGCGTTTACGTTTTTTGTAACGGGCAGTAGGATTTTGAGTTGTGTTGCGTTGTGTTTGTGTTTGTGTTGTGTTTGTTGGTTTAGTGTGGAATGAGTGACACTCTAAATGTGAATATGCAGGATGTGGAAGAAGATATGGACAATAATTCTCCGTTTCGTCCACGAAAATTACGTTCGTCCGCAAGGAGATTTTCGAAACGGAAAGTACATCGCCAAAAGAGAAGATCTTCAGCCCTTCAGAAGAAACAAGAAATCGAAAAAACGGCAGACGACACTGCCGTAGGACATTCAGAAGAAGTGACCGAGGAACGTATGGTAGAGGAACCATCAACATCCGATGGACAAAATCATACGTACCAAAAGATAATGCACTCAACCATCCGATGAAGACACTGATACGGCCAGTTTGGGAGAAACTGAAGAGGCGCTTCAAGAATTTGATGTTGAAAGTAACGAAGAAGAAAACTTCGTTATAGAAAAAGTTGCAAAGAACGAGTCGCAAGAGCAATCGCGTCTCCTAAATAGCAACGATGTAATGAATTTTCAAAATGTGCTTGCTCAATTGCAGAAAATAGGTAAACATGCAAAACATAGAGAAGACTGCGGCATTGAACACCTACGAATAACTGGTGTGAAACGGTGTGGCTTCAAGAGCATCTTCAGCGTAATGTGCACTTTATGCCATTACAAAGCTGAAATCCACAATCAATCGAACGAAGCCGAAGAAGTGGATAGCAATCAGGGCGCCGTTAATGCAACAATCTTATGTGGAGGCAGTTATGCTCAGTTGGAACACACTTTTGCAGGAGTGAACATACGTTGCATGTCGAAGAAAGAATTCGTGAAGAATCAAGATGAATTCGTCAAGTCCGCAATTGCCGCTGCAGAAGAAGAGATGTTAGCAGCGGCTGAAGAAGAAAAACGTTTGGCGATTGAGAGAGGCGACGTTCTTCCCGGGTCAGGGACCCCTCACATCCCCGTTGTGGCCGACGGAAGCTGGATGAAGAGATCCTACCGCAGTGGATGTTACGATTCTGCGTCTGGAGTCGGCGTGATAGTTGGCTATCACACGAAAAAAGTATTATTTTACGGCGTTCGGAACAAAGTTTGCAGAATTTGTCGGATTGCTGCGAAAAACGAGAAAGAACCCCGAAAGCACACATGTTTCAAAAACTGGAAAACATCTCGAGCATCGACTGCTATGGAAAGCGATGCTATAGTAGAAGGATTCAACACTAGCGTAGAAAAACGTGGGCTCGTTTATTCTACACTGATTGCTGATGGGGACAGTAGCGTGTATAAGAAGATTATTGATGCGGACCCATATAAGAGACAGATTCGTGTAAAAAAGATTGAATGCACGAATCATTTGTTGCGAAACTTTTGCACAAAAATGAAAGCGATTGTAAAAAAGACCACATCTGGACCATTGAGACAAACTGTGGAAAGTAGCATTCGCCGGATGCGCACGGACATCGTGAAAGCCGCAAAGTTTAGATACAATCAGAATGTATCAATCGACGAGAGAACGAAGAATTTGTATGGCGACATACAGAATGTTCCAAGCCACGTGTTTGGTGAACACGCAGAGTGTGCAAGACTAGAATATTTCTGCGATGGAAAGAATAAAGAGAATGAGAAAAACATCGTTCCAGACTTGATGAAAATTGGAGTGTACCAGGACGTGAAAGAAATACTTCGTCCACTATTAGCTCATGCGGAGAGCTTACTCTATAATACTACTAATAACGCTGTGGAAAGTTTGAACGGACTAATTGCCAAGTACACTGGCGGAAAAAGATTAAATTTCGCCGAAAGAGGATCTTATACAGGGAGATGTGCTGCTGCTGTCGTGGAGTACAACAGTAACCAAGTGCACTCGCGATTGGATGCGGTTATGAAGAAGAAAACGCCCGAGGTTGTGCACCAAATGGAAGAAAAGAAAAAGAAAGAAAAGGAAAAGAAAGCTGCAAAACAGAAGGAAACGAAGGCTGCGCGATATGTACGCAAGCATTTGCCCTCGCAGAAAGATTGTGATTATGGACAAAATGCACAGAAGCCATCCGAAATGTACGAACTGGAGCGGGAAAAGCATATGCAAATGCTCAGTGACTGGCAAGAGAAAAGACATGCCATTGAAGATGAAACAATCGGACAAGCAAAGAACCGCAAATGGTTGCAGTACAGGTCCAAATTGTTGACAGCATCCAATTTTGGACAAGTGTGCCGTCGCCGACCTGACACGCTTTGCGCAAATACAGTAAAATCAATTCTTTATCCGAAGATAATTAGTGCACCCGCGGTGGAATACGGGAAAGAATGCGAGAATATTGCTCGCGAAGAATTGAAGAAGCAATATACAGATATTGCGGAATGTGGATTTTTCATCGACAGCTGCATCGCCTTCTTAGGAGCTTCACCGGATGGAATCATCGGTCAAGAGGGTATTTTGGAAATCAAATGCCCCAAATCAGCGGAGAACTTTACGCCTGAAGAAGCTATTGAACAAGTTCCCGCTGTCCGGCGCATGTTCACGCGTAACGCAGGTATTTCAATAAGTAAAACGCATCACTATTTTTATCAAATACAAGGCCAGTTACACATTACTGACAGAAAGTACTGTATATTTTGCCTTTGGACCCCGAAAGGGTTGAAATCTATAAAAGTAAAGAGAGATGATGCGTTTTGGAAAAGAGAAATGGAGCCAAAACTTGTTCAATTTTATTTAGAATGCATGCTACCCGAATTAATAGATAGTCGGCACAATAGGTGCATGACTATTCGGGAGCCAAAATTTATTCTAGCATAGAGAGCGAAAGAAAAACCGAAAAGCTTGAAAAAGCGAAAAAGGTCTCCCTCCAGAAATAATGAAACTATTATAACGGCCCGGCGTCGCACCGCGTTGTAAAGCGCGGTACCACTGACCCCGTCAGTGGTGACAAGTGCCAGCGATGGCACTTTTACTCGCGGATCATATGATCACGCGAGTCGATCGACGCCGCCGTCACTTCCCCGAAGAAGTGACGAAGAAAATAATAAATATGATCGATCCGGCGTCGCACCGCTGACTATCGTCAGTGGTGACAAGTGCCAGCGATGACACTTTTACTCGCGGATCATATGATCACGCGAGTCGATCGACGCCGCCGTCACTTCCCCGAAGAAGTGACGAAGAAAATAATAAATATGATCGATCCGGCGTCGCACCGCTGACTATCGTCAGTGGTGACAAGTGCCAGCGATGACACTTTTACTCGCGGATCATATGATCACGCGAGTCGATCGACGCCGCCGTCACTTCCCCGAAGAAGTGACGAAGAAAATAATAAATATGATCGATCCGGCGTCGCACCGCTGACTATCGTCAGTGGTGACAAGTGCCAGCGATGACACTTTTACTCGCGGATCATATGATCACGCGAGTCGACCGACGCCGCCGTCACTTCCCCAAAGAAGTGAAGAAGAAAATAATAAATTTAATTCACCCTTTAATTTTTTCAGACACATTTCTAAGTTCACAGTGGAGCTGTTACTTTTTGACCCGTCGGGTAACCGGCTACCCGGAACAACTTCAAGCCATTGAATGTGGTATTGTTCGATCATTTTTAGCTAATATCAAACAATACCATAGACAATAAAGCATTCAATTCCTTGAAGTTGTTTCGGGTAGCCAAGTACCCGACGGGTAAAAAAGTAACAGCTGTACTTCACAGGAGCAGACAGACGGAATCGGGCTCGATCAAATGCGCCAGGTTGATTCACACGGGCCTCGCAGGTATACATGATGTTCGACGAATTATTGAAACAAATTTTTACTTTTATATAAAACTTACAGAAATGTCTGCGATCATTTGTTACAGGCGGATTCTTTACCAAATTACTGCAAACATGGTTTATGGGACAGTAATGTCAGGACAAATGGAATGATAAGTACCATATTTCAGGTAAAGTTTAACAGCTTATACATCTGCAGTAAAATTTTGTACGTTTACAAAACTACAATTAAGTATTTCCTAATGAACTTCATAATGTGTTACAGATCCACACTGCCTATGTCATCTTTCGGTACGAGCGACCTAAGAAAATTGTAGGAAGACCGTCAAAGAAGAAGAGGAAATACACCATTTTTATCTGTCCATTTCAAAGGGGCGAAAGCTTGAATGTCGAATTTCAATTCTCCAATCAAGTTGGATTGATTTATTGTAATGACTATAACTTGATTAGAAACAAAAAAAATATAAAAAAATGTTCTGTTAAACGATTTTGTCAAAAAGGCACTAACAACTAAAAAATACTTCTAGTGTTGTGCTACAATTTCGATGGTGTTTTTCAACTTTAAATAAAAACGTGGTTCAGAATATTTCATAACAGAATATGAATCAATTTAGTATAGCCTCAAGTGTCGAAATGAATTTGTTGCGAGATATCCTGCTCCACGATTTTATGTGCAAATACACCATCGAAATTGTAGTATAAGAAAATAATTATTTTTTACTTTTTAATGCATTTTTCATAAAATCGTTTATTATAAATTTTTTAATATACTTTTTCTAGTTTTTAGTGTTTGTGGATTTACATTACTCTTATTGCTGTATGCAGTTTAACAGTTTGCTTGAAGAATGGTTGATTTATTGTTATGGGTTATTATTTATTGGTGACTAGGTAATTTTTTCACCCACTCGGAGTTTTTTCATAATTTTGTATTGTCAACCAAACTACGCACCTCTGCAAAGTTTCGAGGGAATTGGATGGTTGGAAGTGGTTTAAAATTGAGTTTCCACATTTGAATCAAACAAACAAACAAACAGAGGATCGTAGCTAAATAAAATCGTTTAATGGGACATTCCCAAATATCAGTATTGTTAGTACTGAACTCTGGTTTATATTGATAAATTTTTACAACCGTGGAATAACAATTCCGAAGAAAACCATGTACAAAACTATTATTGAAACAGACAATTCTTGTTGATATAAAAGTTGATATAAACACCAGTCTCGACAAATTAGCATCTTTTCTTAGCGCGGATAAATTAAAAATTTTACGATCCCAATTTGAAACAATATCCATCGAAGATTTCAATTTATTGACGCGAAAGGGTGCATTTCCGTACGAATACCTTGATTGCACGAACAAGCTGCATGATCCATGCTTACCACCGCGCGAATCATTCTACAGTTCGTTAACAGGTGAGACTGTATCCGAGAACGATTACGCGCACGCCGAGACTGTCTGGCAGCGTTTCGGGATGAGAACCTTGGGCGAATACAGCGATTTGTATTTGAAAACAGATGTCCTGTTATTGGCAGATATTTTTGAAAATTTTCGCGAAAGTTGTATCAAGAGTTACGGATTAGATTCCGCGCATTATTATACTTTACCTGGCTTTACATGGGATGCGATGCTAAAACATACCAAAATTACGTTCGAATTGCTCACAGACGTTGATATGGTCATGTTTATCGAACGCGGTATACGTGGCGGTTTAAGCCAATGTTCCGGAAGATACGCACAAGCCAATAACAAGTACATGCCATCTTACGACGCATCGGAACAGTCATCGTACTTGATGTACTTTGACGTAAACAATTTGTATGGATGGGCAATGTGCCAGCCCTTACCATACGCCAAATTTCAATGGGTCGAAGATGTCGCAAATTTTGACGTGTCTTCGATCGCTGTCGATTCGCCCACGGGATACATTCTCGAGATAGATCTGGAATACCCGCAAAGTTTGTACAACGCTCACGCCGATCTACCGTTCTGCCCAACGCGTGCCAAACCACCTGGCAGCAGACAGGACAAGCTACTCGCAACATTATAGGATAAGCAGCGTTACATTATCCATTACCGCAACCTGCAGCAGTGCACGCGTCATGGTCTTCGTATTACAAAGATACACCGCGTGCTTCAATTCGCTCAATCTACCTGGCTCCGCGATTACATCGAACTCAATACACGGTTTAGATCAAGCGCGACAAACGATTTCGAAAAAAATTTGTGCAAATTGATGAACGACGCGTTATTTGGCAAAACTATGGTAAATGTGCGAAATCACGTATATGTAAAACTTTTAACACACTGGGATGGGCGATATGGCGCGGACGCAATGACCGCGAAACCGAATTTCCACAGCCGAAGTGTTTTTTCGGAAAATTTAATAGCTGTTGAATTGCGAAAACTCGAGGTGAAATTCAACAAACCGATATACGTGGGTATGTGCATTCTAGACATATCGAAAATTTGTTTCTACGAATTTCATCACGAGTGCATGTCTCCATTGCATGGTCAAAAATGTAAAATATTATATACAGACACTGATAGCCTCATCTATCACATTCAATGCGATGATATCTACGAGACCATGAAACACAATATCAATAGATTCGACACAAGCGATTATCCTACTGACAATCCATATAATATGCCCCGCTTAAATAAGAAGGTTCCGGGGCTGATGAAGGACGAAAATAATGGGATGATAATGACCGAATTCGTAGGTCTTAGAGCGAAAATGTATGCACTCCGCGTAGATGGTAAAAAAGATACGAAAAAGGCGAAAGGCGTCAAGACCAACGTCATAGTCAGAACGATAAATTTCGACGACTACGCGCAGTGTTTGCATAAGGAGATCGAAATGGTTCGCAGGCAATCATGCATACGGTCGAAATTGCACAAAGTGTACACAATTTCGGAATCCAAAATCGCTCTAAGTCCAAACGATGACAAACGGTACATCGTACCCGATTCAACTGACACGCTGCCCTGGGGACGTTATAGAGTACCATTGTAAAATAAAAATTATTATATTTATTAACTCGTTCTTATAAAATAGTGGAATTATGTAAAATAAAATTGCTCACACATGTATATATATCATTGTATTTTATTGAATCATGTATCATTATTATTATTTTACAATACATTATTTTTATTTATCCATGAATTGTGTGATTTATCAAACCCCAGCCACTTGACACATACCTTATCCCCCTTTCTACGCAGCACTTTTTCCACTAGATACACATCAGAATCGGTGACGCGTTGCAGCTGGTGTTCATAGAATCCTCCGGCAACGGGTTTTCCACAGGAATCGACAAGCAGATACGTCGCGGGATTAGTTGCTTGTACTTTGGCTATCTTGAACACCTCCGTTGTCCAATTCGGCGTATAGCCTTTATCGAAGATGGTTTTAAATTTGCTTACACGCACAAACTCGCCCAACTTGAATCTCGCTGGAGCAGCGATCTTTATGTTGCTGTATACGGTGGCTAGCAGCTTGTCGGCGATCGCAGGGGTAACATCGTAAGGACGCATTCCGATGGTTCTATGTTTTCGCGTGTTATACTCTGCAAGTAGACGCGGTAGTGAATCGGTCCATCTATAGGTTCCATTGAGCGTAAACAGTTGAGCTCCACATATTGTTCTTCAAAGTTCGATTGAAACGTTCTACGACGGAGGCCTTCATCACCGAATACGTCGAATAATGATTAATGTCGTGCTTTTTCAAGAGTTTTTGCACATCGGTGTTGTAAAATTCTTTTCCTTGATCGGTTTGCAAATTTTTCGGATATCGATCTCTAAATATCTTTACAAACGCTTTAGTCACCTCAGCGCAACTTTTAGTCTTGAGCGGCAACGCCCATGCATACTTGCTCAACACATCAATGACGGTGAGTATGTAGTGGTGACCCTGGTTGAATCGCGAGTATGGACGCATTTCTACAATGTCAGCTTGCCACAAATCGTCGTATCCACGCTCTATGACGCGCCTCCGAGGAAAATGTCTTCGAGCTGGAGCGTGCAATTCCTCCACAAGTTGTAGCTTTTTGTGGTCATGGTTTTCTTCACTCATAGATTTCGATAAGGGCTGCATGTTTGATCGCAGATGTATCTTTGCCACGAATGATGCGATAATTATCGTGTACGTGCATTATGTGCTCTCCACCGCCCCAAGGAAATTCTGGACAAGTTCAACCGTCTCGCATGATTCTCCTTCGCATTGTTGCTGCGGGATAGGATTCAATGCTTGCGATATCTTTTGAACGCTGTTTTGCAACGTCAGCATATCTCTCTGAAACGCGACCAGCTTCATCTCTAATTCTTCCTGCTGCTCTCTCAAAAGTTTAATGCTCTTTTCCATATATAGTTTATTAACGGCATCTGTGTCGGCCACTGGCTGAGCTACGCGTCGTATCTTGCGGGATTTTGCATCAAAGTCGGCACCGGTCACGCAAAGAGCGGTATCACGCATATAATTTCGAAGCATGCCGCTCCATTTGTAAGAGTCCATTCTTGCTGCTCCACTTTTCTCGAGCGATACCCCCAGTTTGTTGATCGGAATCTCGATGCATACAGTGCACCTCATCGGCGCACGGTTTAATTTATAATGAGGCCTACCTCGCGGAGTTCCTCAATAATCGATAGTTTCTCGTTGTCATTCGAGTTGTTACCCGCCTGACACGACACTTCCAGCTAACGGAATCGGTCCACCAGCTCGTTGGGATCATCCCAGTGCACATAATCGATCTTGTTATCGTTTACCACCATGACTCGCGGTGTCCTTAGACCTTTCCCCGCATTACTGACCAATATACGGGGTAGTAGTGGCGCAATTACATGTTTGTACTTGTATCCTTTGTTACCCAATATGGGATTTTGTGCGCTATGGCCACGTCTGTGAGCATTCGTCATCAGCAGTATACTTTTATATTTTTGTTTATCAGCATCTGTGTATATAGCATCATCGGGAATTCTCTTGAAAATTAGTTTGTACAGACCGGGCGTTCCTCCATATCTTATACCGTCTATGATTATATTATCATCCTTGTCCATACCGAAAGCCTTATCCCCCAGCATCATTCCACTACCACCAAAGTGTACACCGTACACATAATCTATGGTTGTATCCCTATCACCATTTAGGATTGCGCTCATGTATTTTTGTCCCAGCAGACCGAAATGGTTGCGAAACGTTTCTTGCCCCTCGGATGTTTGGAGTTGCTCTGTAATAGATGCTGCAGCGATTCATCGGCAGAAGTTTCAAACACATCTTCGTCATCATTGGTTGTGAGCGACTGTACATCGGGAAATGTATTTATTGACGCAGGAGGAACCGTGGAATCGTTTGATGTGACATTCAGCCGTTTCCGCTTCGATTGAATTGGTGTGGAGGTTACAAGCGAATTTTCCAATGACATGTATGACTGTTTACTATTTCTTTTACGCGATGCGTTCCATTTCGGCCGGATTTTTGTTTTAAGCGTTAATGTTTCGATGCTCATACTCGTCGCAGGTGATATGTCAGCTTCTGTCTCAGCAGTATTTTCCCCAATATGTTTTAAGGGCTCGGTAATAGGTTTAAAGTATATTTCCAGCGCGATATCTTCATCCATCTTGTCAGTCTTCAAAGACTGATGTTACATGCGAATGGATTCGCTGGTTTTTGCAATTACCATCGCTATTCTCTTACGATTCTTAATCTCTTGACTACTAATCATCATTGTATCGCCGACATTGCTTTCCCACCGACGTGTTGACGACGATTGAGCATCTCATGGTACCGCAAACTCGTTAAATCCCTTTCTATAACGTCCATTGGACATCGCGCTATCTTTATCTATCACCATGAAACCATACTCCCGCTGCCAACAATTACGACACAAAGCGCAGAAATCCTCGTAAGACATATCAGTGTTTACATGATCGTTGTACACATGTTTCAAGTTGGTACCATCCTGCTTAAACAGTATCAACAGATTCGCATTGTCGCGTATAAGATGTTTGGGAATCTTTGTATACGTCTGATAGAGATAGAAGCAGTCAACGTTCGAGTGGCGCCCCATTGCAAAGTATTCCCTTATCGTATCTTGCTTGTCGCATGCCACGTCGTCAAAGATAAAAATGGAATTCGGAAGCGATTCGCTCGGTGGGATGACGTCACTGTTATTCGAAAACGTAAAGTAGCGAATTTCATTTATCGGAGTCAATAAATTCTCCAAATACTTATATTTTGGCTGTTGCAACGACTAGGAATACACGTACACGTTCTCGAAGCACACGCCGTGAGGACTTTCCAACAAGCTGACCAGCACTTTGGTCTTTCCACAATTTGATGGACCACAAATGAGGCAGCGTATAGTGTTTGGTAGCATGCTACCGTGTCTGCGTCTCGTTTTCGGAGACATCATTTGCGATTTATCATCAAAATTAGTCACGCGTATCGCCACAGGTTGTCGCACGAATCGCATCCTCTCCGTGAACTGCGAAAAATGATTTTGATACGTCGAAGCTGCGGTGCGCTCTATTTATATGCTCGCGCCGGAGCAAAACAGCTCATTATTGTGGGATCAGACAGGAGGGTTTAGGACAGCAAATGAATATACTTCACTCGTTAGGAATAAAAAGTATAATGAAAACGGTTACACTCTCTCGGTTCACATCGCATCGCTTCGCAAGCCAGTCAAAAACAAAACTGGTCGGTCGCCGCCGGGCGCTGCTCTCCTGTCGGCGACCGCGATTCGCCTTTGTCACGGCTTCCAGACGCGTTTCGAAGACTCGAGAAAATCTCAGGGCCACCTCGAATCCTCGAGGCACACGCCACACGCCTCGCAACGAGATGTTCCAGCAGCGTCGCCCCGGACGCACGCCGCTCACGCGTACACGCACACGCACACGCACACAACAGTCACACCCCACATTATTCAAAATGCTTCTGATCCTGTCGGATAATTGTGATATTCGAGACCTAACCGCTGAGCAGTTGAAATATATACGAAAGATTATTCTACTGCGAGAGTTTGGCAGACACATCGAGCATATAAATGCGGATTCTGAGGTTCAGCAGTATCGTCGGTGCTTGGAACATTATTATGGCCCTTGGCAGCGAACGCATATCGACGGTCCAGCACCATTGATTAAAAACTGCAGCGAATGTCGCCGAAGAGAGTAAAGAAAGGTTGTGGCCTGTTAAATCGGGCGATAAACGCGTTACCTATCGAATTACATATTCCGGGATATCAGTTTTGTGGTCCAGGAACTCATCTGGCAAAACGATTAGCTAGAGGCGATCGAGGCATCAATCCGTTGGACGCAGCGTGTCGCGAACACGATATTGCATATTCGCGTAGCAACGACCTCGGTGAAAGGCACGCGGCAGATAAGGTTCTCGCTGACAAAGCGCGAAAACGCATCGTTGCGCGAGACTCGACTCTGGGTGAAAGAGGTGCTGATACAGCTGTTTGGGCAGCTATGAAAGCTAAGACGAAAATCGGAATGGGGATGAAAATAAAAACCCGCAAAAGGACTGTAAGGAGAGCATCGCAAAGGCGGATACTTCCGGTGGCAATACGAGGTGGCATATTACCACTTCTCCCGCTGCTAGGTGTTATCGGATCATTAGCCGGTGGAGCAGCGGGGATCGCCAAGACGGTAAACGATAATAAGGCGGCGCAACATCAGCTGCAGGAAATGCAGCGTCATAATTTACTTTATCTCGCACCATACAAGCGCGGACACGGAATATCGAAACGAAAAAAAAACGCCGAAAAGACAATAAAAATGCTCGAGAGCGTAACTACAGATGCGCAATTGGGGGAGTTGGCAAAACGTATGCGTATTCCATTTTTTAGAGGTGTTTTTATGCGCGATGCACTACCTGTTGGAGGAGTACGTCGAAACGAGAGCGGTATCGTGAATTTGGATAATGTCGAGGGACCGGGGACTCATTGGGTGGCGCATGCGAAGAGGGGGCGTCGAGCTGTATACTTCGACATCTTTGGCAATCTTCGACCGCCTAAGGAATTGGTACAATATCTGGATAAAGATGTCGTGAAAATCGAATACAATCACGCGCCTTATCAGGAGTACAATCAGAGCAATTGTGGCCAACTATGTCTACGCTTTCTACAAACGATTGGCTGCAAATTTAAGGATTGACTTCTCACCACTTTGATTCAGTACGAGTCCAGTCGTACAGCTTGGAATATGTCGTTAACATTCACTCTAACCGGCAAGAGTAGCACCCTCGCGGTGAGCTACTTTCCACCCATAGATTTGAGCGCCGATGATCACGAGCTTGGCCTAACAACCCTTGAAACTTACCATACAATACCCAACATCGATTCGAGCAACGATAAATTCTACTTCACCACAAACTATGAGACCAACAGCAGCGTTGACACCAGCCATGAATACATCACGATTCCCCACGGTTCATACGAATTAGACGCCATTGCCAAGTATTTGAAACAGCGATTACTCGAGCGGTATCCTCAAAATCTCGATGGCACCGATGCCAACGATGGCGGCGACAATGATGAGTATCCTATAGTGTTGCGCCCCAACAACAACACCATGAAAAGTGAGATGTACTGCTCGTTCATTGTAGACTTTACGAAGCCCAATAACATTGGATCGTTACTGGGATTCTCGACGAATCGCGTATTAGAACCGGGACAGTAGCACGAATCGGACGATCCGATTACTATCATGAATGTGAACATTATTCGCATAGAATGTAGGGTGACCGCTGGCGCGTACAGCAATGGGAAGCGCGTACATACGATACATGAATTTTCTCCCAGAGTACCGCCGGAATATATGATATCGGAAACGCCCGCGCAGATCATTTACCTTCCAATCACCACACAGGTCATTTCGGATCTAACGATACGCGTTGTGGATCAAGACGGACGGTTGCTTGATTTTCGAGGTGAAGAGATTACCATCAGACTGCACGTACGACGACGTCGATGATAATACATGTGGTGCGGCCGAATGAGATGCTTGTGTTGAACGACTTCAGAAACACGTTTCTTCGAAACGAAGTTGTTTGCAACAACAACAACAACAACAACAACAACAAGAACAACAACTGCAACAGCTCTGATTACGCTAAAAAGAAGAGGCTCAGTGCTGCGAACATTGCATTTTTGAAATCGCTGGGATTCATTGTACGCAATTAAGTTGAAAAATGACCGACATTCTAAGCATTGGCGCGAAGCCGACGTTTGATGATCGCATCGTCAAGCTTGAGACTCACACATACAACCCTTACGTCAACACAACGTTTGGATACAGCGATGAGATAAGAATACCTATACAGCAACAGGATTTATACACATTACCGTGTGAAAGTTTCCTCTACCTGGAGGGGAAATTGACGATAAATAAGCCGAATGATGTATCAACGGTGATGTTGGGAAGTAATTGCATGGCATTCATATTTGATGAGATTCGATACGAACTGAATGGTGTGGAGATTGATCGCAACAGAAACGTTGGAATAACTAGCACACTTAAAAACTATATATCGATGACATCTGATGAAGACAAAAATATGGAGAATGCGGGATGGGGCTTGAAACGGCATGATGAGCTAATAGTGAAAAATCATTTCAATTTTTGCATCCCGCTAAAATATTTGTTGGGATTTTGCGAGGACTACAAAAGCATGGTTATTAATGCGCGTCACGAATTAATTTTAATACCATGTGACGCTGAACGACGTTAATAAGCTGTCGTTGCTACATGCTTTGGAAAGTGGACAAAACCTGAGCATTAGTTTTCGCTCGTGGGATATGTATGAGTATCCTCTCTTACAAAGCACGACCAAGCATTCGTGGGCCGTGAAGGCAGCTGCACAGTTGGAGAAGCCGCGATACATTATCTTTGCTCTACAGACTGCTCGAAAGAATGTGATGACTGAAGATGTTACTCGATTCGACCACTGCATATTGACCAATGTAAAACTTTTTCTCAACTCGGAATTTTACCCATACGATGACATGAACTTGGACTTTGACAAGAATAGGCACACCATCGTATTTAACATGTATACGCATTTTCGTAAATCGTATTACGGACATAGTTGCAACGAGGCATTATTCACCGTGGCCCAATTTTTGCAATTTTGCCCCCTCGTGGTGATTGATTGCTCGCGACAAAATGAGTCGATCAAGAATAGCACCGTGGACGTGCGCATAGAATTTGATTGTAAAGAAAACGTACCTGCAAATACTACGGCCTACTGTCTGATTCTGCACGATCGGGTAGTTGAATACAATCCGCTGACAAATGTGGTGCGCAAAATCAATTAAATTACTGCGCTACTTGCCCGCCCTCTCCTGTACCGAATTCATACAAAATTTCATCGTGAAAATCGAGATGCTTTACGAGAAAGACTGCATTCTCCAGTCTGTCTTGGAAGCAAACGGACCTCTAAATTGTATCGATAATGATCGTACCAACATTCGTTGACCTGCAAGGGTTCATCGTCGATGGAAGATTTGTCGCGAAGGAAGTGGCTATCCTACGAAAGGGAACAATTCTCTCGCACTATATTTTTGGGAGTTCGATGCCACAATATCTTCTTACAAAATCCGACATATCGAGCATCCGGTGGTTGGTGGCAAAACATCATGGACTACGTTGGGAAAATGGAGACGTTCCGTACAGTATGGCTAAACACCTAATTATGAAAGCTGTAGCCGATGCGATCGACGAGGAAGATGACACGCCCCATGTCGTATACGTTAAAGGGCTGCAGAAACGCGATTGGCTCGTGGATTTCCTCGATGAAAATACGAGAGCGGACGTGATCATCGAGACGCTAGACATTGACTACGAGGATATCAAATCCCTAAATAAGCTAAACGTAGTTAATACTCTGCGATGTGGCAGACACGCAAAGCACTGTGCCATGCAAAATGTATTTAAAATATTCAACTGGTGGGCTAAACGCCAGAGGGAAATACACAAATAAAATATAATCAATTTTTAATGCATAACTGTTTTTTCTTCACCCACCTCAACCTCCAACCTTCTGCATGTACGCTAGATTAAGACGGTAGTTGTAATTATTATGTAGAAGTAGTACGATTCATGATCAAAGTGGTATGATAGACGTTCGATAGATGTTCAAGTGGTCCGATAGACGTTCGATAGATGTTCAGAGTGGTACGATAGACGTTCGATTGATGTTCAAAGTGGTACGATAGATGTTCCAAGAGGTACGATAGACGTTCGACACCCGTTCGATAGATGTTCAAAGTGGTACGATAGACGTTCAATACACGTTCAAAGTGGTTCGATACATGTTCAAAGTAGTTTAATACATGTTCGATACATGGTTGATATGCGATCAAAGTGGTATGGTCTAGTCGAATGATGTGTCAAAGAAGAAGGGAAAGAAGATGCGTGTGAATAAGGAGAGGACGCTCAGTGAAGAAGAAGATAAGTACATGGAGGAGAATGGTCAGCGAAAATGCAGGTGGCCTGTAATGAATATGGCGAAGAACAAAGGCATCCTACTTTGCAAAGCTATGCATTTCTCGATTTCATCATTGGAGGGGGTTTTGACATGCGAGAGCCAGGAGATGCATCGAGACCAGTTGCATTCAACTTGTGACATCGGGCTGCGACAGTCTGATTTTTTTTGTGAGCATCGTTTTTTTTCTAAAAACATGGGATTACTAAGGATTGCCCCTGAGTGCAGAGAGAATCCAGAGGTATGTACTTAACAATATTTTTTAACATTTATCGCGTTTAATCATTGATACCGAGTGAGATTAAAATCAGACGGTTGTGTCAATATTATATCGCGGGTTGCTATGTTTCAGGACTCGCCACCCCCATCACCCCCGTCATCCCCATCGCCGCCATCACCTCCGTCGCCACCGCCGTCACCCCCATCGCCGCGCGTCTGGTCGCCGGACTGGGGCTCGCCGCAGTCATCGCCGTCGCCGCCTACACCACTTTCACCGCCGCTGCAAGTATGTAATACTTTGTATTATTTTTGTGCGTTTGATATTCAATATGTTTGTATCAATATTATATCGATGTATTGTGTGTTCTAGAATTTATATTTCTTAATGAATGCGCGGCTGGTGGAGGAGGTACCATCCTCTGCGGCGGAGAATGCGGCAGGCCCCATGATGGCGGCTCGGCTGCGGCAGTCATGGCTGCCGTATCGGCGAGTGGGGCCGCTGCGGCTAAGACGGCCGCGGTCCCCATCGCCACCGTCGCCCGGCGTGCGACGGTTACGGCAACCGCTGCCTCGCAGCCGTCACCTCCGACGCAGCCGTCACCCTCACCGCCGCGGTCACCCTCACCACCACCACCCCTATAATATATTTTTTTTATTTTATATTCTATTTTTATATTTTATTATTATATTTCTACTTTTATATTTATATTTTTTATATTTATATTCATTTTATATTCTTTTCTTTTAATTTTATATTTTATTTTATATTTATTATATATTTTTTTATTGAATTTTCATATTTTTTGTGTTCTATTTATATTCTATTTATATATTTTTCTTTTTTTATATTCTATTCTTTTTATATTATATTTATTATTCAATTGTATTTTCTTTGTTTTATTATTTTATTTTCTTTTTTTATATTTATATTGTTTTATATTGTATTCTATTTTATTTTATATTTTAATTGTATTTTTATATGTATTTATATTTATATTTTATATATTAATTGGATTTTTTTATATTTATATTTATATTTGTATTATTCTATATCGTTTTTTGTAACAATATATACTTCTTAAACCTATATTATTTCTCCATTTCATTCACCCGTCATCCTCCTCGCCATCTAATTTTAAGATCTGCTGACGCTGCATAATTCTTTCTATCATTCGCGCAGCCAAGTGACATCATCCCGCACGGCCGCTCCAGAGGAGTCGAATTACGCGTGATCGCGCGATACGCAGCGACGTTAAATCGGAACGCTTTGAAATACAGTTAGCTTTAGAATGCATGCGATTCTATCCCCTATGTAGTGGTGTCTGTTGCCCTCCTAGAATTTTAACTTTAAAGTAATGCTCCGTCTCTTTCCCTCGAAGACGCGGTGTCGAAAAACGCCGATCTTTCCCGACATCATCTGAAACAATTTCTGATACAATTTCTCATAAAAATAAATTATTATACGCTGACGTTTGGGCTCATGGTGTGTGCGTGTGCGTGTGCGTGTGCGTGCGTGCGTGCGTGCGTGCGTGCGTGCGTGTGTGTGTGTGTGTAGCTCCGTTGGTTTCGCTATATGTACCATTCGGAAAAGACTAATGTCAGAGAGACGGCGTTTGGGGGAGTTGGTTAGGCGCCCCGAGAAGTTTTTTCATTTATATTAATATCATAAAATTAATATTTCCTTCCTTAACGACAGTCTGTACCACGCTCCAGAGTAGCACCTTCACCCGCGGTTCCTCCTCGATGCACTTCGGTGTATCGGTTCAAGATCGGTTCGGTATCGATATCTGCTCCTCGCGCTATACCCCCACCACTCCGCCATCTCTATGACGTCATCCGCCGCCGCCCGCCGGCAAAAAAAAAACAAATTTTCAAACTCAAATTTGGATTTCAAGGTCGGTTATCATGACCTTGAAACTCAAATTTGAATTAGAATCCCCATTGTAATACTACTCGTGCATTTCTACAAATGCTAGTTGTGCTTTTGATAGACTTTTTAGTTCTTTCATTTGGACCGTTCGCATGTACTTTTCAGTAGTGTCTAATCTTTCTTTTAGCGTATTCAGCTTATGTATAGATTTTGAGTGCTTTTTTGAGAATGTATATGCTATATTGTGTAAACGTCTAGCTACTGGTGTCAATTTGCTTTTCCTAGTTACTGAGCCGAGAAGTACTCGCCTTTCATAACTTTTGGGCGTTGAATTGATACTGCGTTCTTTCAAAACAGAATCTTCACATGAGGATTGTGGATTCTGTACACTTGAAGAAGGTTCCGATGCAATAGCATCAGCGTATTCGGTAGCACTTTGAGTATTGTTGTGTTTTATTCCTTTATCTGGGGTTTCACAATTGCTATAACAAATAACCTGCATGTCGTTGTAACTCGGCAAAACTTTAATATGTATGAATTCCTTCAGCGGATTTTCAATTGTAATATCCCCCTGCATCTTCTCGTCTTCTACCTTCATATTTGTAAAAATTCTCCCATCACTGGTACTTACAGGGGATGCGGCACAAGAATTGATATTTAACATTAACTCAGGAATTGCATCGTTTTTCAGTATTTGCCGAACGGTTGTAATGCTGTAGGCACTTTTCTTAAAATGCATTTGGCACACAATTCCTCACTGGTAAGGTCATATAGGTTGAGATTATTGATTGCTTGCACCCATTTCTCACTCCTTAAACATTTTTGGGAAAGCTATGTCTATTTACAGTGCTGTTGGAGTTGCAGCCTGGCACTACACACCTCCAATCAACTTTTTGCCCTGTCCCTGCAAAGTCAAACAAATCATTTTTGTCATGTGATAGCATATATTTTACAAGTATAATCTAAAAATATAAGTTTTAACTTTAGGAAAACTGTACATGAAACTTTGTTACCTGCCACTCTCTTTGCTATCGCTACTTTCTTGTCTACATTCATTTTAAACTTATTCAATACTATTGTATGCTTCAGAATATTCTGAATATTACACCTAAAAGTATAAATAACACTAGTATAAATAACCGTTGAAAATGGTTTAAGCGTCGGTGAACGCCAGTAAGCGTCAGTAAGCGTTAGTAAGTGTCGGCAACCGTAGCAAGGGTTAGTAAGCGTCGGCAAGCGTAGCAAGGGTTAGTAAGCGTCGGCAAGTGTAGCAAGCGTAAGCTGCAGAAGTGTGCGTAAGCCAACGTGTATGTACAAATATAAACACAACTATACCGCGACAGCAACGCCACCTAAATTATGAAAGCCTGCTGCTTCCTGTCTAAACGCTATTCCGGAAGTTCCTATCTTAGTTTCTGCCCCCTGATTATGGCTTTCCCCCACTCCGCGGCTGGTGCGCGCGCAGTCAATTGCCCACTCCCTGCTCCCCCCGCGCACATAGTTCCCCCAACCGCGCTCCCCCGCGCGTCCTCACTTCCCAACCCGCCCTCGTGCTCCCCTCAGAGGACCTGGTCTAGAAACCGCTTTGCCTTACTACTACTTTGGTTTGAAGCGATTCTGGTACTGCACTCGTGAATTGAACGGGTGCTGTTTGTTTTTGAAGAACATGTTGGGCCTGGCCTGTACCGGTTGATTTCCGTAGCCTGGCTGCGCGTAAGCTGGTCTTCTTGCTCGCAGGCTTCTGTAGTTTAAATTACTTTTTGGTTGTAGGGGTGTTGTTTTTCATGCTCCTGATGGTTATTTCATATCCTGACCTATTTTTTCCGTAGCTTTCGCCTCCTTTACCCTATCTAGAAGCCCTTTCCCGAATAAAAATTCATCTGTTTCCGCTTTTTCTACTAAGGCTTTCCTGTGTTTCTCTACACTCGGTAGAATAAAGGCCTTCCGTGATTTAGTTTGCCCGAATATTATCTAATTTATAAGCTTTGGCGGCATCGTTTAGTTTACCAATAAATTCAGCTTTGTCGATGCCTTTTCTCTTCTTCCAAAATAGCATTTACTACTAATCTCAACACTGGTGAGGCTGCCGTTGCTAGTTTATGTCTTTCAGCAACGTGGTTATCTCTTTTTACCGATGATTCTAATAATGTTGTAGCAAATTCCGGGTTTAGTTTTGGTGCTTCCAAGACCGTCAGTGGCGGATAATTTTTTAACAGTGCATCCTTACCTTTCTCTTCTATGCCGTTAAAAAATCAATGTTTTCATCTCTTTTTAATGGACGAATATAATTTAACTTTTTCCGCATTCGTTTCCGTTGGGTCACTACCTAGGGCTATCAAAATGTCATCAACCAGAATTTTTTCCTGTACTTCTTCCGTGTTATTTTCCTCTACCCTTTCATTCTCTTTATTTGCTCCTATATCCGGGCTCTCCTCAAAAGGCTTATCCTGTTCCTAGATTTTTTCCCCTGAAACAATATATCTATATATTTTTCCCCTGTTTCTTTTACATGCATTAGAACAAGGACGGCCCTTTCGCGTTTCAACATGCCGTTGACCACGTGCTTTCGTACAGGACATAGGAAAGACCAACCGTCATGCCGCTCGTGCATGCGCGTCTGGCTAACTTCCGTTTTTACTATTACTATTTGACTGGCAAACGGGAGGTTTTTGTTTGTCCTGTCGCTCGTACAGGCGCAAACCGCTTTGCCTTGGGATATATTTTGTCTCTCCTGCCGCTCGTGTAGTCGCTTCGTGACCCTAAATTCTCTCCGCCCCATTTCTACCCTTCCTTTCCTTTCTACAATTCTCGAGAAGCTGTGCTCTTTACAACTACAAAAATTCCTTATCAACACTAATGCATTGCCGCTGTTTAAATCTGGATTCAGACCAAACTTTAGTACCACAACATCGCTTCTCCATATGTCGAACTTGGTACTTAGGGCTTTTGATTCGCTTCGAATATCATGTATCGTCTCGCTTGACTTTTTTACAAGCCTTCGATACTTTAAATCATGATTTGCTTATCAACAAAATTTGCAACTTTAACATTAATGGCTCAGCTCTCGACTGGTTTCGTTCTTATCTTACTCGACGTTCGCAGCAGGTTGTAATCTGTAACCCTTTCCCTCAATTTTCTACCATACGCGCAGGATTCAGGGGTAGTCATCGTCACATGGCCTTCATTTGAATCCTTCAAAATCCACTTTCCTTCTCGCCGGCTCATTTACCCTCCTTCAAGATGTCGCATCATTCTCTATCTCAATAAATCAAACTATAATCCCAGTGAAATCCTCTTTAAAAGTACATGGTGTTACTTTCGAATCCTCCTGGAACTTTACCTCTCACGTATCTACAAAACTCCTAGCTACTAGTCTCCGTTTAAAACTACTGTATCCATTTAAAAGAATCCTCTCCACTCGTCAAAAACTGCTTGTCTCCCAGTTAGTTGTCCTTTCATTGTTTGACTATGCCGATATTGTTTATTTTCCCTGCATCACCAAGTTGACACTTCGTCGCATTCAATATGTACAAAACTCTTGTCTTCGCTTTTCGTTTAATACGCGGAAGTACGATCATATTACCCCGGTATTCATATAAAATCACCATAAAAAACTTCAAGAAAGTAAAAAAAATTGCTCCAAGTACATAAAATTAAATAAATCACAAAAAATAGAAGATAATAATAATTACAAAAATAAAAAAAAGATGTGAAATCAAAATGAGCTGCAAGTAGATGAAGGTGCTTTCAGTCAAATAATTGGCGTGGCGAGGCAAGGTATTCTCAGATCATCAATATCCATACCTTCCCTCTCGCGAGCTTACAGATAATTTATCAACTTAAAACTCTAACAATATGAGTACATTTTCATTATATTGCGTTTTAACGTAATTAAAAGATCATTCATCGACACCGATACCTTTCTCCTCACAAGCTTTCAGATAATTTGACAATTTAAAACTCTGACAATATGAGTACACTTTCATTATTTTGCGTTTTTAAATAATTCTTATTCATCGATACCTTGACCTTGCCTAGCCACGCCAAGTATTTGACTGGAAGCACTATTATGTACTTGCAGCTCATTTTGAATTCATATCTGTTTTATCTTGTAATTATTATTATCTTCTATTTTTTTACTTTTTTAAAGTTTTTTATGGAGATCCAACTTTTTTTGACAAAGATAATTTGCATAGGGAACGACTTCAGAGAATTTTCAATATTATATTATTATCTTCTATTTTTTGTGATTTATTTGATAATACCTTTTTCCGTCCTCGACTTTTTCATGTATTTGGCGTATTTTTTTTTTACTTTTTTGAAATTTTTTTTATGGGGATATTATCTATAATATAATAATTTTAAAGAAATAAATTTTTTATTTTATACATATACATGAAAATGTGCTTATTTCATTTGCTCATGCAGCAGGGTTACTTTCTCTTTCAGCTGTTGAAATAATTTACTTCGTCTGCATTGTTAACTGAAATAGGACATATTTACTAATTATTTATAAATTATCATACGTGCTCATATGTCAAGATAAATGAATGAATAATTGCGCATGCAAAACCCTACCTGCAAATTTGTGCGTACATAGTCCAACGTAGATCACACTGCATCATCTTCTGCTTCGATTATCTGTAAATATATGAAAGCCACATTTGTTTTAGTTATACAACTAAATATTCTTAATAGAGTGGCCTTTGCTATAGTAAGTGTAGAGACTACATAATGTGCCCAAAGCAGGTGAGAGCGTACGGTGGAAAGTCTTATTGCAGGAAATTTAAATGCTAATGGTAATTTAGCGAAAATGAACGAAGAGATCCAATATTTTTCACGCACAATTTATTGGTGTTGGAATAAAATTAATTTAGTATGTTTATTGATGAATTGTAATATTGTTAATTGGAAACTAATACAATTAATGAATAGCATGGGAACTACTGTGGATTCTAATAATAAAGTATTACGCATATATCTTTCACAAAAGATTGAAAAGTATCAAGGGATATGGGTTTCCAGCATACTTACTTCACTAATGTGACTTGCTCTACATTGCAAGGAGTCCGCCATAATTTTCTTAATTCTTAACGCTATGTCTTTTGACAAATTTTGTCGATTTACCTTATTTGATAAATTGCCAGAAACTTGCGTGAATGAAGATACTTCTCTGGTGAACCTTCTCCGGACAACTTCCAAGTCTGCGACTCTACATAAAAAATCTATTAAAAAAATTTGGCGACTTACCTTGTTAATTGAGACAATAATTCAGTCTCCTATTTAGTGTAAAAACTCTTGACATTTCAAATTTGGGCAACTTACCTTATTTGACATTGGTAGGTTATGATTGATGACACTTCACCGGTCATAATTCAATAGTAATATAGGTATATGTACAATCACGGATAACCATCCCTGCCGAATGATCCCGAGAGTCGACGAACGAAACATGTGTTAGTTTCTTTTGAAGGTGTACGTGTAACGCGTACGTATACGTATTATATTGACGAACATTTGGTCGAAGAAGAAAAATCACCGTTTGCGACTGATTCATAAAACGATATTACGATATCTCTGTCATACATGTACCAATTTTATTGAATTAGGTCTTATTCGAAAGCTTATATGCGGTTTACATCAGAGAAATGCCTTTAAATTTCGAAAATATTGCAGGCGTGGTGAGATATTAATGAAATAAGTCTACTCAATGGTCAAGTCACACGATGGTCAAGTTCGGTTTTTTAAATGGATCTGTTTTTTTTAAGAGATCAGTTGATAGTGCGTTCCAAAACAAATTCAATAAGCTTTAATGTGTACACTTGATTTCCCCTGGTTTTTGAGATATTGCGCTTGCAAATTTACTGATTTTCCCTGGAAGAAAACCCGCTGGAATAGCAAGCACCGGGGACGGTCTTGCTGGCGCCACGGGTGGCCTTGCCTGTTGAAACACATAACTACCTGCCAAAGGTCTACGCCAGGAATGGCAGGCCCAAAGGCTGGACAAATCTTTTCCGTCAGAAATGCTACTTAGATAGGTACATCTGCGGTATCAAGAAGCGCACCGTTACTTTTATTTCGCACTTGCTTCTACGCTGGGATGGCCGATTCTTTTGGGAAGGATGCAAGCTCGATTGGTTAGGTTAAGAGATGTGAATGTTGCTGGACTAAATTTCAACCATAGGGAGCAGATTGTATTAGTAGCAATCGGATTCTTCACAGCAATACCTCCTCCCCAATGCCCACCTTCCCTCGCAGGGAATACGTCATTGCATGCTTTGACACAAGCAATTTGTGTTCCTTATTTAAAAATAGTCCGATTTGCATGATATTTGGTATGATTTTCATCAGAAAAACATAAGTAATCCATTGGCGGCACTTCCCTTTCGATACGATGAAGAAAAGAATTTCTTAATACGCTGTAATGGATATTGTACCCTCGACTGTGGGGGCTCGGCCGCAATTCGCTACGTTCGGCCCTGGATTCATACCTTTTTCCGAAAAAAGCCATAAAAGTCGGGTGAGGCACTGGGAAAGTCTGTCCTCGCCACGGGGTACCAGGCCGCATCTCCTTGACGGACATTGCTTCTGAATTACCCTGTATCATTTGTGCACTGTATGACCCGACTACCCTCCGTGTAATCGGTCTGCGCGAAGTGGGGCGCAAGTTCAATCATTATCAGTACTCCTGCTTGAGAGGAATACGATTTACTTTAATTATAGTACATGTGTGTTTTGTAATAAAGTGTTTCTATCGTCTCCTGAATTCAATGACTGGCATCCCGGCATCTACGCTCCTACAATCCACCATCAATACACCTCATGGAGAGACACAAGAAGAAAAGGGGTAGCCCGCTGTCGACGCGTGGTCCTCTCGAGTATAAACACGAGCTTCAATATCAAAACAAAAGCATGCGTTGACGTATTCCCTGCGAGAGAAGATGGGCATTGGGGAGGAGGTACTGCTGTGAAGAGGGCCTCTTCAAGAGAACAGCCGTTGGTGAGGGATGCACATTCGATTGGTTCTAATACAATCTGCTCCCTATGGTTGAAATTTAGTCTAGCAACTTTCACGCATCCTAACCTAACCAATCGAGCTTGCATCCCTCCCAAAAGAACCGACCATCCGAGCGTAGAAGCAACTGCGAAATAAAAGTAACGGTGCGCTTCTTGATACCGCAGATGTACCTATTTAAGTATCATTTCTGACGGAAAAGAATTGTCCTGCCTTTAGGCCTGCCATTCCTGGCGTAGACCTTTGGCAGGTAGGTATCTGTTTCAACAGGCAAGGCTACTAGTGGCGCCAGCAAGGCCGTCCCTGGTCCTTGCTATTTCAGCGGGTTTTCTTCCAGTGAAAATCAGTAAATTTGCAAGCGCAATATCTCAAAAAACCAGTGGAAATCAAGTGTATACATTAATGCTTATTGAATTTGTCTTGGTACTCACTATCAACTCACCTCTTCAAAAAAATAGTTCCATTTAAAAAACCGAGCAGCTCGACCATCGTATCTTTTAAAATAATAATAAAAAAAATCGTCTGCGCTAATACATTGGCCCCCTCGAATCATGCAATTCCATATATTTTTTGTTTTTATCTCCATTACGTTAGGAGATATCCTGCTGTCCAGTCTACCGTAGGCTACCCTGTATATATAGTGTGTCGAACATGTACTTAGCGTCGAGACGGTACCACGTCTCTAGATAATGCGTACTCAACCCAGTGGATGAATTTTGGGTGTTTTGGTTGGAATGGGATAAGAGTGGCTTTGATTTCGTGGGTCTTAGAAAGGGGGTGAGACGGGGCCTCGATTTAAGAGGGCTTTTGGGGAGTGAATCATGCTCTTGATTTGGGAGGGCTTTTGGGACGAGGAGCTTGTTCAGATTTAGATGCGAGGGAGGAGCTCGTGCCTTGTGGGGCGAAGAGGGGAAGAGGATTTCATACTTGACCATCGCGAGATGAGGACCGCTAAGGTCTTCTACATCTTTTGGATGGCCCAGTGGTTGAGGAAGAGGTTAAAGTTGAGTTTTTAGGGATAGTGGCGGAAGCGTGGAGTTGTTTGTCGGGAACGACGTTAATTTCAATTTTTTTTTAAAAAATTATTAATTTTATTTTGTACCGATTCTAGTGAAAAAAATCCCAACATTTCTGCGTTTAGTAGGTCACGTAGATAAAGTATATTGTCGAAAATAATAATAAAACTATGGATTATAAGTGTTGTTTAAAATAACGAATGCTGTTTTATTCATATACTAAATACACTTGGCACTTTACATTTAAGTATCTTAAAAACTCGCAAATTTCCGCAAATGTTCTCAATTGGATATAATACTTGACGTGTTACTGTATATCAAGAAACTTGTTACAGCATGACACTCGGTGACACATTATGACACATTGAGAAAATAATTACGAGGGTAAATTCAAAGATATTTTACTTTGTTTCTGTGGAAAGTTTCTCTGACGCATTCCAACTTTCTCTGACGCATTATACATGCTCCCATTTTCAAGACATTAAGAGATGAAATTTCATCAACTTTGACGGCCTATATCTAAATAATTTCATGCACACACACACGCACGCTCACGCACACCGGAGGTCTCCTTTGTCAGAGATAAAATTGTTATACAATAAGCAAGAGTATCCTCGACTTGGGGTTTCTCAGAACGCTAGGCGTTGTCGATGCACATTCTGGTTGATAACAAAAAAATTTGAGGTTCGGGACGTAACACTTAGTTTTAAGCATATATTTAAACGCTTATAACGAACAAACGAAGCCTCAAGCGTAATATCGTTATTCTTGATTTTCGTCTTATTCTGGTGTCTAGAATCAACCCTTAAATTTTCCCCCAGGAGTCGAACATACTGTATAACTTTTTAATGCTAACCTATAATTTTAACTTTAAAAATTACAGAATACCGACTATAGAGCTACAGAATAGCAGAGGCTTATCCCACCAACAGATTGCAGTATTAAATTCTGAATTAATGGATCTTACAAGACGATTACAAGGAGAGGTAGTGATTTTTGAATTAGCCCAGCATGTTCAGAAATATCTACATGAGAACAACAAGCCAAGCTATAGCAGCTTTTATGAAGAAATGGTTTCCAGACACGAAGAAAAAGTTAAATACGAAATGTTGGAAAAACAACTAAAGGAAGACAAAGAGAGACAGGTTATAAAATTTACCATATCTTAACATATAAACAATATGATGTTACAAGGCAAGTCAGTAAAGTTTAGTATTTGCCAGACCCGGTTTGGGAAACTTTAGCTTCTTGCATAATTTATTTATTATTTTTCTTGAAAAATTATTAGTTGAATTACTGTAAGCAAATATACGGTAATATACTTACTAATTATATTATTGATAATAAAAAATTGCAGGTATTACAGGATGAAATTCAAAAAAGACAGGAAGCTCTAAAAGCTGAGATTCGGGATCGAAAAGAATCAATTCGCATAAGCAGCGATCGATCAAACAATCCATCTCAATCAATACCGTCATCTCCTCAAGAGAGGTCACAAATTTATACTCGAAGAAGATGCGCCAGTAGTTGTGAAAGTTCCGATGGTTTCTCATGTGAACATAAGGGCACGAAACTGCTACACTTCGATCACAACAAAGGTGTGCAGTTTATGCGATTGTTTATTAAATGTTATTTTAGTAGAAGTTTAGAGTTTAAAGATAAGTAATGTACTTTATTCACAAGTTATTTATGTGAAGGTATAAAAATATAACGAATGCAATTCTTGGTTTCATACGAAGTTCAAACCAGGTAATAACGGAATTTCAATTTGCATATCCAGGGTTGTATCGAACATTTATAGAAAAAAATATCAATCGATTCTCGGGGTTATTTTAGACCAGACCTGTCCAGCTTCTGCTCTTGTGTGCGAAGAGCAGCCGCGAATGTTTGCGAGCCGGGTTACCGGGAAAATCTCTACGCGTAGTAAAAGGAGAACACATATGTACTAATACGACTTGTGCGCGCCAATCACGTCATGTGCCGTCACCGCGTCACCAATGTAACGTTTCTAAGCGTGCCGTTGACGCGAGTTACAGGATATTATGATAGGTTCCTGTGGCGCGCAATAAAAAAATGACTTTCACGAATCAGAATTCTTCTTAACAGTGTTTATTCATGAGGAACACGTTCTACGTATAACTATTTAACAAAGTTGATGACGTTTTAATCAATATAAAGGAATATAAACGATTCTAATGCAAATTATAATAATAAATTGTGCTTGGTCGAAATAGAACACAAATTAATATAAATACGCTTGGATGAAATAGAACGCAAAATGATATAATGACACTTGTTCGAAATAGAACATAAATTATAAATGATATTGGCTGATCTAGGTTGCGACTCGTGGTCGGTACAAAAGAGAATACCTATAATCGATATGGCAGGAATTGATCTCAATGGCTAGGCAATGATAGAATTCGTATGAATTGCTTGATCTGGATTTATGAGGAGTTAGAATGTTTTATTTATTATTCCACGATGCTCAGGTGTTAGTTAAAACAACCTGAGATGAATACTTCCACGGTGTTCAGAAGCTGGTTGAAACAACGTGAGATGGTAAATTCTCATGGTCCAGGAGCCGTCTTAAGCTGGGATTTCCATTGCGCGGCTCGCCGCGGCGGCTTGCGGCAGTCCCACTAGTGCAAGGGAAAAGTATGCATCTGTTTCTCCCTTGCACTAGCGGAACCGCCGCCGGCCGTCGCGGCGAGCCACGCATTGGAAATCCCAGCTTTAAGGTCGAGTTTCCTAGCCGCGGTCGGCGGCGGCGGTCGACGGCGGCGGCCGGTAGCCCGCCTCGGCGGCCAAATTCTGGCCGTGCAGTGTTCAGGGTCCCATTTTAGTTCGAGCGCACATGAAAAGGTCGCGGATTCATACCTGTTTCAGAAATGAAATAATTTTTTATTCTTTAACGTATCGATATGGAAGCGACACCAATGGATTCCTTATGTTTTTCCGATGAAAATCATACGAAATTTCATGTAAATCGGACTATTATTAACGAAGACAACTTGAAATGATATAAATTAATTTTTCATAGAATTTCCTTCATGTGGTCCGAATTACGTCGTTCGTGGTGTCAGTTTCATCAGCGAAACATAAGGAATCCATTGACGTCGTTTTCGCAAAGATCTGATAGGAAATGCGGAAATCCTGGACATTTCTGACTTTTTAATAATATTATAATCCTTTCGAGGGTCGAAGGCCATAAAATTCGGTGAGGCACTGCGAGGGGTTGTCCTCGTCACGGGGTATAAGGCTGCATCTCTTTGACGGGCGTCACTGGAGAATCAACCTATAAGTACGATGAGTTCGTGCGCGCAGGTACCGTTGTCAACCGCCGACTCGCGGGACAAAGTAATCATAAACTGCGACCCTGGCGAGACCGCTCTGGCCGATAATCGCTTGATTAATGTTTGGGAACCAAATATGGCATTTTCCTCCTCTACTATATTGCTAATCTCTCTACGTTCGTCAGGCAATAAACCGTACTCCGCTACAGTATAAACAAGTTATAATAATGTTCTGTGCGCTGACCGCGATGAAAATTGATCTTGTGAAAAGAAGAACATGTTCTTAGGTTAGATCGAAAAATGTTTCCCTGGCAATGGGGTATTGTAATATGACTTTAAGAAGATAAACATGTAATTTTGTATCGTTACATATTTAATTTGTTGTCCTGATTGAAATTATAATTCTTAAAAATATTAAAATTTGTTTGATTTATATTTATCAGCAAATAATTACAAAATCGTTGCCATAACATTAATATGTCTATATCTTTTTTTTAAAACATTATTATATTGCTGGGGAGATTAATGCAAGACTGACTTGTGGCCCTTGGTGATGGACGTAGGTGTAGCCGTGAGAATTTGATTTTCCCTATAGTGGAAAAACCAAAGTTCCTTAAAATGCTAGTCAATGTGGTCGCATTTGACAACATGGTCGCGGATATCTGTATACCGACTTTTTTCCGACCATAAGGCACATCTGCATCTTCTTGGATTCCATTTTTTTACCTTACTTGAGAGCAGCGTAGTTAATATTTCAATGAGTGGAAATTCCCTATACCTACCGCGGTGCGAAGCATCGACAACCTTTTAAATATTTTCAATCGACTAGAATCTTTCACAATTGTATGCATTATTACGAAGCCGATAGACGAATCAGTCGGATCATAAGTACGTTGCACGTTGAATAAGCATGTAAAGCAAAGCGCATGTAAAGGCACATCCAGACGCTGATGCAAGAGTCATGAAACCTGTATCTGTGATGCTGGCATCAGTGTTTCATGGCTCTTGCATCAGCGTCTGGATGTGCCTTAACACTTTTTTAGGAACTTCATTAATAATATTTGGCATTTTCACTGCAAAAAGTAGGATGTTGCATTTTCCCCCGATTTTTTGGCATTCAGCCTCACTGTGCGACATAGAATACAGGTAATTACTCCATTATTGGTAAATAATGCCAAATCTTGTTTTCGCCGTTGCAAAGCCAAATATATGTAGATTATAAAACCAAAAAGAAATTTCCTCGGAAGTTCCCGGAGTGTAACTAAAAAGCCGATAATTGCTGATATTTCTTCAATGGGTTTCTTATGGAAAAGAACTGTATGAACTAATTATTTGCTATTGCTTACCAACAACGATACTACTCATTTCGGTTCCCCAAAAAATTGTGTCTTTTATATCATAAAAATTTAAAAGACTTGATTCAAAACTTTCCACAAGAAAAAACATACCTTGACACGTGTTTACACACAGATCAGAAGTAGACGCCACGATATTTTTCCCTTTTTTCGGAGTTCATATTATTAGTTTACAAGAAATATATAAAAAAAACATAATCCCATAACATATATATAAAAAAACATAATCCCATTACTTTTGAATTCTGGCTTGTTTCCTTATTTTTGGGATTCTGTCCCACTGTGACGCTGGATCGCAGCGCGGCCGCAGCGAGCACTTAGTTTTGAGGAGTCAAGCGGTTTGGTGCCCTGGCTAGCCGCGCGGCTAGGAGTTTCCGCCATAATGGCGGAAAACAGACACTCATCCCATTGTGTTGCGTCTCCAGTAGCCTAGGTTGCTGCTGTAGCAGACGTGCAGCCGCGGCCGGTCGTAAACGCGGCTAGGAGAACGGATGCATGCTTCTCCAAAAGAGCGGTGCTTAGGATTCGGCCGCCGGCCGCGCCTACCGGCCGCCGCCTCCGGTCGCCGCCGCCGATCGCAGCTAAGAAACTCGACCTTTAGGGGCTACCCAGATTCACATTGTCCAGGGGCCGTCTTAGGGGTACCCAGAATGCTAATTATAAGTACTATTGTAAGACTTGTCTGTTCTCTGAGTATCGGAGAAATAATGAACTCTCTCGGTCGATAGACCCGTATTTATACCCATTTCGCTCCTCGAACGCGTTCCAATCGCGATCTAAACCGATTCGTAATTGGGCTTAATGTGTATATCTGTTGCGTACGATTCTGCAATCATTTCTACGGTACGCTCGATCCGTTCCGCAGCCAATCCGCCGATCGACTGGCGATCGCGCATGCGCTCGGTTTTCCCGCTCTCATCACTACACTTATTCCCACACCAGTTCCATTCGACGCGTAAACTCTCTTACAGGCTAATGGGAGACGCGACAACGAAATACGAAAATTACGATAGTGGTTGGCGTTTTTTAAAAGTTGCAAAAGGGCTGTGGTAGGTGCTTGCGATTCGTTACACCAACGCAAATGTACCGTTATTGCTGTAGGTGCTCCTGCTATACTACGCGCAGCGCTTTTCCTGGCAACCTTGGTTCCGAGCGTGGCAAGAGCGGCAGCCATAAAAGAAGATAGTGGAAATGGAGACGTAGTGTGTGTGACTAGGCCTGGAAAAGATCGCCCGGTCTCTACAATAACATTCATAATATTTCCGCCCATGCGATTTTTGCTCTTGAGTCCGTGAGCGGTCTAGCTCAATGCTTACAAGAGCGAAGAGCAATTCGTGGCTGCTCGTACGAGCACATGTTTGGACGGCCCTGTTCTGGACCAAAAATGTCATATAACTATACAGGAAGGGTGGCCCAAAATTGAGAGACAATCCGGAACATGGAATGTCCTGATGCAAGAAGACATCGAAAAGGTTTTTACCGTTTTGGGATCCGAGGTATGCGTATATGCAGACCCACACACAATAGAATGGCTAGAGACGGGTCAGCTTACCCAGTTTCACGGATTGAACCAGACGGCCGGCTCTACTGTTGTGTGAACCTGTATCTTCGCGCGCCTTCTGTGTGTGCGTGCGAGTGTACGCTACCGCGCGCTCAACTGACTCGGCTTTAAACCTCGCGACCCGGAAGTTCCACCGCTAACATTCAACTGTTAATATCTTGAGAACGAAGCCTCACACCCCAAAACGGTGAAGGACTTTTCAATGTTTTCTTTGGATGTTTTCATGACAGGAAGGGTGGCGACTGCTCTACTCCGAGTGAACTGAAACTCTATGGGTTGGCAGATTTTTACACGTGAGCGCCGTTGACAGAGTTACTGAGTGTCATCCCGTATACGGGATGTCCCAAAAATGGTGAAGTTCCTTAAAAGGGGAGTCTCGTGGGCTGATTTGAAACAACTTTCTCCTTAGTGCCGGGCGAACCCGCTGCGATAATTGCTTACCTATGGTCGCTATCTTTGTTCGCGTCTAACCTCCACGCGGTGTGCCTTCAGTGAAGCCAATGCCGGTGGTATTGCATTCCCGGCTGCCATGCGGTCACTGAAGCCAGAGCGAAAATTTTTGCATTTTGCTGTGCAGTCACATTGCCTTCGCGAGTGAAGTGCGGATTCCGCGGTGTACGCGAAACGTAACTTCCTATCGCCGAGAACGATTCCGCTGAATCGTGTCTACGAAAGAACATGGCGGACGAATAACGAACGTAGGGCAATAGGCTTATGTAACAATACCATAAAAAGCGAGATCAAGTGTGCTTATCGGATAAATTTTAGCAAGCCCAACAACATTGGATCACTAATGGGATTCTCGGCGAACCGTGTATTAGAACCTCGACAGTGGATCGAATCGGACGATGCGATTAATATCATGAACATAAAAATTATTCGCGTAGAATGTAACGTGACCGCTGGCGCATACAACAATGGAAAGCGCGTGCATACCAAAAAGTAAAAAGAAATTTTTTCCGTATTTAATCTACGACTCTCATATTTTTTAAGTCGGCGCCAGATTTACACAGTACAAATGATATCGTAGATTAAATAAGGAAAAAAAATATTTTTTACTTTTTAGTGCGTTTTTATTATTTTGAAGTCAGTTTTAATTTTTTTTTATTGAAAAATTCTTTAAATCTGGTTGTCCGATTGCAATAAGTTTTTCTGAGGGATTATTTTTTTTATAAAATTGTACGATACTAGGGAGTGAGAGCAAAAGAAATTGGATGTTGAGAAATAAAGCCACCCTAGTGTTCAGAAATGCATGGTTTCATTTAAATAAATTAAGTTGACCTTCAAATTTCCTAAGCATCTCCAACTGAGAAAAAGTTTTCTCTACCGCGTACTAATGGGTTTCTCGGAACCAAATAACTTTTGTCCTAAACACTTTTTCCTATCTCAAAATCTGTAGGAGTTAGTAAGGTGGCTTATCTTAGATGACTCATCCTGTATGAATAATCAATTGAATCTCATTTTGTGTTTATACTGTATAATTATTCTTACAGATGAACGGCAAGTGTACAGAGGAAAATGTATGGGTCACAGTAATAAAGGGTCAGTTGTTTATGCTGGCGTCGATATGGCAACTGGTGAATTATTTGCAATCAGTGAATGGACGTTAAAAGTACATAATAGATTTGATGATAATAGTATTCAACAGATTACCAAACAAATAGGAAGTCTTGAACAAGAAGTAAATCATTTGAATAAATTGCACCACCCAAACCTTGTACATTATGTGAATATGAAGTATTTGCACGATGGAGATGATATGCTTATTTATGTCCTCCAAGAATTTGTGGTAAGTACATATGCATGTCAGTAGTAACATAGGAATAAAATATGTGTTACTTTGGGATAACTTTTTATAATTTAATAAGTACCTAATACATGCACATTATTGTCTAAACATTTTTCTCGTGATACTTAGATAACTCGTAACACATAGATGGTAAGCATCAAATGACTTTTATCTACAGACTTTTGCCAACAGTGGCTAAAAACGGTCGTATACGTAAATAAAAACACATTTTATCTGCTGAATTCGTTGCAAATACTTTATTGAGTACATTCAATATTTTAAGTGGCGTTGACTTACTTTCACGTCCACATTTTCTGGAAAGCATCGGAAGTATAATCCGAGTTGCCGAAAGATAAATTTGAAAATATGAACTTAGGGTCGCTGTATACATACTTACTTTGCAGCAGCCAGTTGAGTTTTTAATGAGGAATCTAGTACTGAAAATTGTAATTTTTATATTGTCTGATAGACATTTGTAAAAGTATAACCAATGCATAAGCATGATTCCATCTCGATTGTCGAAATTTTCTAATTCAACGCAGTCGTAAGTTTTGTCTTGTTACAATCAACAACAACTTGCACAATGGATGATACCCTTTAAACTTAATACATACCCAGATAACCATCTGTCTGCAGTATGACAGCAGATTGGTTGCAGGGTCTGGCATGAGAGCACAGAGTCTGACGTCAGAACCGTAGCTATCTGTGTTCTCATTTGGCTGCGTTCTGAGGTACAGAGCCTGCTGCCAGGGTCTGACGGCATATCGGCAACGGATCCGCAGCAGATTCTACTGCCCGTCTGATATAGTCGTCCTCTAGGGAGTGATCGGAACAACCTGTATCGTGGCTGATTGGTTGCCGCCATTAGTGGCAAAAGCGGAAGTAGACAGAGAAAGAAACTGTAAAAAAGAAGGAGACAGAAATACGGATAGAAAGAGATAGGTAAACAAGCAGCTTGGAAAGCAGGTGATTTAGTGAATGTTTATGTTATGTTATTTTCGGATTTGCCACAAACGGCAGCGGTTTTACCGATCACTCCCTGGAGGATCACTAGTCTGACACATCCAACAGCGCCATCTGAGGGCCACAATTACCAAACAATTCCCTAGGCGTGACGTCACATGGACGTTCCTACGCATCAACACAAAGGTACCGTTATTGCTGTAGGTGTATCCCTACCTTTACATAACCAGCAAGCAGATTCTGCAGTTTAGTAAATAATTAATTCTACTTATTTCCAAAAGAATTTATTTTTTCTTTAATAATACACACGATTGGTGATTACAATTGTTACGAAATAAGTAGCACATATAAATCCGAAGAACTTTCTCAGGTAGGATTTTGTAAATGTAAATATTGAAAGTTCTTCGGATTTATATGTGCTAATTATTTCGTGACAATTGTAATCACCAATCGTGTATATTATTAAAGAAAAAATAAATTCTTTTGGAAATAAGTAGAATTAATTATTTACTAAACTGCTCGAGGGCGCATCGACTGCCCTAGGGCCGACTTAATGTGCACCCCTGACCTAGAGGATCACTATATCAGACGGGGAGCAGAATCTGCTGCGGATCCGCTTCCGATCTGCCGTCAGACCCTGGCAGCAGGTTCTGTACTTCAGAGCGCAGCCTAATGAGGACACAGTTGGCTACGGTTCGGACTTCAGATTCTACTCCCCAGATTTGGCTATCAGGATAGGATCCGATTCAAGGAATGAACAGGGAAATCAATGCTAGTCACATTTTAATACATTTACTATTTAAAACGGGGCTTGGGAATTAACTGCTCTTTTCCGTCGATTTTCAGAGGCAACGCCACCTTCCTCCCGTCTTGGCCCCCGCGACGGCCCTACTGCTCGAAATTCCTCAGGCGCGTACCATATGACCGCGTGGCGCATTAGGGCGACCCTCGTAAGAATAGGTTTCTACATCGTCCCATTGAGTACTATTATCGATGCGTTTTTTTTTTGTCAGTGATGTCCCCCTGTAGGCCTATTCCAGTGTGTCTCATGATAATGTTTTCTGCCGAATAATTTATGACAAATCACGTTAAAAAATATATTTGCAAAATGCTTTCAAATTTCACTGTCAAAATTTTAATCATGTTTGGGAAAACGGGATATTCTCACACAGCAAAGCGTGCTAGAACCGTTTGAGACATGGGAAATAATATTAAATGTCGCTTTTCGAAGGGAAGTTTCAGTTTTTTAAGCATTCTCCAAATTTATTTTTTATTAATTATACAGGGTGTCCCACTAAGGAGTGGACAGCGCGATATCTCTTAAAGTATTGTCGATAAAAATATAAAAAAAATAGGGAATTGCATGGTTCGAAGGGGCCCATTTATTAGCGCGAACGAATTTTGTTTCCGATTATTATTTTAAAAGATACGATGGTCAAGTTCGGTTTTTCAAATGGAACTATTTTTTTTGAAGACCTGAGTTGATAGTGCGTTCCAAGACAAATTCAATAAGCTTTAATGTATACACTTTATTTCCACTGGTTTTTAAGATATTGCGCTTGCAAATTTACTGATTTTCACTGCAAGAAACCCCTCTGGAATGGCAAAAACCGGGGGCGGTCTTACTGACGCCACGGGTGGCACTGCCTGTTGAAATGGATACTTACCTGCCAAAGGTCTACGCCAGAAATGGCAGGCCCAAAGGCTGGACAATTCTTTTCCGTCAGAAATGCTACTTAGGTAGGTACATCTGCGGTATCGAGAAGCGCATCGTTACTTTTATTTCGCACTTGTTTCTACGCTCGGAGGGCCGGTTCTTTTGGGAGGGATGCAAGTTGGATTGGTTCTGATACAATCTGCTCCCTATGGTTGAAATTTAGTCTAGCAACTTTCACTCCTCCAAACCTAACCAATCCAACTTACACCCCTCCCAAAAGAACCGGCCATCCGACCGTAGATGCAAGTGCGAAATAAAAGTAACGGTGCGCTTCTCGATACCGCATATGTACCTACCTAAGTAGCATTTCTGACGGAAAAGAATTGTCCAGCCTTTGGGCCTGCCATTTCTGGCGTAGACCTTTGGCAGGTAAGTATCCATTTCAACAGGCAGTGCCACCCGTGGCGCCAGTAAGACCGCCCCCGGTTTTTGCCATTCCAGAGGGGTTTCTTGCAGTGAAAATCAGTAAATGTGCAAGCGCAATATCTTAAAAACCAGTGGAAATAAAGTGTATACATTAAAGCTTATTGAATTTGTCTTGGAACGCACTATCAACTCAGGTCTTCAAAAAAAATAGTTCCATTTGAAAAACCGAACTTGACCATCGTATCTTTTAAAATAATAATCGGAAACAAAATTCGTTCGCGCTAATAAATGGGCCCCCTCGAACCATGCAATTCCCTATTTTTTTTATATTTTTAGCGACAATACTTTAAGAGATATCGCGCTGTCCACTCCTTAGTGGGACACCCTGTATAGAAAAGGGCACCCCTTGCTGATTTTTATGACCTTGAAATATGTTATAAAGGTTGTCATTCTAAACAACTTTTTCCTGTACATGTTACCGCCCCACGGCTTTAGTTTTCGAGATATTCATCAAAAACTTTGGTAATTATTTAGAAAGTTGGTCCTTCTCACTGATTCCGATGACCTTGAAATATGTTGTCAAGGTCATCATTCTGAACAACTTTTCCCTGTATAGTATACATGTTATTACCGCTCGGCCTTCGTTTCGGAGATGTTTACGAAAAACTTCTGTTGATTTATTCCGACACAGTGCATTCTGTTTGGGAATGCATTAGTTCCCAAAGCCAACACATTCGCTCTCACCGCAGCACCTCGCGGACGTACGATAGAGACGCGGATTGACGATCAATCCACCAATTTTCGACTTTCGATGACCCAATCAGCGCGTCGCGTCGATCGGCTTCGAGATGGTTCGAGAAGACGCGGAAACGGATGCGTCTTCCATCTTGATTTCTCACTCTTGTTTGCACAGTGTGCAGAGAAAGACGTGTCGCCTGTCGAACCACATTTTCTCACATTGTGAACGCTCTAACGGCAGCTCGCGTCCACCTTGCATTCATCTTGTTGTATCAGTGCACGGAACAGCATGTGTTGCTCAATTAGCACGTCTCAAATCAAACTCGTGTGATCGCGAGTTGCTCATGTAGTTATTTTCCCATCGTTCTTTCTCGAATGAATCTCCGTGCATTGATCATTCTCAGAGCTCATTCTAAAGTGATCAAGCATCGCGTATTTGTACAATTCTTGTGGACGCCTCGTGGCTCATTGCACGTGGTGATCAATCTCTTTTCACTGAAGGGCAGAATTTACAACTCTGCCTCAGCATCATCGTTCAGTGTAACTCAAATTCGATTGTAGAACGCTGCGGGCAACGCACACGTGGTAATGCCACCTGCATCGATTCGCTCATCTCCGTATTTTAATATAATCTCGAAAACCGCGAACTCTGTGCATTCTCACCAACTCACGATCAGTGTATTTGCTCATTTAAAATAAACTTGACGTTATTCATTTTAAGTGCTGTGTTGTGTGCACCTTTTACCTCACTTGCATCCAGCGCGCTCAACCACTAGATTCTCAAACACATTCCTATTTCCAACTTGTCCCGGGTATTAGTATTGGTTGGGGGTAGACTAGTGCGGGGGGAGCACGCCCGCTTGCGGGCTCGTATAGCATGGTGGCGAACCGATGTGAGTCGGGATGTTGACGGGAATCCACACACACCCAACAGGTGCTCTCGAATGCACCCTCTTCCTAACAAAAAAATTATGTTTTAGAACCAGAGTCAACTTAATATCCGACAGTGCGGGCGCGCGCCTCCCGCTCTAATTTAGCCCCAACCAATACTAATACCCGGGACAAGTTGGAACGTGGAATGCGTTGCGTCAGAATAAATCGACAGAAGTGTTTCGCAAATATCTCCGAAACGAAAGCCGAGCAGTGGTAACATGTATACTGTATAGGGAAAAGTTGTTTAGAATGATGACCTTGACAACATATTTCAAGTTCATCTAAATTGGCGAGGTGTGCCCTCTTCTGTATATTTACCTTATTTTTTATCATGCGACACAGTGGAATAGGCCTACAGGGGATACTACTGACAAAAAAAATTGCATCGAGAATAATTCTCCATGGGTGATGTGATAATATACTGATACGGGTGTCAACCTAATGCGCCATGCGCGATGCATATCGTACGTGCCTGAGAAGCTTCGAGCAGTAAGGCCGTCGCGGGTGCCAAGACGCGCGGCGGAAGAAAGGGGGTGTTGCCTCCGAAAATCGGCCGAAAAGAGCAGTTATTATTATTATTATTATTATCATTATCATTATCATTATCATTATAATTATAATTATAATTATAATTATATAGCAATAACAGACAAACATTTTATATCAGCGATGTACGAAACGAGGAGCGAACTGACCGTTTATAGGTGTCGATAGAGGAGCCGAAGAAATTGATACGATCAGCTAATTCATTCCCGCGCAAACAATTTTAAAAATGGGGTCGCTAATATGGATATTCGTTCTATAAGATTTTACATAAAACAGCGGGGTATAGCGCAACGGCCTAGGTGAAAAATAAAAGTTCATTAATCCCAGAAGTTGGGGGCAATTAATTTGACCATTAATAATCCTAAACAGAAAGGATAAATCGGTTAGCGGAAGGCCCTGTGGCATCGTTAGGAAATTAAATCTGTGCAGTAACGGTCGATACTCGTGATCAAACCTATGCATAGGCTGCCCGAGGTGGAAATACGCAAACCGCAGAAATCTGTGGTGGACTCTCTCGATTGAACCGAGAAGGTAGGCTTCGTGCGGGTACCATATCATAGATGCATACTCCAAAAAGAGCCTCACCATGCGAATGCCTCATTAAGAAACCAAGCTGCTTGGAGGCTGCATTAGCAACTTTATTAAAGAAAAAAACAGAGTTGTAAGTCACCCCGAGGTCGCAGACGCTCTCAATGCCGGACAAGTGTGTCATATCTAGAGAATATGCAAAAGTAAAAGTACTGAATGATCGGGAGAGCCTGAGGACCTGGCATTTTGATACAGTATTGTCTCGTTAGCGACTCGATTTTGTGTACACGATACCGACTCTTCGCTATCCCCACCACTTTTGTCTCACTCTTGCCCGGCGAAAGCTAGAGCGAGATGGAACGAGAGCGAGCGAGGACGGTACGAGACCGACGACGCGTTGATGTTTTGTCTCGCTCCGTCTTTCGGACGCGTGACACTCTGTCCTTTGCGTGCGCGATGGTCGCAAGCGCGTATCGTGGGCACGAAACCGCTTCGCAAAATCTTGACGCAGGCCCGGTTCAAGTCTTTTTTGGGCCCTAGGCGAACTTGGCAATTTGTAATATTTTATTTTAAAGTATATTTTAAACAACACCAGCAATGAAAATACCATTATGCACCTCTTGTCGACTTTCCGCCCAAGGCAGTGGCCTAATTTTGCTTATAGGGACAAGTCAAGCTTACAAGCAGAGATCAGTGTGTACACATATGTATATACTTTAAAATAAAATATTACAAATTGCACTGCAACTGTTTTAAACTACGAATAAAAATTCAGAGTAAGGTCATCAATAAACTCAAATAAATGTATTATAATAAAGGGCGCAATTTGACAAGTTCGCCTAGGGCGCAAAAAAGATTTGTGACGGGCCTGCGTCAAGATTTTGCGAAGCGGTTTTCGTGCCCACGGTAAGCGCTTGCGACCATCGCGCACGCTCGCCGCGCACGCAGTGTTCCATCTCGCTCCCCCCTCCGGCCAGAAAGAAGCGAGAAACGAACACTCGGAATTAGGGTTCTGTTCACGATACCGACTCAACGCCGGTCCCGACCAGCGAGTCGCTAACGAGACAATACTGTACATTTAAAGAAAGCCTATTTGCAGTACACCAATTAGTTATCCGGTCGAGGTCACGCTGCAGGTTGCGGGCATCATCAAAAGAGTTAATACGAGCAAATAACTTGAGGTCATCAGCGAAAACAAAGGAGTAGCAAAATTAAAAGAGTCTGCGAGATCGTTAATGAAGATGCAAAAGAGCAAAGGACCCAAATGTGACCACTGATGCACCCCTGATGATGCAAAAATCGATCGATAGTGGCAACCACGAACCTTTATTACTTGGGACCGATCAGTTAGGTAGCTACGTAGCCACAGTGACCGCCTTCCATGAAAACCAAATGCACTTAATCTGCTCAGCAAAATAAAGTCAGATAAGTGATCGGACTCTCGTGTTCGGTATATCAAAGCTGATATTGCTGCTTGTGTTAACACTTTGAGTGACACAATGCTTTGAAAAATGAGCGATCAAATTGATCGGGCCCTTCCGAGCTATCAGTTCTGCAGCGAAATATTTGTTCAGCTGACTCTGTGTTTTGATAGCCATTTATACATAATGTATGATTAAAAGCAGGTCGAATGAGTTTAAATTTTTTCATCAGCGATATATCATCAATCCATTGGTGACATTCTCGTGGTTTTCCTCGTAAGTATGGATTTATTGAATATTCATCCAAAAGTATTCGTTCGCTTTTAACACTGGAACCTTTCTGTCTTTCGTTCCGCGCGCAATCCCTTGTTTCACTTGCTCCTTTAAGCAATGAAAACCATGTTCGCAATGTAAGCAATTAATCATGAACATGTCGTAAAGAACATGGCAATTCAGAACTCGGTATCACATTCCAACCAGGTTCTCGTAAATATACAATCCTGGGTTCATTAATGACTTTTCTCAAAAAACGGCATTGTCTGACAGACAATCCTCCACAATAGATACGTCGCGTATATTTTGGTAGTACACCTTATGCATCTGCGCAAATCTCAATGCCAGCTTTAAGGGACATGAGGCTTCTCACTTATGAACGCTCCCACCGCGGCAACTCTTACTGATGAAACTGTAGAAGGCCTGGCTGCTGTTAGCATTCCTCGGCGCTCTCTGCGGGGGCATTGAATTTCGGCGGTCGAGAGCAATAAAACTGATGTGTCAGACAAAACATCCATTAGAAAAATGTAAAATGTTTATCCTTTTCACAGACTTTTGCAAGGCAATTACCGATGGAATGTTATGGTTTTCATGACGAAAATAATTTTAAACGACGTAATTTGAATTATTTTTAATTACACGTAGTGTGTAATTTGCATACTGAAAAGTACGAATTGGGGTAAAGTAGCCCAATATGGCGACCTCTAATAATATGAGACCCCAACTTATCTTCGGTACAGAACTCTTAAATGTCATAGCGATGCTGTATCTTTAATAGCTAACCGAGTATTTGTTGTTTTGTCAGCACAGTGGCATTGTAATCAATTAAGCGTCTTGAGCAAGCACATATTTCTGAAATACCTTGCAGAAAGTTATTGAAGTGGTTCGATTAAATTACAAATACCTCTAAAGTGGTAAGTGTATAATAATTTTCACAAATTCTGTTGTATAGTGCTTGCAATGGAGTTTAACACTTACTATTTGTATATCATTAAATGATGAAAACTTGACTTCGAAGATACTTAATAGTTATCATGTTATTGTTTCCGAATATGAGACCCGTAAAAGTTCAACTGATGAGAATGAAGAAGAAATTATTCTGAATGATGAAAGTGATTAAGAAAGAAAATTATGATGCAGAATGCTTGTTTTGGACAGGTCTTTACACAATGGGTTAAATGTACGTATAAAGTGTTACGATGAACGTGGTGGGTCCATGAAAACTTTGCTGGTGGGTCCACGAAGACTGCAGTAGTGAAGAAATAGAGTTCACATACCGACTTTATAAAAAAAGAAAGAAAAAATACGTTTCAGGAAAAAACAAACTGGGTCTCATATTAAGAACCCATTTTTTTATCTGCGCATTTAAATGACTTTCATTTTGATTTTATTATGAAGAAACGGAATCTTTGTTATAGTACTTTCCAGTAGGTTCTCAGTCAAGAGTTATGTTTTTAAGAAGTAGGTCTCATATTCGGCTACTTTACCCTACGCCAATTAACTTACTTTCATCAATAGAATCCCAACGATCTATCGGTAATACTCTCATGAAGGTCTAATGAAAATTATAAAACTTTCAGTTTTCAGATGTAGATTTCTCGTGCCTCACGCACGGCATATTCCTTTTGACTATTGGCCCGTCGGCTGAGAATCTCTCACTAGTGCATATTACGCTATTCCATTTACTTCTGGTGATCAAGGGAAGACATAGCCCAGCATCAAATAATGAGCTGGTAACTACTTCGTCTTTCCTGGTTTATTGTGTTCGGACGGTCACGACCATGTTATATTAAAATGGGGAACACTGTATATCTTGCTCGAATAGTATATACATATTTGGATTTAATACAAATTTCGGAAGAACTTAGTGTTTCACAGTACAGGATGATTCTCTCGTGACACCTGTAAAAGAGATGTCGCCTGGTACCCCGTGGCGAGGTCAACCCCCCGTGATGCCTCACCGAATTTTATGGCTTCCGACCCTCGAAAGGTTTGGAGTACTATTAAGAAGTGAGAAATGTTCAGGATTTCCGCAGTTATCACCAGATTTTTGCGCAAACGACGCTAATCGATTCCTTATGTTTCACTGATGTAACTGACACCAAGAACGACGTAATTCGGACTACAATGAAGGAAATGTCATGAAAATGTCACGTCCTGGTTGGCGGAGGTTAGGACAATGACAATGTGGGGTTGTTGGGAAGGATAGGCACGAAGGCAGGCTTCGTAGCACAAGAGATGATGGGAGTTTGGGCACAAAGGCAAGCTTCGTGGCACGCGTGGAGATGGGAAGTTTAGGCACAAAGGCAAGCTTCGTAGCACAAGGGGTGATGGGAAGTTTAGGCACAAAGGCAAGCTTCGTAGCACAAGAGGTGATGGGAGTTTGGGCACAAAGGCAAACTTCGTACCACGCGGGGAGATGGGAAGTTTAGGCACAAAGGCAAGCTTCGTAGCACAAGTGGTGATAGGAGTTCAGGCATAAAGGCAAGTTTCGTAGCACAAGGGGTGATGTCAGTTTAGGTACAAAGGCAGCCATGGAAGGTTTAAGCAAAAATCGTGCACCAGGGTGACACCCGTTAGAGTACAGGCGTGGGTATTTAAATGCTTGGTAATTGGATTTACCGCTGCATTAATATTAGAAGCAGCTTGTAATATTTCGTTGAAATAGAAGTAGCCGTATGGTCGTACATACAAGACCTATGCGAAAGTAAGCCTTGTAAATATAATAAGAAATTTCGACGTTCGCGAAGCGAGATCAGCTGTTGCAACAGCTTATTATGATTTGGAATTTCCGTAACCGAAGGATCACTACAATAATTCGAAGCGTTATTTAGAGTAAGAACGTTTATTAAATTTAAAACACGAGAATATGCCGTGCATTGTTAATGCGATAGCGGTAGTATTATAATAATGCGTGGGACGTTATATATATATTTTGCTATTGAGAGGGACTTGTTTAGATTTAAATATGAGGGAGAAGATGGTGCCTCGTAGGGCTACGAGGGGGAGGGGAATTTCATACTTGATCATCGCGAGATGGGGACCGCTAAGGTACATCGTCTAGATGGTCAGTGGTTGGGGAAAAGGGGCAAAAGTTAAGGTTTAGGGATTTTAGTGGAGTTGTGGAGTAATTTAATTTATACCGCGCGAAAAATATTGGGATGTCACAAAAAATTGATTTATATCATTTCAAGTTAACTTCGTTAATAATAGTCCGATTTAGATGAAATTTACTTCGATCTTCATCTGTGCTACGGTGCACCGCGCACGTCTTTTTCGACGCGAAAGGCCGATTTGTTGCAGAAAGACGTTTCCACTGATGCAACAGCGCGCCGCGCACGAGTCAGGTTTACGAATTTCTCGGATTTTCGAGTGGTTTCGAGCACTTGCAAGGGTCGACTTTTACGACGACGCGCGTGTCAAAAGCGACCGTGTGCGCGCTATGCCGGGATTTCTCTGCGACGCGCGCACGCGAATGCTCGTCGCGCATCGCCGAGAAGACTGAAAAAATGTGTATTTTTTTAACGCAAATGTACTCTTTACTCCTACATATCACTTGCATATGTGTATTTATGGTCTATTATTTATTTTATACGTATATTAAAGCAAGCAATAACATGAAAATTCTTACTGTAAATAGCAACAATTACGCTGCTGCGATAGGTATAATTGTTTCTAGATATTGCATAATTATAATACACCATATATGCAGATATGTCACACTGAATTGTAGTTGTCCATCTTCATCAGTTTCAAATTATTCTATTTCTCATAAACAATTAAGTTATTGCTTTGATTAATCCTGCAAGAAAATCGTAGGTGTAAAAAATATAATTTTTCCGCGACTTCTATATGTTTTAAAAAGTTCACACGTCTCAAAAAGTAAACTATTTAATAGTGCATTTACTAAATGTGTTATTTGTAATTTCGTTTCCCATCGCATTACCAGGGAAATATGTCGACATTTGTGGATCTACGGAAGTCAAATTTTAATTATTTTTTAAGTCATAAAACATTTTTAGTACCTTCAGCTAAACTAAATGTAGGTGGCTACTTAATAACAGATATTTCAGTATGCAATAAAGTAACAGCATTTATGACACCCTCTATAAGCCAGGTATTTCGGGACTTTCAGTACGCACACCAGGCCATACTTGTCTATCCATTTCAGAAATGCGAATTAATCAAAGTAAATGATACACGTGTTTTTCCTGTGCAGGGGTAGAAAGTTGGTGTCTGCGAGGAATGTTGGTCCAATTGGTCATGATGTACATAATCTCCTTTCTATGGCCCGCCTTTTTTCACACTATCTATACAAAGGGCGTTCGTATTTTCACTATTAGGCGCAATGGTAACTACCCTCAATCTTATATCGTGTGAGGAAAAAAAAACAAACAGGATGTCGAGATAGCGAGTGACTGATTGTGAGCGATATTAAAAGTGATGGCGGAACTGTGGAAGGGATGCCACGGCAGAGAACTTCCTTCATTTCATTTCAAACACAGTTTCCAGCAATCGGTGATTGCGACGTAGTAAACCCATTCAAACATCTCAAGTAGTATGAAGTGTGAAGGCCTTGTTTCGGCTACTGACCCAACCGCCAGCGTTAGCCTTACGAAGATAAAGAAAGTAAGATGTAGAAATGGAGGCTAGTATTTCCACAGTGGAAATTCCAATGTCTGCGACCTGCGCGCCAAGCATCCGCGTTGTCGCCTGGCAGAGCATCGCACAGTGGTCGGAAATCCCCATATTGAGGAAAAAAGGTGATAGCATCAATGTGAAACCTTCAATACATACAAAACTTGGTATCCCAGGATTTTTGAGGTCGCTGATTACAAATCTGCAGTCAAAACTACTAAAAACAAAATGGCTAATGCAAAGGTAACAATAATCCGCGTTAATGGTGTTTTGAGAGGTATAGGTACGGAAAGGTAAAGAACTTAAAGTTGGGGACGATTCATAATAAAAACAAAACTGATAGTTTTGCGATTTGTAAAAAGATATATTTCAAATTTAAATAAAATACGAAAAAGGAATATAATTATGCACATGTAATTATAGTTTTGGAATAATTTGGTGTAATTAGTTTTTTGTAGGTGTACATGTAGAAGACATATAAAAGTTATTAATGTTTTTTTAACGGAATCACATATTTTTTAAGGCATTAATCGAATCTATTCGTCATTCTCTATTAAAAAGTATCAACCTACTGATATCGAAAATCTATTAGTTTAGGTTTAGGAGATATTTGTATGTTAGAAAATCGACCTACGCGGGTGGACAAGAAACTAATGAGGCGCGCTCCAAGACAGTTCTTGGGTAAGTGCCGTGTGATCCATCATAGTCCTCTTACCAGAAGGCAGAGCCTTCTTCACTCCGTGGCCAGATCCTTCAGGAATAGAGTCCCTATTTCTTGGCAATGCAGCGTCGGGCCGATTGCCATAATCTCTATCTTACTTTAAACAACCAATCCTTCGACACCCGATAGCTAAGAGACCCAACGTGGTCGTCAGCCATCGCCCGTCGCCATGTCTGTTTAGTCTCGCGTACCCTCTATCAAGACCGCACGCAGGCTAAGTCCCTGCCATAAAATCCTTGAAGGCAAGGCAGCATGGGGCCATCCGTCCTCAACCTCACCCTTAAATTTGGTGACGCTAACATGTATGTCAATATTAATGATTAAATTAAAATATCTCCTAAACTAACAGTTTTTCGACATAAGTAGGTTAATACTCTGCCATAGAAAATGTTGAACTGAATCCAGTGATGTATTAAAAAATATATGATTCCATTTAACAAAACATCGGTGACCTTCAAACATATGTCCTCTATGCGGTCACAAAAAAAAACTATTTACATTAAATTATGGCCTCCTATGAACCATTCAACTTTTATCTAAAACATTTTTCGGTCTTATGAACAAAAGCAAGATACTCCAAATACTGATAAAAGTTATAGAAAAAATGCTCCCGACACCAAAGCCGCAGGTTTACGCAGCTGAAACCTGTTTGGTTATGTACTCAAAGGTATAATGCACCACTAATATTAAGTCTTACCTTGACGTTAGCTGTCGCAAAAAAGTTATGTCTAATTAAACTTCGATTTTATTATTAAAAATACCTCTTTGTTCAAGTTGTGTCTTACTGAAATCAACGATGGTGTCATTGACTTAATTCATGTAATTTATTTGTTCAGTATGAACATAATCAAATTACAAAATTGCTATTTTTTTTAATTTGCAGATACTTTAAATTTTACTTGTAAGATATTGCATTTATAACTCAAAATTGCAGGTGTTCTGTTTTTCAACTTTCATGTTGTAATTTCCTTACAAATTAATGGTATTTACAGAAAATTCTTGTTGGTTCTGGTGCTTCAACCATCCTACTATGGAATTGTATTGAAAAAATTCTGTGTACTTAACATTCAACAAATGACTTTTTTCCTCTATTCAAACCACTGTGCATCGGCCCATTTCATGCGCGCGGCCTCATAAATTAGACCCTTTAAAGTGGACGAAAACATTGTGCGCGGCGCGCCGTTGCACTAATGGGATCCTGCGTTAAGGAATCCATCGGTGATGTCACTTCCATATCGATACAATAAAAAATAAAGAATTATTTTTTTCTGAAACAGCTATAAATCAGAAAATCGCAGGCCGACCGCAGCGAATTGAGGTCGACGCATCGCAATTGAGAGTGAAAATGTGAAATATTCATTGCAGCGTATTAAGAAATTCTTTATTCTTTATCGTATCGATGTGGAAGTGACATCAGTCGATTCCTTCTGTTTTTCCGATGAAAATCATACCAAATTTCGTGTAAATGGGGCTATTTATAACGAAGCCAGCTGGACATGATATAAATCAATTTTTCATCTAATTTCCTTCATTATGGTCCGAATTCCGTCGTTCTTGGTGTTAGTTTCATCGGCAAAATATAAAGAACCGATTGGCGTCGTTTTCACAAAGATCTGATGAAAAATGCGGAAATCCTGGATATTTCTCACTTCTTAATGGTATTTCAACCCTTTCGAGGGTCGAAAGCCATAAAGTTTGGTGAGGCATCACGGGGGGGGGGGGGACCTCACCACGGGGTACCCAGACGGCATCCCTTTGACAGACGCTGCAAGAAAATCACCCTGCATACGGCGGGTCCCGGTTAAGCTGACCATCCGTTCATCTGGTAGGATGGCAGAAGGGGGGGGGGCGTAGCGAACGCTCAAAATCGACGCAACACTAAACGATACTTGGCACGAATATTTACAAACAAGGAATATTTTTTACAAGTTCAATAAATTACATTAACAACATATATGAAGAGAACTGGTTTAAAATGAGTCCTTCTTGCTAATTTACGGGTGTGAAAAGGTTGCGTTTTATTCACCTGAGGCGGGCGTTAGAAAAATGCGCGACGCGTGTCTCGATGACAGAGAAGAAGTGCCGTTTCTTCCAGCGCACCGCGTCCCTAAGCCCCGAGCCTTCCCGAGGCTCGCCGCAGATTTGCGCGCGCTCGCGGGCTCTCTACGCGCCGCGCGTATGTGGCTGACAGCACATATATAGGTACTTTCGATGGCAAACAACCTCTTAAATATACGATCGCAAAGTAGAAACCCCCCTTAAGCGGTTAAGACACAGTAAAATTTTAAGGAAAAAATCGATTTTTTTTTGCTTACAGAGGAGTTTGAAGCCTTGAAAAAAGAATCTAAAAGGTTCTAGCTTTAGATTCAAATTATTTCTTGAAGTACAGAGCTGAGAGCGAATTCGTGTACTTGCGCGCGGAGAACCGCCGCGCCGAGGCGCGGATGATGATGCGTACAGTTTACTCACTGTAAAACTCCTCACCTTTGAATATATTTTCAGGCAGTGAAAACTGTAAATCGCATTGATTCTGTAAAGATTTGGAAATTCAAAAGTATTTTTATAGTTTACTAGCTTTACAATACTCGGCTTCGCTCGAAATTTAAATTCTGATTTTATAAAAAAGAATTTTTTAGTTTCTTTTTAAATAGTTACATTCATCTGCATTAATCAACCAAAATGAGCTGAGGCAGTTTTTTGATCCCATAGTTTATTGTTCAAAAGTTTTTAGGCGACAGACAAACACACAAACATATTAGAAGCTTCCTGCTTTATATATTAAGATATTTGGGAATTTCTATATTGAATTGAACACCATCGCTCAAGTCCAAAAGAGTAAATAAAAAAGGTTCACCGAGGAATGGGGAGAGTGTGGAGAGCAAATGGGAAGTAATGAGGAACGAAGGAAAATTGAAAGGGAGGAAAGAAAGGATGAAACAGATGTAAACACACGCTACCAGCGGAATACAAATGGAGGACGCACCGGGCAGGGAAAAAGAATACGAAGGGGAGAGCGATGGGCGGCATGGTGATAGGAGTGAGGAGATAGGAAGATAGGAACGAGGTCATGGAGAAGAGGAATGGATAATGATGGACAGGGTAAAGGCGGGGAAGGAGGAATGGACAGTAGTGGACAGGGCGCAGTCCGCAGGGGGTAGGAGGCAGGAAGTGAAGGGAGGTATGGAAGAAGAGCGTAGTTTAGGCGGGGAAAGGAACTCGGTGGTGGGGGGGGGGGTGAGGGAGAGGGAGAGGGGAAGCAATAAAGCACTACAAATGTGTGAGGTTTCACACAAAACCAGAATGAGAACCTGAGCAATTTGATTTGGTGTTTCGCTTCGAAAAGAGTTTTCAGCGGTATATTACAACCGTCAAGATAGCTGCTAATATTGTCACATGCATATTTGATAAAGGCTATTCGAGTATTCTATCAGTGATGGCGACAATAAATATAACAATGGGACTAACCGCAGTTGCGGTCTGCAAGAAGATCGACGAGAAGCGCACTAAAATCGCCGACAAGCGAACGTTTGACTCGTCGAAGAAGGCCGGATCATTCGTAGATCTTCGAGATCGGTCTTAGAAGAAGCTGCTCTTCAAGCTGAGTGTCCTATGTACGATGCAGGAATGTCTGATTGGCGGAAAGTTAAAGGGATATGCACGATATGATAAAATAATTACGTTTCACAAAAGCTATTTTTTAAATATTACGCGTTTTATAGTTCATAATATAATAAACTAAAATAAAAAAACTTTATATTAATCGAATATATTATTTTCTTATTATTGTCGTCTAAAATCGTCTGCTTTCTTAGCCCGTAACTGTGTTCTAGCCCTTTAACAACGAACAATTTTACGCTCCGTACTTCTCATCGGATCTTTTCGAAAGTGATACCAATTGATTCCTTGTGTTTTCTCGATAAAAATGGTTCAAACCCCGACATAATTCCGGCTATAATTAACGAAATCACATAAAAAATTAATTTGGAGAATTTAAAGCTAACTTCGTTAAAAATATTCCGATTTACATGGTATGTGGCGTCTTTTACCCCTTTCGGTACGAGCGCCGGATATATCCGGCATCCATCTGATGACCTCTGTGTACGAGCGTCGACTGTAGTCAGCATCATTGGCAGTAAAAGAAAAAAGAAAAAAAAATTAGAAAAAAACACTTTTGCGGAAATGTACACCGTAACGAAAAGGTTAATAGGGATAATGCCAGGAATCCATTGGTGTCACTTTTATCTCCACAAAATTACCGTTTTTAATAAAAGATACAAGAAAGTGCGCCACGTGCAAAACTAATGATATACAAAAATTGCGTCAATTATAACAATGGCTATTTATACAAACAAAAAATGTATTAAATAATATTAAGCAGATATATTTTTGTTTTATACAAATAAATATTTCATTACCAATAAATATTTTATTCAAAATACTTCGCTCTGCGCTCCGAATTGGTGTTGCTTGACTGAATAAATATGTATATATATATGTATATATATATATACGACCGGTCGAACAGGTCGACCGGTATGTTTTCTGCAGAACGTCTGAGGATTGAGCAAAAGCATATATAATTTTATAATATATATAATTTTTCCAGACACTACTTGCTTTTGCTCAATCCTCAGACGTTCTGCAGAAAACATACCGGTCGACCTGTTCGAACTCATTCACACACACGCACGCACGCACGCACGCACCCACGCACACACACACATTCCCTGACATTACAACAGTGTGTGTGTGCATATGCTGCACCCGCACGCTAAATGTGTACATGTAGAATAAATGTGACTGCGTTTCATTTATACGTATATGTATATGTTTATCTATTTTAGATTGTAATGGAGTTATTGTAAATTATTAATACTAAGACCATTGACATTTTTTCGGTTTCGCAGCGCCAAGTATTTTGAATAAAATATTTATTGGTATTGAAATGTTTATTTGTATAAAATAAAAATATATCTGCTTAATATTATTTAATACATTTTTTGTTTGTATAAATAGCCATTGTTATAATTGGCACAATTTTTGTATATCATTAGTTTTGTACTTGGAACACTTTTTTGTACCTTTTTTTAAAAAGTAATTTTGTGGAGATTTCACACATTTTGTAGTTTTTATTGATGAGTGGATAATTTTTTCACCCCCTCGGGGGTTATTTTTTTACAAAAATATATTGTATTGTCATCCAAACTACGCACGCCTGAAAGCTTCAAGACAATTGGATGGGTGGAATTGGTTTAAATTTGAGTTTTTATATATGGACCAAACGTAGAAGAAGCAAACACAGGATCGAAGCTGAATAAAATCGTTTAAGGAGGTTCGATACTGGAGGAAAAAATAATGAGAAATCTTTGAAAAGTATTTTAATCTGATGTTCAAAGTGTAGTCTGTATTGTGTCAAAATTTCGGGTCGATTGACCGCACGGTTTTTGGAAAAATTGAAATCAAAGTTGCGCTCTTATACATAGGCTGTTATGGGAGAAGCGATACAATTTCTATAAAATGTTACACAGAGTTCTTAAAAATAGGGAGAAAGTCCTAAAAAATGTTGCAATGGAAAGCTTAAGTATTCCTATGAAATTCTAAAAAAGAAAATCGGACATGAACCGTACGGTTTATTAGATAATTGAATAAATAGACAGCAATGTGCTCGTATTTTTGGCACCACCTGAAGGAACTGTTTGAAACGTGGCAACGCTGTACGCCGGATAGTCATCTATACAATGTATACATGTACAAAGGATACAGTAAAAATTTGTAAAAACACTACCAAGCTGTAAACATGTATTTAATAATTTGTTGCGAACCAGTACGAATGCGCAATAGGACGCCACAAGTGTGAGATGGAAAGAGAAAGAAAATATGGACGCAAAGCGACGTTTCACAAAAGATTGAAAAGTATCAAGGGAGATGCGTTTTCTGCGTACTTCACTATTGTGACCTGCTCTACCTTGCAAGCAGTCCGCCGTAATGTTCTTAATTCTTAATGCTATGTCTTTTCACAAATTTTGTCGCTTTACCTTATTTGACAAATTTCCACAAACTTGGGCGAAACAAGATGCTTCTCTGTCTATGTAAACTTCTCCGGACAAACTCCAAGCCTGTGCATCCCCTTCATTTCTATCCAAGCCTGTGTGTCCTCTTCATTTCTATTCAAGCCTGTGCGTCTCCTTCATTTTTATCCAAGCCTGTGTGTCCCCTTCATTTCTATAAACTTTACATAAAAAATGTATTAAAAAATGTTGGCGACTTACCTTGTTAATTGAGACAATAATTCAGGGTCCTACATGGTGTAAAAACTCGTGACATTTCAAAATGTTGACAACTTGCCTTATTTGACACTTGGAAGGTTATGATTGAATTGATTTTCACTCTTCAGACTCACCCTTTCATGTTCCCCTCTTGCCCATTCTTGATGATGGAGAAAATCTCTTAACATAAAATTCGCCAAATTGCAACTTTGCATTGAAATATATCAGCTCATAAGGCACGTAGAAACAAAACGAAGACACTTTTCTTATGTAAATTAAACCCAAGCTATCCATTAAGACCATTCAAAATCTCATCGGATCAACCATTATTGAGATCCGATAATCGAAGGGTTCTTGATAGTGGGTCGTGGCGTAATATACAGGGTGTCCCACTAAGGAGTGGACAGCGCGATATCTCTTAAAGTATTGTCGATAAAAATATAAAAAAAATAGGGAATTGCATGGTTCGAGGGGGCCCATTTATTAGCGCGAACGAATTTTGTTTCCGATTATTATTTTAAAAGATACGATGGTCAAGTTCGGTTTTTCAAATGGAACTATTTTTTTTGAAGACCTGAGTTGATAGTGCGTTCCAAGACAAATTCAATAAGCTTTAATGTATACACTTTATTTCCACTGGTTTTTAAGATATTGCGCTTGCAAAATTACTGATTTTCACTGCAAGAAAACCCTCTGGAATAGCAAGGACCGGGGTCGATCTTACTGCCGCCACGGGTGGCATTGCCTGTTGAAACTGATACCTACCTGCCAAAGGTCTACGACAGGGTTCGCAGACCCAAAAGCTGGACAATTCTTTTCCATTAGAAATGCTACTTAGTTAGGTACATATGCGGTATCGAGAAGCGCACCGTTACTTTTATTTCGCACTTGCATCTACGGTCGGATGGCCGGTTCTTTTGGGAGGGGTGTAAGTTGGATTGGTTAGGTTTGGAGGAGTGAAAGTTGCTAGACTAAATTTCAACCATAGGGAGCAGATTGTATCAGAACCAATCCAACTTGCATCCCTCCCAAAAGAACCGGCCCTCCGAGCGTAGAAACAAGTGCGAAATAAAAGTAACGATGCGCTTCTCGATACCGCAGATGTACCTACCTAAGTAGCATTTCTGACGGAAAAGAATTGTCCAGCCTTTGGGCCTGCCATTTCTGGCGTAGACCTTTGGCAGGTAAGTATCCATTTCAACAGGCAGTGCCACCCGTGGCGTCAGTAAGACCGCCCCCGGTTTTTGCCATTCCAGAGGGGTTTCTTGCAGTGAAAATCAGTAAATTTGCAAGCGCAATATCTTAAAAACCAGTGGAAATAAAGTGTATACATTAAAGCTTATTGAATTTGTCTTGGAACGCACTATCAACTCAGGTCTTCAAAAAAAATAGTTCCATTTGAAAAACCGAACTTGACCATCGTATCTTTTAAAATAATAATCGAAAACAAAATTCGTTCGCGCTAATAAATGGGCCCCCTCGAACCATGCAATTCCCTATTTTTTTATATTTTTATCGACAATACTTTAAGAGATATCGCGCTGTCCACTCCTTAGTGGGACACCCTGTATGCACTGTGCTGTGTCTCATGTACTTGGCGCGAGACACTACCGTGTCTATTGATATCGATAAGATGAAGAATGAACAACTTAACTTTCTGTATGCTTGGTGACACATTTGAAGTTCTCCGCTTGCCGGTTTCAACGCGCCGTGAACCTAGGATTACTCGGACGATATGTCATCTATTTTGCAAAGAGTCAAATTCTTTATTTTTCATCGCATTGATACGAAAGTGATACTGTTGTGTAACCGTCAGTTGTATTTCCCTTACCTTGCCATGATGTGAACATAGCTTTTCATTCGCAGGGAAATTTAAACTGAAGAAACGGGGGGGGGGGACTTCGTGCAGGTGTTGGTTTTCCTTATTCTTTTGTAATGAAACTATGCCATTAGAAATATTCATGGCTGCCTGGGTAATTAAATACTCGTTATCATTGTAATTTTTATTAATTATCACCGAAAATATGTAAACGCTCGTTGGAAAACAAATGTTATTTATTTATGTTAACAACCGAAATTGAAGATTATTCATTCAATAGCTGGATGTAAAATTGAGCAGACGTGCTCTTGTGATTCGAAAAGACTCTTGATTGTATTTAAAGTTCGAGTTATTAAGTTTAATTAAAATTATCAGTTCAAGTTCGCAGTTAAATGTTGTTGTTTTCACCGAGCGGCCACACAAAATTGCCAATGAATTATTTTGAACGAAGCTGACTTTAAATTCTGTAAATTATTTTTTTATGTAATTGTTATTAAATATAACCTGAATTATGTAGGGTTTGGTATCACTTTCATTGGGGAAGCGCAAAAAATTGATTGGTGTCACTTTCGTGAAGATCCGATGTGAAATGCGAAACTTGAGACCAACCGATAACAATCTGCGTTTCTCAATGGCTGATGCTACTCTTGTTTTCCCGTTCCTCTATTCTCAAGCCCCGAAAACCATAAAACTCAATGATGCGTAAAATGGAAGGTGTGAAATTTGCCTAGCGCTCCGAATAAGAGATACTTTCCGAATCCCAAAATTGTTAGCTTTACCGGGATCCTCTGTATAGTATCCTCTCTCTAAGGGCTCGTTTTGACCCCTGTGCTAACGCTCGTCATTATCTCCCCCATTTTTTGAAATATTCGATCGAGCAGCCGCCATCATTATGTCGCTGAGAGCTGTTTTTCCTCCCTCCATGCTCGCCCTCGTTTTATAGTGTTTCATAGCGAGAGGATACTGTACTTTGTGTTTTATGATAAGTTCAAAATAATCAAAGGGTTAACCATAGTAACCTTTCTGAAAAACTAGCCTGGAAAGAATATTGTTTCATATTTATAACATTTTGTTGAATCAGATAGGTACTAGCTGCTGCTTTTTCCTGCTCAACAACATTCCTGTGGATATTGATCTTCTTCGATATTTGGCGACTGGAATCCTTTCTGCCTTAAAGTATCTCCATGAAAATAATGTCGTGCACAAGGACTTACGAGATACAAGTATTTACATTGATTGCACAGGAACAGTTAAGTTATCAGATTACTCTCTCAATAAAAGATTGTCAGATGTTTATCAAACACATACAATGGTCAAACCTGAAGAAGATTTTCCTAGTATCCAAGGCAGAGGTGGAAAGAAAGCCGATATTTACCGTTTTGGAGCTCTTATGTTTTCTCTGTTAAACGGAATGATTGTTCCTGCAGATAAAATCGATCCCACAATCATCAGTCAGGTACGTTGCTTCGCATATTAATAAATTTAGAGCAATATTTGATTCAAAACATTAATAAACCAAATGAAAATAAGTTAAGGAATTTATGTAACATATTGCAAGGCAGAAAGCTATCAAAGTATGTATAGAAGGTGTTTATAAAAATATGGGACATTTTCGCAGGATCGGTTCTACTCAGCAGAAGAATGAAAAAAATGGGTGCACGCACATGTCCGATATTGCTTAATTTTTCAGTTATAAGCATTTTGATATTCCGTAAAAAATGAGACCGGAAGACCCATTTAAAGCGGCATTTAACGAAGCCCAGCTGTTTCCGCAGATTATGTAGCTTTATATTAGTCCAACTGATGAAAGCGCCTGTCAGTGGGTTGCTCTTTAGTAGGAGTTACGAGCTCGTGTTGTACAAAATATAAAAATGCTTGTAAGTGCAAAACTCAGCATTATCGGACATACTGCATATACCAGATTTTCATGTGATTTTTAACTGACTTCATGGTGAATAGAATCGATCCTGAAAAAATATTCCATATTTTTATAAATACCCTGTATAGAAGAAGTTGTAGAAGTTGAAGTTTATCAGCTGAGTAATTTCTCAGAAATCATGTCACCAGTTTGAGAAATATACCTAGTCTCAGGAAAAACGCAACTAAAGTTGGAAGTACTTTTTTTTGTACATTAAGGATAATTTTAATTATTTACGCTCATTTGTATATTCTGGAGCTGTATAATAAATCCTCTGCTTATGCACAAAACTTGTGTTTCGCAACTTCCTGGTCGTTTGTGCCTCTTCTGTCGTTTCTAAAGTTCGATTCGCGGTTGCGCTGCGTGTACTTGGCTTATACAGTGGTTACTAACACGTTCCGCACGCCCATTTCTGAAGGTATAGGGCAGGTAGTATCGGTTTGTGTCTTATAAATAGTGCCTAGAATAGTGATTCTAGACACCAAACTAAGGCACAAATCAAGAATAACGATATTGTGGTTAAGGATTCGTGTTTTAGTTATATGCATTTAAACATACCTATTAGAGCTGTTACTTTTTGACCCGTCGGATACCCGGCTACACGAAACAACTTCAAGCAATTACATGTTTTATTGTCTGTGGTATTGTTTGATGTAAGCCAAAAATGATCGTACAATACCACATTCAATGGCTTGAAATTGTTCGGGGTAGCCGGGTACCCGACAGGTCAAAAAGAAACAGCTCTAATACCTACACCTAACATCAGGCAATCCGCGTGCAGCGGTGCACGCGGGGAAATTCAGTTAGTTTCCGAGATATTCGCAAGAAACTGTGATTAGTAGTTGGCTTTGGGTAGATGGTTAAACGACCTTCCTCACCCAAGCCAACTACCAATCATAATTTTTTGCAAATACCTCAGAAACTAAAGCCAAATGACGGTAACATATATAGGAAAAAGTTGTTCAGAATCATGCCTCCAACAACATACATATGTCAAGGTCAACATCATTGAGGCTGGGTCCCCTTTTGTCAATATTTACCTTCTTTTTCCAGTATTAAGTGCATGTAAATTTCAGTACTTTTGAATGTTTTCACACGGTGTAGAACAAGAGATTTGATATTTTTTTATTTTTTGGGGGGTGGTGTGATTCTGTGTATTGTGTGACTTCTGCGCGCCTGTGTCCCGATAGCACAATGGACTACAACAGTAGATATATTGGAAACAATAAATTTTAGCGAGCAGGTAAGTTTAATTTTCGACTGTGTTGTCCGGCCATGTCGAAAAATAGACTTGTCTGTCAATTTCGTCGTATCTTGTCTGAGGTAAGCGAGTCCGTGCGACAATGGCTGTGACGACCACTGCTCGAGCCCTCAGCTGTTTCACCCTGCGTATAGCGGTGCACACGGAATGCCTGTTTTTAGGCATATTTTTAAACGCTTATAACTAACAAACGAAACCTCAGTCGCAGTATCGTTATTCTTGATTTTCGTCTTAGTATCCTGCCTAGAATCACCCCTTAAATTTATTCCCACGTGTAGCTGAACACCCTGTATATGTTGAAAGTAGGGGAAAGTTGCCAATATCGTACTGGTCACCTAAATCGTACCTCACCAATTTCTCAGTAATTAATGAATATAAACGACATCTGATGATAAAATATCAAGTAAATGCGAAATGAGAAATATAAACAAAACCTTTGCAGCTTACACCCTATTTTGTGCGTGCTATAAACATTTAAAAAAATCAGGTACGATCGATGTAACTTTTTACCAGTTTATCTTAGCTGATAATAATCTAACAATGCAGTTTTATCCTGTATTTTTGTAGTTTTCTAAAAGCGGGTTTAATGTAGAATATTTTGCATTCATTTTATGTACATATTACATTCATTATAAAAACCCTGCAGGGTGTCCGCGGGAAGACTGGACAGCTGGATATCTGCTAAAGTACTGGAGATAAAAAATTTAAAAAAATATGTAATTGAATGGTTCGAGGGGGCTAATTTATTAGCCGAGGCGATTTTTTTTCGATTATTATTTTAAAGATACGATGGTCAAGTTCGGTTTTTCAAGTGGAACTATTTGTTTTTTAAGACCTGAGTTGATAGTGCGTTCCAGGACAAATTCAATAAGCTTTAATGTATACACTTTATTTCCACTGGTTTTTAAGATATTGCGCTTGCAAAATTACTGATTTTCACTGGAAGAAAACCGTCTGGAATAGCAAGGACCGGGGACGGTCTTACTGGCGCCACGGGTGGCACTGCCTGTTGGAATGGATACCTACTTGCCAAAGGTCTCCGCCAGGGATGGCAGGCCCAAAGGCTGGACAATTCTTTTCCGTCAGAAGTGCTACTTAGGTAGGTACATCTGGCAGTATCGAGAAGCGCACCGTTACTTTTATTTCGCACTTGCTTCTACGCTCGGATGGCCGGTTCTTTTGGGAGGGATGCAAGTTTGATTGGTTAGGTTAGAAGGTATGAAAGTTGCTAGACTAAATTTCAACCATAGGGACCAGATTGCAGAAGCAATCGGATTTGCATTCCTCACAAAAGAACCGGCCATCCAAGCGTAGAAGCAGGTGCGAAATAAAAGTAACGGTGCGCTTCTCGATACCGTCAGATGTACATACCTACGCACCTTTTACATTATGTCACAAAAAGATTAATATCAAATTAATTTGTTCTGAATAAAAGGTTAAACACATAATTATAGGTGCCTAAAAGATCAAGCTACAATATCCAATAGTCACTTGAGTTCAAATTAGTACCAAATATGAAATATAACATAAAATATCTTAAGTGGTACTGTAGGCGATTAAAAATGAAGATCGACACACTGGTTAAATGCTGGTTACTAATATCGAATATATTGCTACAAGTTTCAACTAAAGGAATTGCAGTAAAGACAGAAATGCTTTTCAGTATTTAGCTATGCTCACGAACTGCAGATGGAGCATTAGAGCATTTCCGGTTTATTGTGCATAATGGGCGCGGTGTTCAAAAGCTTGTCGTTGCGCGATATCCAATAGGTACGATATAGGCAACTCCCCTCTAAATGTTTTCCTGTGCAGGAAAAATTAGTCCATTTCGGTACCATATTCTGCCACCATATAGGTCCGCAAGCCGGTCAAATGGCAGTGTTCTGGCACTATTTATAAGTAATGCCGAATTTTCCTTCTTCCAAATTGAAATTCCAAGCCCATGCATTATCATTATACTATTTAAGTTCAATTGCGTATTCGATTTAGTAGTAAATTTCATTTCTCTATGTTTTAGCCAGATCTGCAGGATTTTTTACTACAGTGTCTTGTAAATGATGAACGGAAGCGGTGGTCAGCTGAACAATTGTTACAACACACATTCATAAAAGCTCCTTTAGCTCGTGCTTTATCACCTCCAAAAATACCACGAAAAGATGAACAAGATAATCGCGAGACTGAGGAAACAGACACTGATATTCGACGATACGTGCAATCTTTGGGTGGACACTCAAGGATTACAAATGAGTTCGAAGTTCTTGAATGGCTTGGTAAAGGTGCTTTTGGTGATGTTCTCAAAGTGAAAAATACACTCGATGGAGGAGTCTACGCGATCAAACGAATAGAACTTAATCCAAAGAACAAGCAACTCAATAGGAAAATTACCCGAGAGGTCAAACTATTATCACGAATGAATCATGAAAATGTAGTGCGATATTATAATTCATGGATAGAGAGTGCTATGATAACTGATAAAGTGGAAGAAGAATCTATATCTATAACTCCTTCAGAGAAGCCGAATCATGATCTTCTTAAGGTAAATATTCTTATTGTTAGATTTCGTGATGTGCTTACTTTGCGTATTTCTGGCTACTCTACTATTACATTTATCCATTTGTTCTACTTTTAAGCCAAAAAGTCTTCCTCGATTTTGATGGGTTCGTTCAACCCCAAGATTGATCAGTTTTTTTCACTTGATGTAAGTGATTTTTATGAAATTAAAATATTGAAAAACAGATTTTATAAATCAATTTTTATCTCAAAAGGTATCAACCATACAAAATTCGTTCTGTTAGTAGTCGGCTTCCTTTTCTATCAAATATCGAAGTTATAAACTTTAAATTCACTATTAACCCTGTTGAGGTTTTTGTAGGACAGATTCACGGGATTACACTTTAGCGATCTACTTCTATTTATTACAATTTTTAGCATTTCAGCTAACGCTTTACACCACGTTTTTAACACTGTATAATACGAAGTTTGAAATAATAATCTTTCTATCTCGCATGGATGTTTGACGAATACCGAACATGAAAGGAAGGTTTGGAACCTTCTCGAAGGTTCGCCTACTTCCGTTGGAAAACGGCTTTTTCATACACATAGAAACAACAGGACAATAACACAAGGTGTCGCTGATTCGATCGCTGTCGGGACGTCAGACATGAGAGCTAAATTCAAATTTAATTTTGCTTAACATTCGCTTCGCTTGATTGACTCGACATCGCGGCGGTAGACCGATCTCTGATCGCAAGCGACAAAATTTATCTTTTGACAAGGTTTTTGTTAATAATTCTGCCAACTGTAATTCTGAGCGAACATACCTACTGTAGATTGATCTCGCCGCTTTTAACTTTTCTCTAATGAAATGGAAGCGTATGTTGATGTGTTTGGTTCGCTTATGATACGCTGGATTTTTTGCTAATTTGATCGCATTTTGATTGTCTACTCGCAATTCACTCGCGCTCAAATAAATAATCATACCCAAATACATCAAGCAAACGTCTAAAGTGGCCCATACACGATGAGACTTGTCGTGAGGCACGCTTCGAGACGAGGTCTCATGTCTGAGAGAGACCTTTCTCGAGACAAACCTCATCGTGTAGGGGCCGCTTAAGCCATATGTGATTTTTTGCCGCTGTAACGGCCGCAACATACTTACTCGGGTTTAGTCGTACTGAGAGTCACCATTTTTTTTCTTTCCGATACCACATCATCGGACCACCGGCTAAAAAGATTATACATCCGGAGATGGACCTCCGCGTACCGACATCCCTCGCATAATCAGCGTCGGAGTAACCTACGAGTCGTGAGACATTTTGTTCTGTCCTATATAAAATTTCAAAGTCTTTCGTATCATGTAGGTACCGCAGAATTCTTTTTACTGCTTGCCAGTGATTTTCGCTGTTTCTCCTGATACCTACTGACCGCGTTCATAGCAATCGCTGCACGCTCGTAGGTAAGTAATCCCCTGTTGGACTTAGCATTGTCCTTCCATTCCGATATCTTCGAAAAAAGACCCAAAAGATACCCAATTTTCAATCCGGCCTACTGGGCGCCAGCCTAAACTCGAGAAGTCTGAAGGATGATTTAATATCATTATTTCAGCACCGAGGTGCCTCTTTCAAGCCATATAATACTTTCTTTAACCTATAGACTGCGGATTTGCACTTATAATCTGTCGTTATACCTTCTGGAATTTTCGTATAAACTTCCTCATCAAATTGAGTTACTCTAGATCTTTTTGCGCGGTAATCGCCAACAATACTCGTAACGAATTATATCTAACCACGGATGAAAATATGTCTGTATAGTCTTTCCCTTCATTCTGCAAGTAGTAAGTCTAGGCGGGTTCTAACCCAGGTCCTCTGAGGGGAGCGTGGGACAGGGAGGTACTGAGGGCGCGGGGGGGGGGGGGGAGGGAAGGATTGGCGGCACGCGCACGAGCCGCGGAGTGGGGGAACTAGTAGCCGTGGAGCGGATCAGTCCTGACCCAGCCGCCGCAGGCAACTCTTCAAACCCGGCTCGCCACCGGAAATTTTTCAGACCTAACCGAGGGGGGGGATGACCTTCAGACAAGATCCACCCCAACAATTTTTACAGACTTGGCCCACGGTAGAAATTTTTTTTTCCGAACCAATATGTAGCAAAGAGACATTTTGCCCCCAATGGAGAGAAATAATAATTTTACTCCCCTCCCACACCGATCGAGCGAATCAATGCCGCACAGATTGGAGAAATGATATTGTTATGCAATATTTACAATTGCATTTTGTTCTATAGCTTAATCATCAAACATTTTCGATCTTAACGTCGCAGCTTATCGCACGATCACGTGTAATTTGAATCCTCTGGGTTAGCCGTGCAGGATGACATCGTTTTGGCGGTGTGAAGAATGCGTGAACGAAATATGATACCTGTTGAAGTCAAACGCGTCGCAGTTGAGAATTATGGATATAATTATGCTATGTCGATAGAGATTGGTGAGGAGAGAAGGAGGAAGACGGATAAGTGAATGGAGAAATAATGTTTTAAGTAATTTATTTAAAATTAAAGGAATATAAAAATAGAATATAATTTAACATTTTTTGCTACGAGCATCATCTACAATCGGCATGCACAGGACCCCCAATTCCGGGCGCGAGCGCACATTCGAGCTCGAGCTCCGAGCTCGTTCAAGGACAAGCGAGTCCGCTAACGGAGTGGGGAGCGGCTGGAGTATTGGGAGCGGAGCGTTTGGGTGTGTAATACACAGGTTGCCGCAGGGGTCTTCAGAATTTGACGCTCCGAAAATAAGGCACATATTGGGGAATTTTTGAAAGAAAAGTATTGAGCATTATACTTCCAAACTTTGTACTTTTATTAATTGAAATTTAAAAAATATATTAAAATTTTTGTATGCAATAATAGTAATTTGGTTCAAAGTTGTAATGGTAGTAGTAAGAGGGGTTTGAAAAAAAAGTTTGTTGCTGACGAACATGATTTTGGCTTTGGTAATCATATGAAACAAAAAACGCAAAATTTTTCTTAATCTATATCAGCGTAGTTATCGTATGAACTAAAATGAATAAAAAATGTTGAAAAGCACAAAAATGGTTGTATTTCAAATAAAAACATTAACTTTTGGGGAAAGCATTTGTTAGTTTTCTGTGTTGCAAAATTAGATTTTTGCAAATAATTACTTCATTCTAGATCATTAGATAACCACACTCATATAGATTTAGAAAAATTGTACGAATTTTGTTTCCGATGACTACGACAGCCAGAATTATGTTCGCCAGCATGAAGCTTTGTTTAAATACCTCTTACTACTACCACTATAACTTTCAACAAAATTATTATTATTGCACACACAAATTCAAACATTTTTCAAATCTCAATTAACGCTCTGTACCCTGGGGGTGTCATAAAAACATCAACTGGACCTTTCCAGTGACTGCGTTGGAGCAATAGTGGGAAGTTCGAGACAATACCATATTTTCCTTGGAGAAAACAAAATGGGCATACGGTCTCTACAGTCATACAGTTCTCCACCACGAGACCTTATACCGAGGAGTGGGGAGTGAGCATACTACGGTCGAGCTCGAGGGCGCATCGACTGCCGTAGGACAGACTTAATGTGCACCCCTGATCTACAATATCATTGATGACGTGTTCACACGTAGACTCGATGCGACCCGAGATTTATTTTCGAGTCGACGGAGGTTGTAAGGCTCCGTTCGAAATGTCTTGACACCGGAATCACGAGGATACCCTAGACGCTTTACCGAATTAGGGTTAATAAATGGATGCACAATTATGTAACATGTAATAACAAAAAAAAAACTATATTTAATAAAACTGTGCAACAAGTATTAAAAATGAACAATAAAAAAACAGTGAAATGTGAGGGTGGTTCGTGTGAGTCACGTACGAACGCGTGTCGTCTTTTTGTACGACCTTTCGGTCGAGAGTTTTTTCTTTGACTGATTTTAGTTAACCCACTGCCGGACTATCCGATTTCTTGAAGTGATTCCGGCGGGGTGGCTTTGATCCGATTGGCCAACGTTTGCAGTGTCAGCCAATCGGGTAATTTCCCTAGGACCAAACGCGCCATCTATTCCCTGCGCCCTTGGCGCGCCTTTTCTGGGAAAGTGGCTAAATTTGGCGGGATGGCGCCTTGTTATGGTATTTGGCGGCAAAGTTTTCTTACCTGCCCGCGTAAGACGGCAAGAAAGCGCAAGGACGCCCACATCTGCGTTGCACGTGGGGTCGCGTTAACCGGCGACCCTTCTGGTGGTGCCCGTGAGGTGGTCAAAGGCGTTGGCTTATCCTTGCAACGGTCAAACTGTTTAATAAAGTGTGCAACGCAGATGTGAGGATCCCAGGAATGCCTACTAATAAATCATTACCCTTAACGGTAAATGTAAGCCCGACTATTTTCTCCGCGAGTTTATGCAACGCGGAACATTCTCCCCCCGTTGAGAGGATACCGATCAACAACGTGTAGTGTATGTGAGTGTGTACTTATGATAATGTACTAAACAATTAAGTTATACGTTTATGATTAAGTAAAATAATGAAGTTAAACGTTATGATTAATGAACATATAAGCACTTCATCTAATATCGACATTGGATACTGGTTCCCCCGGGTCGTCCTCTTCTTTCTGGTTGGGTAACGGAACGAGCTTCTTGACAGCCCGATCCAGAACGTTCGTTGCTGTTTTAACAGTCACGGTACGAACAATACCATCGGAGCCTGGATGGACCTCGGATACTCTGCCAAGAGCCCACTGCATAGAAGGTATATGGTCATCTCGGATGAGAACGACCGTGCCTTTCTCGATGGGATGATCACCTTTGGACCATTTGTTACGTGTGGTCAGCTCGTTGAGGTACTCCTGATGCCATCGGGTCCAGAAGTGTTGTTTCACTTTCTGGATATGCTGCCAGTTTGAGAGACGATTGGGTGGTGTCTCTCTAAAATCTCGCTCCCGTAGACTCGTAATTGAATCGCCAATTAAGAAATGACCAGGAGTGAGGACTAGGAAATCATTGGGATCTGAAGAAATCGCTGTGAGCGGACGAGAATTCAAGATTGATTCGATTTCAATAATCAAAGTATTGAAATCTTCGAAAGTGAACAAATCAGCACCTGCGACGCGTTTAAGATGGTATTTAAATGACTTTACTGCCGCTTCCCAAAGCCCGCCGAAATGAGGAGCCTGAGGAGGAATGAAGTGCCATTCGATTGACCTGTCGGCGAGGAAAGTCTGTACCTTCTCGTTATGATCGTCGGATCGCAGAAGCTGTTGAAGGTCACGCAGATTATTGTTGGCTCCAACGAAATTAGTCCCATTGTCCGAGTAAATGTTCACGCAGAATCCTCTTCGGGCGATGAAGCGTCGGAGAGCTGCGATAAAGGCTTCGCTAGTGAGGTCACTAACAAGTTTAAGATGAACGGCCTTCACTGCGAGACACACGAAAACCGCGACGTATGCTTTAATCCGGTTGCGGTTACGGTGACGTTTTTCCTTAATAAAAAATGGTCCACAGTAATCCACTCCCACGTTAGTGAATGGGCGAGATTCTGTGACTCTTGCCTGTGGTAAATTGCCCATGATATATTTTACTGGCGGTGGATGAGTTCGGCAACATCGTACGCATCTTTTCACGGCCTTCCACACTTGACTTCGACCATCGATGGGCCAATATCGTCGTCTTACGGCGTATAAGGTCGTTTGGACACCGGCGTGTAATTGCATCCTATGCTCGTTCTCGATAATTAGAGTTGTCGTGTAAGATTTTGGTAAAATAATCGGGTGCCTTTGTGAGAACGGCATTGCTGAATGTTTTAATCGGCCTCCGACTCGCAAAATTCCGTCTTTGTCGACGAATGGGCTCAATCGTTGTAGTTTGCCCTTTATCTCTGCATTTCTCTTTTTGGCGAGACACCGGAGTTCTTCCAAAAAATGGATACGTTGCAACAACTTGATGATGACGTTGTGAGCGTAATTGAGTTCTATTACTGTGAGAACACCTTTTTGATTATTGTTGCATTTCCATCGCAGACATCGAGCGATGATTCGCTGAAGTTTTCCCCATGATGAATATTTCTCCAAAAAATCCGTATCAATGGAGGTTGTTATCAAGCAGATAGATTTTTTTTGCTCTGGAGGATCGAGATTTGGCGTCAGTTCCCAAATTGGCCAGTGTGATTCGTCTTTGGCGAGCCACTCAGGTCCATGTTGCCATATTGAAGGTTGTAGAAATTCTTCAGGCGATTGACCACGAGAAATCAAATCTGCTGGATTGTCGTTGGTTCGTACATGACGCCAATCTATGATCTCCGTTTTCGTCTGGATTTCTGATACCCTATTTGCGACGAATCTTTTTAAAATATGAGGAGACATATTTAGCCAATGTAGAACAATGGTGGAATCAGTCCAATAAATGATCCTGTTGACGTGGACGTGCAACGCCTTTTTAACCGTAACAGCTAAAGACGCGAGAAGTAATGCTCCACATAATTCTAACCGTGGAATCGTCTGCTGCTTCAGAGGAGCTACCTTTGATTTTGCTATTAGCAATTCGGTCCATATGTGGCCATAGGTGTCGATAGATCGGAGGAAAATGCATGCTTCATAAGCTCTTTCGCTTGCATCACAAAATCCATGTAATTGAACCTCTGTTGCTGAGTTGATCATCGTCTTACGTTGGAATGTGGTGTTGTTCAACAACGGTAATTGCGAATAGTATTGAGTCCATTCAGATTCGATGCTCATCGGTAGCGATTCATCCCAATCGATCTTCAAGGTCCAGATCTTTTGTAACAGAATTTTCGCTACGATAATTACTGGCCCGAGGAGTCCTAACGGGTCATAAATCTTTGCTATCTCGGAACTGATGTATCGTTTCGTAATACATTGCGGAGATGGTGTGATCTTGACTGAGTAATTTATAGAATCATCCGCAGAATTCCAGATGATTCCGAGTGTCTTCACGGTCGACGATTCGCCGAGGTGAAGCTTGTTATTAATTGATTCTTTCGGTAGTCCTTCCAGTAAACTTCTATCATTCGATGCCCATTGACGGACATTCAGTCCAGCCAGTTTGAGCAGTTCGGTGAGCTCTTCTCGTAGGGCAAAAGCTTCCTCTCTTGTTGAAGCTCCAGTGAGGGCGTCATCCACGTAGAAATCTCGTCGTAAAATCTTGGAGGCATGAAGAAATCGATGGCCTTCGTCCTGACTTAACTGCGTAAGACAGCGAATAGCTAAATAAGGTGCGGCTGACAAACCGAAGGTGACCGTATTTAATTGGAACGTTTTGATGTTCCCGTCGGAATCGCGCCAAAGAAGTCGCTGGTATTTCCGATCCTCTGGTCGAACGAGGAATTGCCTATACATTTTCTCGATATCGCCGGTGATAACGTATTGATGGATGCGAAATCGTAAAAGAATATATATTAAATCGTCTTGAATTTTCGGCCCGATGTGCAGAGTATCATTCAACGATACTCCTGTACTCGTCTCTGCAGAGGCGTCGAAGACAACCCTGAGTTTTGTCGTTTGACTCGTGGTCTTGATAACTCCGTGATGCGGTAGGAAATAACCGTCACTGCTTGCCTGACTCTCTATGACCTCCGACATGTGACCAAGATCCCGATACTCCTTGATGACCGCGCGATATTGCTGGCTTAAGTTTGTATCCCGTTGTAGCCTCCGTTCTAGAGAAATGAGCCGTTTCATGGCTCTTGATTTTGATTCTCCCAACTGCGAAATCTTCTCGTTGAAAGGGAGGGCCACGATGTATCTTCCATCAGTGTTCCGCGTCGTGTTGTCTTGAAAGTGCCGTTCGCATGCATCTTCCGCCGCAGAAAGACGGTGAATCTGCGGTCCTTCTTCAAGTTCCCAGAATTTGTTAATATCAAATTGAAGAGCAGCGGTTGTATGGCAGCATCTGTTCCGATTTGTCTGCGTGGTTGGTGCGCTCCCCCCGATGACCCAACCGAGCCTGGTTTTCTGCAGGTATAGGTCTGGACCGTCTGGAGGCGACAGGTTAATTTGCCCAACGCATAAAAGGGACAGTGCCGTCCCGGCGCCTAGAAGCAGGTCGACAGGTGCGGGGCGATAGAAATAAGGATCGGCCAGTCTGATGTTACCTGGAATGGCAACAGTCGACCGGTCGATTGCTTGGTCTGGGACTAACGATGAAATCTTGGGGATGGTCAGGAAGGTCAATGTTCGTTCGTATCCATTGACGCGTGCCTGGATAGTTGCTGTAACGGTATGTTTTGCCACCGTAGAAAGGGCGTTGAGGACTCCAACCGGAACGTGGCATTTTTTCTTTCGAATCCCGAGTTTTTTGGCAAAACTCTCGGTCATGAAATTTGTCGTCGCAGCGGTGTCGAGCAATGTTCGACAATGTATTGCTTTATGATCCTTGTCCATGACGTTTACTTGCGCCGTGACGAGGAGTTCATTGGTGACCGGATTGACGACAAATACATTTTGCTGTTTTGTTCCGCTTGAAGTCCCAGGACACGCTAGTCAATCAGACGTCTTTGGGTTTTCCTCTGCCGATGTTCCGGATCCGATGATCGCGCCAGGCGGTGAGGAAGAGTCATTTGCTTCGTTCTGGATTCGCCCAGATTTGTGTAACATCGCATGATGTCGTTTGTGGCACATGCGACATGGACTGAACTTACAGAACTTGATAGCATGCCATTTTTGAAGGCAATTTGGGCATAGAGATGCTTTTTCGACGGTTGCTTGACGTTCCTTTACAGTTTGCGCTTTGAAAGTGTCGCAATTCCAAATCCCGTGAGGTCCCTTACAGAGTGAGCATTGATAGGTGGTCGCGGTATTGACTGATTGTTTACGCGACGTACCCTGTCGATTGCTTCTATGGTTTTCCGATGACATTGATTTCGATGGGGGCGTTGGAGCGCAATTCGCGCGTTTTTCTAAGAATTCTAGTAATTTGAGATATGAAGGCATTTTCTTATCCTTCAACGTAATTTCCCAATGCCATAAGGTGTCGGCGTTTACCTTGGACAGAATGATAGATATGAGCATTGCGTTCCACGACTCGATTGGTTCCCCTAAATTCTTCAACGCCCGTAAATTTTGGTTCACCGTGTCCACAAGGTTACCTAACGTTTCTGGAGAATCTTTCACGGACTTTTGGAACTCTCGAATCGTTTCACAATGTCGTAGGATGATTCTTCGCGTACAATCGAACTTCTCCTTTAACAAATCAATCGCGCTAGTATAATTTGCGTCTGTCGTACTGAGGCACTCGATGCTTGCGGCGGCCTTTCCGGTCAGAACGGATCGAAGGTACTGCAATTTTTGTACCGGCGTCAAATCGTCGTTACGGCCAATCGATGAAGAAAATATGTCGTAAAACGACGTCCATTTTTCGATGCTACCATCGAATGTCGGTAGATTCAAATCGGGTAATTTAACCGGCGTCGGAGTTGATACCGATAACGCGGGTGACGCGTTTGTATCGCGTGTCGATGAAGCTACCGGGTGCTTGCTTTGAATAATCCTGTTGGCTCGTGCTACTACGGCGTAATAATCGTTCTGAATTTCATAACGACGTGTTTCTTCCCCTTCATCGAGGTCTTCGATGTCGGACTGGATGTCGTCGAATCTTTTCCAATATTCATTCAGACCACTCAGATGTGCCTCGACAAGAAATATGTCGCGTTGTCCATCTTCTGGACTTCCGTCGAGGAACTTAGTGAATGCGGTAATTTGCCCTATAATTTTACCGCGTTTGCGACGCAAAGTGCTGATTTCGGATACTTGTTTATCTGCCGGCAGATTGTCTGTCGGCAATTGATGGGAGGATTGGTCGGAACGCCTTAGTTTCGGCATCGTGGAAAGAAAAGGTGGCTTGATGGAATTGACGAAACAATGAAACGAGCCTACCTTATTGAGGAGAGGACGTCAGGGTTGCTGAAGTCTGCTACGATGTCCGGAACCTTGGTGTAATCCGATATGGATGCTGCAATGGGCGGTGCAGTTGATTGGCCTCTGGTTGAGACGATTTTCCGCTTTTTAATGAAACGGCAAGACGCTGTGGTCAGCGTGAAATCACTCACAAAACACTGTATGTATATGTTCTTTGCCGGAATCCACACGCCACTGGGATCCGGCTCGAGAGACCAAAATTGTTCACACGTAGACTCGATGCGACCCGAGATTTATTTTCGAGTCGACGGAGGTTGTAAGGCTCCGTTCGAAATGTCTTGACACCGGAATCACGAGGATACCCTAGACGCTTTACCGAATTAGGGTTAATAAATGGATGCACAATTATGTAACATGTAATAACAAAAAAAAAACTATATTTAATAAAACTGTGCAACAAGTATTAAAAATGAACAATAAAAAAACAGTGAAATGTGAGGGTGGTTCGTGTGAGTCACGTACGAACGCGTGTCGTCTTTTTGTACGACCTTTCGGTCGAGAGTTTTTTCTTTGACTGATTTTAGTTAACCCACTGCCGGACTCGTCCGATTTCTTGAAGTGATTCCGGCGGGGTGGCTTTGATCCGATTGGCCAACGTTTGCAGTGTCAGCCAATCGGGTAATTTCCCTAGGACCAAACGCGCCATCTATTCCCTGCGCCCTTGGCGCGCCTTTTCTGGGAAAGTGGCTAAATTTGGCGGGATGGTGCCTTGTTATGGTATTTGGCGGCAAAGTTTTCTTACCTGCCCGCGTAAGACGGCAAGAAAGCGCAAGGACGCCCACATCTGCGTTGCACGTGGGGTCGCGTTAACCGGCGACCCTTTTGGTGGTGCCCGTGAGGTGGTCAAAGGCGTTGGCTTATCCTTGCAACGGTCAAACTGTTTAATAAAGTGTGCAACGCAGATGTGAGGATCCCAGGAATGCCTACTAATAAATCATTACCCTTAACGGTAAATGTAAGCCCGACTATTTTCTCCGCGAGTTTATGCAACGCGGAACAGACGCATGCTAACAGTTCACAATCTACAAGACATTCGCTATCGAAATATTCACTATCACGTATGATTTTAGCAGCATGATACGTATCTACTGTTTCGCAGGCAACATCGTTCTGTTGTAGCTCGTTAACAAAATTTAAAAATTTCGTCCACACAAGATGTGCAGTTTCATACAACCCCGAATACACATAGCCCATACACAGCTCAAGATTAAATAAAAATGTTACTGTGTCCGGTTTGAAATACAGCGACTTATTATTGTAGTGTCATCTTTACAATTGGAGAATCATATATCAAGCAAAATTCCACCGTCAATTCATCAATCCATATCGGTGTTGATCCAATGGACTGCATACGTTGCTCGACATCGCTGCTCGTTTTTCGACTAATGCGCCCCATGTTTAAATCGGCAATATGAGATGATTGCCACGATTGTCGCCGAGAACAATTTCTACATGGGCTATGGGTCGTACACCGATTCCAATTACCAAATATTTGTAGGCCGTGGATGTTAATGTGTATCTTCTGACCATGATACGTGATGCTTGATGCAGCCTAAAGGGTCCTCTAGACGCTGATGCATGTTGCAGTGAAACAGTGATGCAGGTTTCATGATCCATGTTGCCACTTCTCTAGATCGGTTTCCGTGTTTCAGCATCAGAAGCGGAACTGGCATCTTGCTCATCAGCTAGGCGCGGGAGCAAGATGCAAGTGTCATGAAACCTGCATCATGATGCATGCATCAGTATTTGACTGCAACATGCATCAGTGTCTGGATGTCTCTTAAGAGAACAATCAAAGCTGTGAAAATGTCCGTTCGTTTCAGGAATAAACATAACAAATTGCGAGAAATTATGAAAATTAAGCCTTACCTGTTAAATGTATTCTCATTGCACGTAACCATACTATTTTCACCAATCATTGGGACGATATAATTCACGCGTCCGGTGTTTCCTTCGGCACTGGTATTATACATTTTTGGAGCACTGTCTGTCCCGTCAAAAGTTGTTGCGACTGCTAAGCGATTGATACAATAGCGTACGGGGGCTGGCTTAAATAGAGCATCATCCCCACCATCTACCCCTCCTCTTATTCCTTATCTGTTGTGCATGTATTGAGGTATTCTATTAAACTGAGTAATGAATATCTAATACAGCGCCATATCCGGCACATCACACGTTCACGGATCGGTTGGACAGCCATTGCCGAGAAACGATATTCAGCAAAAGTTTCTTTAACTCGTGAAGAATTGATCACGCTCCGTGCAATTCTATAGAGATGGGATGCACGGATTAACAAAATGGGTTCGACTCGTTTAGATAGAAAGGGTATATTTCACTTCGGTCCAGTGGATTGGGTAAACACAGCAGACGCAGCTCGTCTCGACGAGGCACAGAATTTTACGGGAATCGCAAAAAGAAATCGGTTCGAAGTCCGAGGCCGAAATTTAGTACTCGCGTAGAGTTCAACAGATCACGTCTTTACACTCGCGGTGCGTGAACACGAAGAAGGCCGCTACCTCGCGGATCGCCGGAACGGATCGGTACCCCGCCCTCGCCGCACTCGCGGTCCGAGCTCCTCGGTTCAGCCGAACCACGGGAACGACGAGATCGGCCGGGCCGACCATCCATTGGGCGCACGAGAGCGCCAAATACAAACTAATCTAACGGTTTTACTATACATCTTACAAACTAAAATAGGTACGCACGAAAATATACATAGGCAAAAGAAACAGTTATAAAATGTACATTTGAAAGACGTGTCCAATCATTATTGCGTCATCGCTAACAGATATTGATATGCGATATTTACATTTTTACAATCGCATTTATTTTAAAATTCAACTTTTTTTTTTAAACCGTTCTGATTGAATATCGCAGCATATTGCGCGATCATATGTAATTTGAATTCTCAAGGATAAGGTAGCTGTGCAAGATGACATAATTTTTTTTAGTGACGTGAATGCAATATAATACTTGCAGAAACGTCGTATGCATGAATCATAGAAAGAATTATGCTGTATCGACAGAAACTGCATCGGACGATGTTGGGAAGGATCACCGTTTGCGCACAATGTATTCGAGAGGAGCGGATATGCAGAAAGATATAGATAGAGATAGCAAATCGTGGCACCATCCATAAGAGAGTGCTCTAAACTGTACGAAGTCTCAAATCGTTACAACATGTCGTGCGGAAAAGACAATACGGCCATGGAAGAATTTGCGCAAGTGGAATATCAATTGCGGGATCAGTCCGCGCGATTGATTTCGCGAGAAGAATACCTCAGGTGGGAGGAACGGTGCAACGAGTGTCTCGAATCGTTGGAAGTATACAGTCGAGTGAAACGTCCTCGATTATCAATCAGTGTCCAGCAGTCATTAATCGTTCGAATCGCGCACCTCGAAAGTTTGAAATATTCGTTACGCGAACGTTTTGTGCATTCGAACACAGGACTTCTGTAACGCGAAATAGACACTGCTTTCAACAGCCGCGTATTAACCGGTGCAGTGCTAACTTCGAATTACATTGAACCCCACAACTTCCTCCAAGATGCGGTGAGCATTATGCTGGAGCATGTGCAAATCGCTTTGGAAAAACATCAGAATCTTAAAGTGAACACAATGTTTAATAGTGAATTTGTGGCTGGTGACAAATGTGCCAGTAAATGCATCAACACCCGCAACTGCGAACTTTTCCGCGTATCCGATCTGCAGGAGTGGTACCAGCGATGCGTTGTCGGACCCACACTAATATCATTGGAAGAATTCCTGGAACGTGACAGCGGATGGGCATTGTCGCGTATCCTAAATGTGACGGTTAACGTGAATAAGTACAATCCGCTGTGCGCGAAGTGCCATTCCAAGTTGCCGCGAAAATTATTGTTGAAGGGAGCTACGATTAGTGTGCGATCCGAAGACAATGCGTGTTTCGCATGGGCAGTGGTTACTGCTACGCATCCAGCTGAAAGGCACTATGATCACCAATGTTCATACCTGCACTATGCATCGGTGCTAAATCTTTAGGACATCGAGTTTCCAATGTCCATGCAGCAAATTGAAAACTTTGAACGGCTGAATGACATCTCGGTGAACGTGTACAGTTTCGAGGAGCATGCTGAGAAGAAAACGAATGAAGGGTGTTGCGGCCGCGGCGGCATCAAGATTTGAACGCGCGCCCGCGGCGGCATCAACAAAGTTGTTCAGCCCTTGCGACGCGTTTGAATTATTTTTTTTTTACCGCTAACGCGCTCGCCCGGCGACCGTTAGTTCTCGGAACAACATCGCCGATACACGATCCGTGACATGCACCTTTGCGACTTTACTTTTCACGCCCAGTGTTTCGCCTTGTAATTTTTCGAACATTGGCGATCGTTCGCCGTGCGTCCACGTGCTTGCATCCACGTTCTCGGTGTACCGTCCATCTTTGTTTGTGAAGTTTTTATGTATACGACGTCCGTCACGGACCGACGACTAGCTAATTAAAAAAGGTGTTTCGTCCGACGAACGTGTCGTACTTTCTAACTGTTCGCCTTCCGACCGAGTCGTGTCAGCGCCGAGAATCCGGTCCGCTGATCGCAGAAACAAGGGGCCAACAATCTTTCCGCTGCGTCTCACTGCCCGGAAGAGGGATCGACACGTCAACCTGCTCTACATACCAGACCATGGAGGTAATAATGTGGGGCACTTTGCGTGGATCAAGGACTTATCACGGCTCGTGAGCGCGCAATTGAGTAAGAAGAAGGCAAAGAAATTCATCTGTGATCGGTATGTATATAAACTTGTGACATATTAAAAAATATCTCACAGATAATAAAAATTAAATAAAAATTTGGTTTTGCAGGTGCATGCACTATTTTGGGTACGCCGAGAAGTTGGAGGCGCATGCGATAGATTGTGGAAAGATGAAGGACTGCGCCATTCATCTGCCCAGCGAAGCAGATAAATGGAGAAAACAGAGGACAGCCGGAAGGACGAGGAGGGGTATAAATTGCATACATACCAGAAACATCAAGAATTTAGTATAGCATATTACATACTGTTGCAGTGTTCATATGATACATGTAGGATTATTTTTATTATTAAAGCTAACTCACAGGGATCGCAAGATAAAAACAAGTTTATTAATATGATAAAGAAATATAATAGAATATAGTAAAATAGGCACAAGTACAATTACCACTCCTTTTGCACTACACATTTCTCTTATTCTCTACTCACGCCAGTCGCATTTTTGATACGCTAAATGTAAATTCACCTTTTACTATTAATTTATAAATATAAGTATGCAATGTTTCTCTATTATTATCTAAAACGGATTCCAAATTTAACATTAAAATTTTTTTCCTTTGCGATTTTGCACGCATTATTTCACTATTAAGTAAAATAATTAAAGTGGCAGTAATAGGGACACTGGCAGTAATTAGGACATCTACCCTATGTATAGAACATACAATTATATTTATTAAATCATGTATATTTTTATAATACATTATTTTTGTTTATCCATGAATTGTGTGATTTATCAAACCTCAAACACTTCACGTATACCTTATCACCTTTCCTACGCAACACTTTTTCCACCAGATACACATCAGGATCGGTCACGCGCTGTTATAAGGAAAAGTTGAATAATAAAGGAAAGTAGCCACAAATCGGTTTGTTTAAATTAATTAATATAAACAATCCATTAAAAAATAATTTTATATGCAGTAACGAAAACAGCGATATTTTTTCAAATTTGACAAGAACGCCAAAAAATTCCACTTTCGGACCAATTGCAATACTTTCAGCACACCCTCCTCTAAATAATCACGTAACGATCATTCGCCCCTCCTCCCACTGTTCAAATTATTAGTCTTTAAAGTTATCAACTTTCGGTCAGTCCGTGGAATAAAGGTGGGATAGTTGAGTAGAAGGGATACATGATGTACTGGCTGTTATTATTAAAATAGTAGTAGGGCTATTAGAGTGTCAAGGCCATGATAAGGATTTCCCCCGACCTTGAAATCCAAATTTGAGTTTCAATATCAGAAGAAATTGAACGCGGCGGCGGCGGCGGATGACGTCTTAGGCTGTGTTCCGAATCACGCATACTGCGCATAGACTGCAGAGAAAACCGTTCCGTTTCAGTCTATGCGCGCATTGGTGTCGTTGGTGGCACATAAGATTCCCTAGAATTCTCCCACTTCTAGCGCATGAAGCGTGCAGCTAATGCGCGCATGCGTATTTGTCCCTCTACGCCACTTTACGCACGCTTTGAAATACATGCACCAAATTATGTGGTCCTCTCCTCAAAGTGACAAAAAATGTAACCTACATATATGCTACATGACAATAAATGTTTATTAGATATTTCGTTTTTTTACACTACATTTGTCAACTTTTTATAACTTAACATCCTTCCAAAATATTATTGTTACGCCGCAAAACTTTATGAAATCGGGTATAAGATGAATGTCCGCATTTCTAATCATGTAAGAGTTCTGCTATCGTAAAAATACATTTTTATTATTTATTTGTGCATCAATCGACAAAAAACTTATTAAACGTAATATTTAACCTCCCCTTTACACATAAAACAAACAAGAAGTATTTTGAATACATTTAAGGGGGGAGACACGTCACGTGACCTGGCAGATTCGGCAGGTCGGTATTACAGCATTTTTATCTGCACAGAAATGGTAATACCGATAGATCGCCGATTACCCGGTGAACGCAAGAGGGAGCTGTTTGCTATTTCTGTATTCTATTCAGAATAAGGAAAGAAATTCTCAGCTGTTCCGTTATACTTATAAAAATTTAAATGGAAAGTCGGCTGGTACTGTAAACGTAGAAAATTCATTGTACATTTTAATTACTTGAAATGTGCTTATGCTACAATATTCTACGTTAGCAGTAAGGAATTCTAAGTGAAAAGGGAAAATAGATGAGGGAATGTCCCCAGAAAATGAAATTTGTTAGGTTAGACATTTTTTTACTAGCAAAGCACCGAAACAGAACATGAAATACACTTATTACACGTCCTCTGCAGAAAGCAGTTATCAACAAACATTATATATACAAAATTGTATTGAATGTTGAATTGGGTTAGTGAAAATGCGCAGACTGGATGCGCGTGATTATTATGTGGTCGGCTCCTCGAAGTGACAGAAAATATAACCTAAATATATGCTATATGACAACAAATGTTTAGTGGCTATTTCAGCTTCAAAGGCATCGCCTTAAAGTTGCAAATAAGAGGCGCAGGCCTTTCAAGAGGCGTTCGAAAATTCTGCGTCTCTTCGTTAAACAGTCACTGTCTCGAAACATCTGCGCCACTTTTCGCTCTTCGATTTGCTCTCCGGAGACGTTACTGGATGAAAATGGTCTTGGAAAAATGTAACAATAAATAAACAAAATTTAAAGTCTTCCTATATCTACTGCGAATTACTTTTTTATTCCTGTTACTTTAAAAATAAATATAATATTGAAGTGAGATTATTTCCAGTATTATTCCTTTCATTCATTTTTATATAATATCATTCAGTATAGTATGTCCTCCTCTGTACTTGGTTACAATAGCGTGTCCAACTTCCAAGCATTATTGTCGAGTTATTATTATAATTTTGCAGATTCTAACTTATACTATACTACCTATACTTATACTACCTATATTACAATAATGCAAAAAGTATTTATGTAATTATAAAGTACCATTGAATGTTTGAACCTGTTTTTCTCAAAAACGCTAGAAGTGGACATACAATATGTGTGCACTAATTGTAAGCCATCGATGTATAATAGGAATTTTTTTAATGTAGGTTAGTCCGTTCTTGTTCTAACTGCCTGAATTACTATACATAAATACGACAGCGATTTCAAGTGATGTATATGTAACGATAAAAGCGTTAATTTAGTAAATGTATACAATTCCCAGCAGTTCCTATGTCAATGTATGCCTAAAATGCATATAACCTAACCTCTAATCATACAAAAATGCATACATTGACTGCATCACGCTTTTACTGTGGCATATTTATCCACCTAACGCTCCAGTTTTGCTATGATTCCACGTTGGCAGTCCTCCCGAGTAGGCGCCATCTCGTATTCACTATCTGAACTAAATTTGTCACGTGACTTGCTCTGTATTATCGCCAATATGGGGGAACTCGTATTTGGGAATGCAATCACGGGCTTACGTTGTTTGTCGTTATATGAGCAAATTTTGAGCTGGGTGAGGTCTCATTCGAAAGAGGAAGGTTCAGTACAACCCGCTCTGCTCATCGTTTGAGTCACAAAACTCTTTTAGTGACGTACAAATGCTTGGAATCTGCGAGTGAATTTCGCCCACTTTTTCTCTACTTTGGACACTCATATTATTACATATCAACACAATCTCTTTGAACCATGAGCAGAGCGGGCTGCATTCAACCTTCATCTTTCGAATGAGACCTCGCCCAGCCCAAAATTTGCTCATATATGGACAAATAACGTCAGCGCGCAAACCCATGTTTCGGGCCAGATTATGTCTGTATACAGAGCGCTGCATTACCCATGTCTACCCCCTTAAACCTAATAATAGTCTATTTAATATCTATTATAAAATGTCTATCTCTGCTCACGAGTGTGACCCATTCTCTGCTTACATATCCACGTGCTATAATTATATTTTGGATAACATAAATAAACAAAATTATTTAAACGTTTCAATGCTAATTATTCACCATTCGGAGCTACATCAGCCAGTAAACAAAATCATATGAACCAAAATTTTTAGAAATCTGGTGATGACATTGTATAATACTGATAATTTATCAGTAATCTTAATAAAGTAATCATTTCAATAGTTTATAAATTGTTTTAATTGTTATTATGGCGTAATTTATTAAAATATTTAAAAGTACATGATTTTCAGTCGTATTATATTAATTTTGCGATAAAATCAGTATTATAGTAAACTAAATCTAACAAGAAACAGTTTTATCGTAACATTATGTACAATACGTGTAAAAATCATGTCTTTTCAATTATTCAGATTAATTAATAAATTATACAAAATTTCCATTCGAAGGAGAACAGGTGATTTACAGATGTTTATTTATTAAATAAACAATTAAGTACTATGTTTCACGAGTTGTGTAGACCTATTTTGTCCAGCCATAACCTTATGAAGCGCATAGATCTGTCAACCTGGAATAATGAAGCCAAAATTAATTAGAATCTGATAAAGTGTACAGAGATTTGAATTTCAGAATAACCTTCCATTACCCAGGACGTGACACCGGCCTTAATCACGAATAATTACACTCCACAATTTCGTAATCCGCTCCTCGAAGTGACAGAAAATATAACCTACATGCAATACCCGATTTCATAAAGATACCGTTGCGGCGTAACAATAATATTTCGGAAGGATGTCAGGCATAAAAAGTTGACTAATGTAGCGTAAAAGAACGAAATATCCAATAAACTTTTATTGTCATGTAGCATATATGTAGGTTATACTTTCCGTCACTTCGAGAAGGGGACCACATAATACGGTTTTCGATCTGAGATCGATTAATCGAAAGATCGATCTTTGCACCATAATTTTCCGATTTTTTTATCGATTTTTCAGTATAGGTCGACCCTATGGAATCGATTCTTGGGGAACAGAAATCGTGTTCCAATTCTTTATTATTTATAAAAAAGTGTTCCGGTTTAGGGAAATTTAAACTAAAACTACTTTTCTGGAACATTAATGATAGAATTTGTATTTATCAAAAATTTGGTTAAAAAATATTACGTAAGACGCTACCTGAGTCCCCTCGCCTTGTAAGAAATTGTAAGAAATTCTCGACCCCTCCACCCCCCCCCCCTCCGCCCAAAAGAAAGTCTCGCGAAATTTAAGGATGACCCCTTAGTCTTCAATGAACAACACATCCCTAGAAGGTTTACGGCAGGATCGAAACGGAAGCTGCGAAAGGATGCAAATACGTGGCGCGCATTGTTATTTCTTAAAGGCTTTTACTGCTAAGTTTTTCGAACGTGTTCTTATAATGCTGACTTTGCAGCTATACTCTAATCCAGAAGACGTATGAGTGCTTGTGATTATATTCAATAGCCTTCAAAACCTTCAATTTAACCCGAGCGCGGATAATAAATAAATTTTTCATTTAAACATCTGCCTACCAAATCTCGCTGGGTAAGCAGCAGTTCGTCCTGTAGAACTCATAAAATATGGTCTTCGCTTTCAATAATATGGAATCGCTGTTCAAGAAGAATAGAAAAACTCGGAGTGAGAAAAACCAGGAACCAATAAAGCCATCAAATTTCGTTAAGAGTCGGTCTCCGATCCTTAGGACGAAGTAACCGATGTAGTTAGGAAGCGTGCTTCGACCACCGTCCAAACGTCTCGAATTAAATTTATCGTAATCCATCCAACTGTATAGCTAATTGTAAGTAAGTTTAAACATTCCCGCGCAAGCTCACGAGCATCAAACGCATAGAAATTACTGCGGTTCATGCGCTGTTGGAAACGGAACGCTATGAATGCGCGCAGCAACTGCGCTGCGGTCTATGCGCATAATGCGTGAATCGGAACACACCCTTAGAGATGGCGCAGTGGTGGGGGGTATAGCGCGAGACCTGATATCGAATCAATCGATACCGAATCGTTATCGAACCGATACCGAAGTGCATCGAGGGGGAATCGCAGGTGAAGTCGGTAAGGAGGGAAATATTACCGATACCGAAGTGCATCGAGGAGGAACCGCAGGCGAAGTCGGTAAGGAGGGAAATATTAATTTAAGATATTAATATATGCGAAAAACAGAATCTCGGGCGACGGGGCTCGAACCCAAGACCTCCGCGTTACTAGTCAGCCGCCTAACCAATTCCCCCAACGCTGGCTCTCCGGCATTAGTCTTTCCCGAATGGTACATATACTGAAACCAGCGGAGCGTCACACGCGCGGACGCACACACCATGAACCGTTGTCAAATGTCAACGCGTACGCATGAATCTTGGAAAGAATTATGTGGCGGGGAGAGAAGGTGGAAGACGTGTAACTAAATAGAGAAATAATACGTTGTAAGACATTCATTTTAAAATTAAAAGAAATAATAATAATAATAGGCATATAGCCGCACCATGGGCTACCGCAGTATTCTATATGGTGCCCCACAGGCCCACACCCGCGCAGCCCCATATGCTGGCAGCTGCTCCTGTTGTCGCATGTGGAAGTCTACAGGCTCCTCAAACAACCGCGCAAGCCACCCTGGGCGCCGCGACAACAACTCACCCTGCCAAATCCTCAGGCTCGGCGCCCGTAGCAGCCGCGCAGTGCGCGACAAGTCCTAGTACATACACAAACATTGATATAACACTGATACATTAAACACAATAAACATCAAATGCAAAACAATGCAAATATTACATACCTGCGGGCGGCGGTGGCGATGGAAACCGCGGCGGTGGTGACGGAGGTGGAGACGGCCAATCGGGTTGCGAGGGGGTGGTGGCGGTGGTGAGTTCTAGAACACATAACCGGCAATATATTAGCACATTAAAAAACATAATAAACATAAAAATTCGCAAAATATTGTATTAGATACATACCTCCGGATTGTCTCGGTACTGCGTGGGGTTACACTTCGGTGCGATGCACATCAGTCCCATTTCAATGTACTTGTTGCACAAATGTCAAATTAGACTGTTGTCTGTCACGATTGACGGACAACTGGTCCGACAGCATCTCCAAGCTCCCGCATGCAAACTCTTATCTTGAAACTGACAAGTGCATAGATTTGCAAAGTAGGATGCCGCTGTTCTTCACCTTCATTTTCGCCGACCATTCCATTCTTCTTCGCACTTGTCATTTGGTTGAACCGAACCGCTTCCCCTTCTTCTTTGCACTCATCATTCAACTAGACCATACCACTCTAATCGCGTATCGAAAGTGTATCGAACCACTCTGATTGTGTATTGAACGCCTGTCATACCACTCTGATCGCGTATCGATCGTATATTGATCCACTTTGATCGTGTATCGAACGTGTATTGAACCACTTTGCTGGTGTATGGTATCACTCTGATCGCGTATTGAACGTCAATCGTACCCATTCTGAACTTGTATCGAACGTCTATCGTACCACTTTGAGCATTTATCGTATGCATATTGAACCACTTCTAAATAATTGTAACCATCGTCTTACACTAGCGTACATTACATGTAGGAGGTTGGGGAGAGTGAAGAAAAAACATTTTATATGTAGTAAAAATTAATTATATTTTTTTTTATAAATTTCCCTCTGGTGTTTAGACCACCAGTTGAATATTTTAAATACATTTTGTACAGCACAGTGCTTTGCATGTTTACCACATCGTAGAGTATTAACTACATTTAGCCTATTTAGAGAATTGATATCCTCATATTCAATGTCCAGTGTTTCAATGATCACATCAGCTCTCGTATTTTCGTCGAGTAAATCCACAAGCCAGTCGCGTTTCTGCAACCCTTTAACGTATACGATATAGGGTGCGTCATCTTCTTCATCGGTCGCACTGCCAACAGCTTTCGTTATTAGCTGTTTAGCCATACTGTACGGAACGTCTCCATCTTCCCACCGTAGTCCATGATGTTTTGCCACCAACCATCGGATGCTTGATTTGTCAGATTTCGCAAGAAGATATTAGTAAATTCAAACTTAATGGCAACAGGTAAGAAATTATCGCAGCCGGTTCCGTTGGAACTCAAATGAATCGGCAGATTCTCCGCTTTAAAATGAACTTAAGACATTGATGTTCCGATCATCCGTCGCGAAGATACAGCGAGATGAAGAGGAAATGGAATTTGTGCAATTTTTTAGCATATTTTGGAAAGGACATAAGAGACCGAAATTTTAACCGAATCGAAAAAGTCGAAGATGCGTCTTAAAGAGAAAAGACTGATCTTTCTATTGCTTTTTTCATAAACGTTCTACGATGATTCGTTCGCATCCTAGAAGCAATGAAAGTAGAAAAAACGGTTTTTACTTCAAAGTTGAATAACTCGGCCCAAAAAAATCGCACAAGAAATTTGTTACTCTCTTCTTACACAGGAAAGTAGCCGCTTTCGACTGGTGTAAATGGAATTTGTGTAAAAAAAAAATTCATGCTCCCCGTGGAACATCGCAAAGTTGAAGAAAATTTTTTAAAATTGACCAAGTGCTCTTTATATTGTTATAACTTTGCCGGAAAGCAATGCATCTAACATTTGAAAAAAGCGGCTGAAAGTAGAGATTCCACGCTTTCAAACCATATTTTCAAAATATCGATACGACTATTTTTACCCGAGTTATGACCATGTGAACTTGCCCCTATTTTTCGGGCTCCTAGAGGTAATCCTTTAATTAATGTGAGGAGTGTATCTCTGTCAGACGTATGCAAAGAGTCCCAAGCATATTATACGCGACAATGCGAATCTGCTAATTCTGTTTACACAGGATGGTAGCAGCTTGAAACATGTGTACAACGATCACGTAAACACTGATATGTCTAACAAGGATTTCTGCGCTTTGTGTCGTAATTGTTGGCCCCGGGAGTATGGTTTCAATACGCGATCAGAGTGGTACCATACACAATCAAAGTAGTTCAATACACGTTCGATACGCGAGCCGAGTGGAATGGTCCAGTAGACTGATGTGTGCAAAGAAGAAGGGGAAGCGGTTCGGTTCAAACAAATGACGAGTGCGAACCTCAGGATTCGGCAGGGTGAGCTGTTGTCGCGGCGCCCAGGGTGGCTTGCGCGGTTGTTTATGAAGCCTGTAGACTTCCACATGCGACGACAGGAGCAGCCGCCAGCATATGGGGCTGCGCGGGTGCGGCCATGGGGGCACCATATAGAATACTGCGGCAGCCTATGGTGCGGCTATATGTCGCACCACCGCAGTCGCCACCGTCACCACCTTCGCCTCCATCGCCGCCCTCTCCCTTTTTAGACTAGTTCATATTTTTATTATTATTTTTCTTTTATTTTTATTTGTTCCTTTTTTATATATATTTGTTCCTTTTTTATATATATTATTTCTTTTAATTTTGAAATAAATGTCTTAAAACGTATTATTTCTCTATTTATTTACACGTCTTCCTCCTTCTCTCCCCGCCACATAATTCTTTCCAAGATTCATGCGTACGCGTTGACATTTGACAACGGTTTATGGTCTGTGCGTGCGAGCGTGTGACGCTTCGCTGGTTTCAGTATATGTACCATTCGGGAAAGACTAATGCCGGAGTGCCAGCGTTGGGGGAATTGGTTAGGCGGCTGACTAGTAACGCGGAGGTCTTGGGTTCGAGCCCCGTCACTCGAGATTCTGTTTTTCGCATATATTAATATCTTGAATTAATATTTCCCTCCTTACCGACTTCGCCTGCGGTTCCTCCTCGATGCACTTCGGTATCGGTAATATTTCCCTCCTTACCGACTTCACCCGCGGTTCCCCTTCGATGCACTTCGGTATCGGTTCGATATCGATTCTGTATCATTTGATCCGATATCAGGTCTCGCGCTATACCCCCCCCCCCCCACCCCCCACCACCACTGCGCCATCCCTATGACGTCATCCGCCGCCACCACCCGCCGCCGGCCGGACCGCCCGTCGCCGCGCTGGATTTCCCCTGACCTTGAAACTCAAATTTGGATTTCAAGGTCGGGGGAAATCCTTATCATGGCCTTGAAACTCAAATTTGCGTTGGAACCCTCATAGCCCTACTACTTAATATATTTGCAATATGCGCCTATTGTCGCGTTGTTATGTTAATTTTTGCAATATGACTTATTAATTCCTTAGCTTCGAGGTCTAAATTTGTAATTTTTTTAGTACACGATTTCATTCGCATACTGAATAATAGATATATAATGATCTGACGCTAAAAGTAGTTTATACAGTATGTCTTCGTTTGTTGCTAATCGGGAAAATTTTCGAGTATCTTCTCATCTGATTCTCTTAAAATCTTTATGTTGGATTTCCTGAGCTTCCTCAGAAAGCTACCCAATTGTACTTATTGGCATATTGTACTTTTTCTGCCCCATGTATTAATAATTTGTACGTAGAGCGTACCAGCCATAATATTGTACGTAATGTATTACGGTGTGTTGAGTGCATTGACGAAATTTTGTAATATTTAATGTATAGGAGGAAGAAATGATCTGTAATAATGAATAGGAGTTTTTAATTTAGTATTACATTAATCCCGGCATTTCACAATGTACTTGATACTGAGAGCAAGAACGTATAGAACATGTCATATAATTAGTTATAAATTTTCAACATCGTTTTGTTCACAAGAAAATTACCTGAAGTAGTAGTAAATAGATTTATTTTTTGCCTTTCGGCCTCAAAATGGGATTACATGTGTTAAGCCGAATCCAGACTTGAAAGAGTATACGTTGAACAAGGCTGAACGCGCACGAATATTCTAATGTGGACGGGTGAAACGGTAGCCAGGGTCGCATGCTTCTACGTCACAAACGGTGAGCGTGAACGCATATGCTAGTGTGGACGCTTCATTCGTGGTGACTCGACGCATGCAACCCGAATTGCGAATGCCGACGAAGGCACATGGCCTGAGCCGACCGTTGTCGGTTTTCTTCCACACATCAAAGGAAGTTTGGAGTGCATTGCGTTCAGCGTGGAATATAGAAGCAGATGTGATACTTTTCTAAAATCCTCGATGTCTCGGATTTTCATGATATTGAAATATATGGTAGTACATATGAAATTATGGAGGGTTAAGTCCTCATTTTTGCAGATTCGAAATTATTTAAAAAATACAAATCTTCAAAGTTACCTGCTTTTCGGTATTTTTGCGAAACTCGCCCACAGAAATTAATTTTAATGACCTAAATTATTGAAGGTATGGATTTGCGTCTTTCTTTTTTGTTTAATCATGAAGGGTGGATCTATGTGAATGAATTTAATCCATTGCTAATATTGTCATAAACAGTTAATCAAAAATCTAAAAATTACATTTTCAACCATATAATGCAATTACGCTATGATAGACTTTAAAGCTCTATTTTACTAAATAATTTGTCTTTCTTTTCTTCACTACACCCTGCATTATTATTAATTCATACAGCCTGACCGACTCGCTGCTGTGTTAAAAAATCGCACGAGACTATTTTTAACGAATTCAGCTTGAAATGATATAAATCAATTTTTCATGAAATTTCCTTTATTATGGTCCGAATTACGACGTTCTTGGTGTTAGTTTCATCGGCGAAACATAAGGAATCAATTGACGTGTAGGCCAATCAGAGTTCTTACCGTAGAAATACATACATCAGAATAGGTGTGCGTTTGCTTCGAAAAAATTTAGGAGCTTTATTGGTCAGAACATTGATTCTTCCTCGATAGCTTCATTTCGTATTGGGCTACGGCGCCTACGCATAGGTTCGCAAAGCACACAACTACTACGCTAAGAATAAACAACAGCCACACGGCTTCGTTCAGGCGGAGCCGAGCAGCGTTCCCGTTACCCCACTATACCCTTCGGGGGCCACGCAACTCTAACTGCGAATCCACGATCGTCAGGTGGTGGTGGCTGATTTCTCCTCCAGCGCTGTTCGCGAAAAGGAACTCACCGGCCAATATATCTGGCCCCGACCTTAGTACTTCTCACTATGTGTATTCCGTATATATTACATGGACTTTTTCATGTTTCCTAAAATACTTATATGTTTATTTGTAAATTTTCCATTCAACTAATTGATTAGAATCTGGAAATACTAGCTTTTATCGAGAACAACCTGTATGTTTACTCACACACAAAAAGATGCAAAAAGTAATCATAAATAAGTAAAAACACAACAATAAAATTAAGAAATGTGTAATTACTATTAAATTATATATATGTACAGGAAAAACTAACAACAAAAATAATTTTGCGCAGTTAGAATCGTATTTTAAACCACTGTGCGCAATTATTTCCAAACATTTGTATGGATCAGCTCGTTAAGCTGATTGAAATTCCAGAATCATGCTCACTACCATTCTTTCTTTACCGAGGAGTCGAAGACATATGTGAGACCCTTCAGTAGCAAACGCTCGACATGGATCGCAGAGAACCATGGGGCCATAAAAGGCAAGGATAGCACTAGCCATTAAGGGGGTCGTTTCGTTTTTGTTATGATCCGAATCGATCGAAGCGTCCCCAGTAAACAAACGGACCCTAATGAAACTATTGTGATCGATAAAAAGAACTTGTACAGAGATAACATCTCCCGTTACTGTGGGTAGACAAATTTTTTACACATAATTGCCACATGTTTTGTTCCCTCTGTCTCTGCCGCGCTGTTGCCACAGAGTTCTATTTTTTTTATCGAGAAGTCTTGAAGGCATATAGCACGAGAGCTGCATTTAGAGTCAGACCCTCGCTGAACATAGCAATAATGAAAGATAGAGAGGTCCGGGAGTGTAAGAAGGAAAGATGGAAAGATACCAAACCTGACACAATTTGAACTATCATTATTAACGATATTACACATAAAATTTATTTGCAGAATTGAAAGCCCGTTTCATTCAAAGTGGTCCGATTTAAATTATTTTCTGTCAATTTAATCGGCAGAATCACTTTCATATTGATAAGATGAAAACTAAAGAAATTCTGTTTCTGCATAATCAGTGATATGTACATCGGCGAGCAACTTCGGTTGGCAGGTTAGACGGGTGAGCGATACAATGTCACTCGGCTCGGGTCTCTGGGGACCAACAGAACGAAGGTTTTCGATTAAAAAAAATATTTGTGGCCGACGGATGAATTCGTGCATCGCATCACAGTGTGAAATTTTTGCAGTGTGTGCAAAAATTTAACTGCCGTCGCGGGTCGCTGCCAAGGGTAATTCAGCGTAATTGTTCTGCCGAAATGGTACTTGGAAAAACCCTGCCCTCATCAGCTAGGAATCACTGGGACATCTATTCTGTATAAGCTTCCACGGGACAAGTCCATAGCTTTGGAGTACCTAAAGCAGATTTTACTGCTTATACCTCCAGGTGTTCGAAGTGGTTAGCTGACCACTCCCACGGGGGGCTTGGAAAAACTCCCTTCCTCTTCCCGACAACAGGGGTAGAAGGGATGACCGTCCTCGTTAAGAGGTAATGACTCATTTAGTTCGTTCCGGACGAGGATCGCCCAGAAACCGTCTAGAACTTAACAGTGAGGGCCACGCGAAGGCAGAGTGACAAGCATTTATGCTTCGGTCTTTCGGTGTTCAAGTTGTCATTGCTGAGTAGTATCTTACTGCACGGCGTTTTACGTTCGAGACTTGGTGGTTAGCACCGTTTTGGCAATGTTTCAGAACTCCCGTGATAGGTTGTCGTTCGATACAAGTCCGGCTTCCACCGCAGGCCATTGCTGGCCGCTGGCTTCCACCGCTTGCTTCAGGAGTTCTCTCGCCTCATTGTGCTTTGGACAGTGGAAAAGGACGTGGGTCGAAGTTTCGTTTCCCCCATATGCACATATCCCATCCTCCACCAAGTTGAATTCCTCTAGTTTCGCTCGGAAGTCTCCGTGCCCACTTAGGAATTGTGTCGTGTAGTGGTCAATTATCAGCCAGCGTGTTTCCTGACGGTCCCGGACGTCTTTGAAGAATCGGAAGGTAATGCTTCCCTTCGTTGACGCCGACCATCTCGATTGCCACATTGCAAGGATCTCTCTCCGTACCTTTGTTTTCGCCGTGGCTACGGAGACATCTCCAGACGCCAACTCGGCGTGACTTATTCGACATTCTCCAATCTCGATGCTTATTGCTTTCCGGGCTTTATAGCTCGACGCGCGCTCCGCTAACACAAGGTCCACCGGTATCTCTCCCGCGATCACAGTGATCGCGTCGGTGGACATCGTACGGTAGGCCTTAGTGGTGCTGATCAGAATCCGCCTCTGCGACCCGAGAAGTTTGGAACTTTTCTTGACGTCGAGGAGATCCGCCCAGCCTGCGGCGGCGTATGCTATGATTGGGACGAACAGACCCGTATACAGAGTACGCAGAGTCGGATGTCTCAATCCCCAGTTGGCGCGAGCGAGCCTCGCTAGCGTGTAAAACGTTCGTTCGGCTTTGGCACATATATTTTTGACATGGCAATTAATACCCATTCCTTGGTCAATGTAAACACCCAACCACTTGATAGTGGGCTTGAGTGCCACATTCTTCCCATAAGTCTTTATCGCAGGAGGTCTTTCTCTGTTCAGGGAACCTTTCAAGAGAATCATCTCGGTCTTATCCGCTGACAGCGTTAATTTCTGAATGGCGCACCACTCAGAGATCACGAGCGCGGCTTCTTGGCTTTTTGCTGGAGTTCCCGTCGCTAGTTGCCGTAGACAGTCACGAGCAGGTCGTCCGCGTAGGCGATGGGCTCGCAGAGCCCGGTGTTCGAAAGCAGCTGCAGAACTTCATCAAAGATTAGGTTCCAGCAGCTCGGACCGAGGATTGACCCCTGCGGGCAACCTTTGGTGACTTTCTTCCGCACGCTATCGGAGCTGCTGACCATAACAACTTGCCGATCGGTGAAATAGTCGACCATTAGTCTATAAAGATTTCGGGGGCAGCTTCGCTCCTTCAATTTCTTGAGTATGCTCGGCCACCAAACATTGTCGAATGCTCCGGAAATGTCGAAGGAGAGCGCCAGAATGTACCGTTCCTCTCGACCAGATATTAATTCCCTGAACTTTACCAACGCGTCTTCCGTGGATCGTTCAGGCCTGAATCCGTATTGTCGATCAGAGCAGTACTCCTGGCTTAGGAATACAGTCGAGAGTCTGCGTGTAATCAGCCTTTCGAGAGCTTTGCCGAGCACCGATAGTAGACAGATTGGCCTATATGACTTTGCCTCTTCTGGAGGTTTGTCGGGGCTTTTCAGGATGGTCCTGATTAGCCCGACTTTGCAACGAGAGGGTAACACCCCTTGCTCCAGACACCCGTTATAGAGTTTCAGTAGGGTGCGCGGAGAAACTCCCGACACGCGCTTCGCTACCTCAACCTCTATCCGGTCGAGTCCAGGGCATTTTCCGCTTTTCAGGCCTTTCACCGCCCTATCAACCTCCTCCCTAGTGAAGACAGGATCGTCTTCCGTCGGTGGGTCGGCGGCAATTTCTAGCTTTCCTCTCGCTTGTTCCTAAGTGTCGTCCGCGGGCGAGTCGTCCGGGATTAACGCATCAAGGAGCGTAGAGGCGATGGAGTGCCAAGTCATTGCAGAGCCATTGGGCGTTCTGATGTTCGAAACTGCTGTTTCGGTGCAAAGCTTGCTCCTAGCGATTTTATACACAATACCCCATGGGTCTTTATTCCCCTGCTCGCTCAAAATTTCTTGCCAACATTTTGACTTCGCAGCGCGCACTTCAGCCTGATAGGCGTTGTTCACCGAGTGATACTTCGCCCTCTTGGCTGCTCTCTCCTCGTCTCGTTTCTCTAGCTGGAAGATCCGTCTAAGTGTATAGACGTATTTCTTCCGTCTCGTCAACTCTGGCGTCCACCAAGGGACTGATTTATTGTGCCAAATCTTTCGGCGCATGGACTGCTCACACGCGTGGATGACTGATTTCTCGATATCCTGCGCTTCGGCTTCGACGTCCAGCCGGCTAAAGCCGATAGCGGACGTCGGGTCCAATTGCCCTAGCAACGCTCTGTCGAATTTCAGCCAGTCCGCTTTGCGGGTGTGAAACCGATTTCCAAAGGGATTAACTCGGTTTTCATCACCGTCCGCGGGCACGATGCTGAAGTCGATTACTCTGTGATCACTGTTGGTCCAGTCGAACCGAACTTTCCAGTTCCTCACTTGTTTCGCAATGTCTTTAGTCGCAAGTGTGATATCGATCCAGGATTCACGGCTAGGGCTGGAGTATGTAGGTATACAGCCAGCCTCGTTCAAGATACTCAGGCCGTGCCGGGCAATGAACTCTTCGAGTCTCTAGCCTCTTGCGTCTGTCTTTGGTCCGCCCCACATAGGGGACTTCGCGTTGACGTCGGCTGCGATCACGACTCGAGTATGTTGGAGCGCGCGAAGTATCTTCTCCAATCGCGCCAGACTTGGTTCAATCTTTTCGGAGCATTGAAAGTACTGGCTTACGAGGTAGAAGCTTTCGAAATGTCCGCTTATGTGTACGCATGCAATGTGTGTATCGCAGAGGTTCGCGACCTTCGAGACAGTTATCCCTGGGTTTCTGACAGCAATCGCCGCCATCACCGGGTTTCCAGCTGAGATGATTTTGGCCGCCAGCCCTAGCCCGCGGATTTGGCCGCTGGCTGAGTAGGGCTCCTGCGCAAGTAACACGTCAAAGCCTTTGTCGTGAATAAGGACATTTACCTCGTCAAGCACTCCTTGGGCGCGCCGCATATTAAGCTGCAGCACCCGGATGCTCTGGGAAGGTGGCTTGTTCTTACTTCTAACCATAGGAAGTACGGGAAACGACTTGCGTTACGGCATCCTTATAGGATGCGCAAGCCTTGTCTATCGACCTATGGTCGTGCTTCTGCCCACCCGCTTTGCAGTTGGGGCAGACCGGAGACCTGCTCTTCTGCTTACAGGTGGAAAAGGTGTGCCCCTTTTCGGAGCAGTGACCGCAGGCCTCGTCTGATCGGCAGTATTTGGCCATGTGGCCAAACGCCTGACACTTGAAGCACTGCGTCACGGTGATGTAGTCCTGGATCCTACAGGACACCCATCCCACGCAGACACGGCCTTCAGAGTTCGAGATCAGCCGCAGGCGGACCTGTAGACTGACCTCGATGACCCAGTTGGCTGAGTTCTTGCTTTTGGTTCCGGTTTAAAACCGGATCTTTAGGCAGGACTCAGATTCCTTCTTGGTCATCTCACGGTTCTGTTTCCTAATACTGGAATGAACTTCTTCCCTAGTCATCGACCGTGGAACGTCGTACACTATCAGTGTAGGGTTCCGTTTGGTCGGCAGGGTGGCGAAGATACCTGCTTCCTTGAATTTGCTATTCCCCGTGAAAGCAGAGAGATCCTCTTTACGCTCGGACTCGAAGGCTATGCCACCGGAGTGGATGCGTCGTATCGACTTTACGCGGATCTTCGATTTCATGGGTTTCACCAAGGAGAGTACAGCTGACTTGGTAGCTTCGCTGTTTTTCTCCTTGCCCTTCAGCGGGAATATGCGCACGATATTTCGTGGGGGCACCACCGCATCTGAGGAAATATGAGGGCTGGTAATTTTGATCGCCTTGGCATACGAGCCGATGTTCACCGGTGACAATGCCACTTTGGGCCGCTGGACGACCCTCCGCGGCTCTTGTGCCACGCTTTGTGCAGTCGCTTGCGTGCTTATCAGGTCGCTGCGTACTGCGGCGAGCTGGCCTTCCAGAAAGCTGTTCCGAAGAAGCAGCTCCTGTACCAGCGCGTTAAGCGTGACGGCGGTGTTCAAGACGCGGAGACCGGACTCCTTATTGATCCTCGATTCACGTCGAAGGCAAAAGGTCCTTAGGTCCCCGGTAGCGGCCTTGGCCTCGTCTCGTATGAGATCGAGCGCCCGTACGTTGGGCACAGGTATTGCCGTGTTCAATACCTTCCCCTTTCTCCCCTTGCTGGCACACGCGGCGTCCTTATCAGCAGCGGGCGCATCTTTCGGGGGAGTTTGACCTTTTCCGCGCGCGACATCCTTATCAGCAGCGGGCGCGATGTTAGCCTTCTTTTGCTTTTTGGAAACGAGTTACCACTCGCCTCTTTCCAACTGGCTCCCTACCTGCTCCTCTGGCTTTTCAGCAGTGGTGCAGGTCTTGCCTGCAGGAGAATCAGGTTTTTCAACCTTGATCTCCTTTGTTGGAGTTGTCCCTTTTCCACCGTTGGCGTGACAGGGTCCCTCCTTCTTCAGTGGGTTTCCCACCGAAGCTTTTGCAACGTCGGCCGGTCTTACCGATGTTGTGCTGCTGCGAACGGTTTCCTTGTTCGCAACAGGGCTCTTTTTTTGCCCTCCCGTACGCGCCGCGTCCTTATCGGCCGCGGGTGAACGGGTCGTGGGCCTCTTACTCAGCCCGAGAGTGGCCCGAGTGGTGGATGCCTCTCCAGGGGCCTCCGGCGAAGCCATCTTTCCCTTGGGGAGGGTGGCTCGACTAGAAGCCGTCACAGCTTCCGTCGTTCCCCCCTCATTCCTGCGGCTCGTACTTAGAGGATTGCTCCTCGCGGTAGTTCCCCGGGTGAGTGTCGATGTTTTCGACGATTTGGGAGCGCGCATTTTAGTATCCATAGGATAGTGTTACGTGCCGCGGCCTTTAGTGTTCGAGCGGCACGATTTTTAGACGCAATATCGATTAGGGGTATCCCACAGTCGTTAGACTATCAAGTATTGCTGGATTGAGTTTATGATTTAGAAAAAGCAAGGAAGCTCGCCGCAGTCGTAACAGTCGATTCTTTTAGTTAATAATTATTTAGGTACCTTCTCAGAAGGAGAAGGGGTAGATTTTGGGATCGTCGTTGCTCCAGTCCCATACGGGTCTTTTCAATGGAATCAGATAGGTAATTCACTAGTAGAGTTTGAGTATAAATAAAATTTTAATGTTGAATAACGGATGAACTCAAAAGAACATAACATAAATTATGGAAATGATCGATCAATAATTGTATAAAGTTCAGGTACTCATATAATTGATTATAATTTCTGACTAGGGAAATCCCACAGTCGTTTGACTGTCAGAAATTATTAGTTAGATGCATTAAATTTTAACAGTGCCAAATAAGTGGTAAAGAAAAAGATAAGAAAGGGAACTCACCAGACAGTCGCAATAATATAAATGTTAATCTGCTTTTAAATTTGCTTTTTGGAAAACTTTCTGGATCGCTGATAAACCTGAATCAGAAAGAAGGATTAGACGCGAAAACACACACACACACTTGATTTGAATTATAAATTGAAACGGAAATAATGTAAATTAAATTATTAACTGAGTAAGTTAAGCGAATAATTAGTTTTGAAAAGTTTAGGATTTGAATTGTTTCGCAAAGTTGAGTCTTTCACGCGGTTACACAGTAGACCGGAGAACTCTAGCTCTATAAGACTTCGCGGACCCAATGACACGCACCTCACGATTTATCGTCACAGAGTGCCGCAGCTTCACGCTCTCGGCAGCGGCCAGGGTGGGTCCGCGTCGAAAAAGCTTACGCTGCATCTTATCGCTTGACCATGCATGGGCCCCTCCACTTAGCGAGGCGGGGTGTATGTGTGTTTGCTCACATCCATCCGTCATACTCTCTTGATTCAAATATATGATCGAGAAAATTATATTAACTGTATTTGCGGAACATATGTACGCACTATAAACCATGACATCAACACAGTACAATTTCACACAGCTGAAGGCCTTTTCCTCATCATACATAAATTTATATACACAATTTCTGACTAGGGGAATCCCACAGTCGGTTGACTATCAGAAATTGTGATAGGGGTCTAAAAGAACAATTCCTAACTAATTAACAATCCACGAAACGTGCGACAAAACCGTGGGAAGGCGTCGTTCCCTGCATCGGTGACCGGATGTAAAGTATACAATTCCGTCAATCTTCCAAGAAGGAACCCAGTGTGCGCATTCCTGATGTAGCCGTTACTGATTATGTTACAATGTTTAGCGCGACCGTCAGGGGTGCGCTCAACGAGGGCTCTCCCACAATGCTGCAAGGCATTGTTGAACCACACTCCTGCCGCTTACACAGAGCGAATTCGGTACAGCAAGAGAGCCACTGGGTCTTTCGGAGCGCGACTTTCTGGTGAGAACGCCGCTGCGTCAGCACCGCCTTATCCTTATCACGGGACGGCAATATGTCGAGGCGACGATGCTTCGAAGAAGGGGTTCTGATTTTACTAATTTATTATTAACTAACTAGGCGGGAGTATGATCAACGAGGGATTTCCCATAACGCTAGGCGTTGTTGATGCATACCCCGTCTTAAAAAGAGAAATTTTTCGTTCCGAACGTAACAATAGTTTTTGCCTTCATCCCGCTACGCGTCCCAGCCTCCTCGGACCCTTAAAATGGAACCCGGTATCCACCGGGTTAGGACATCGCACAGGATATAGTCTGCCAACCGTGGCTGACAGGGTGCCTCCCAGGAAAAAGATCCCCGGGCCTGCCTCCACGGCCTGTTTCCTCGCCCAGCAGAATCCCCTTACTTAAGCAAAAGTCATCCAAGCCGAATGGCTAAGCCAAGGGCTACTTTTCTTGCCTAGCCGCCCATCTAGCCGAAGCGGAGGCCAAAGGTACGTGTTGGGACCTTCCCTCCCGCAGGCAGGGGGCCCCCTCAGATCCCAGGATCCTCCTTTCCGACGACAAAGGTTACCACGGAAGGGAAACACGTGGGAGTCAGTAATTTAAAGCAGCCAACTGTTCTGCTCTTGCTAAGGTGCCCCGGGGTCGCAGCCCCCGTCCCGGTTGCCCGTGGCCCTTGGGTTTGTTACCGCTTTCTCTTTCGCACCTTGCATTTTTAAATGAAAGAGCTTATGCAAGGTCCCAGCCGCACCGCTCGGAGGTGAGGAAAGCGGATTTGACCACTATGAGCCCGCCTACTTCGCCAAAGCTTGTTGCTGTACCGAAACGCCACATACGTCAGTCCTTGCGTCGGAGTCGGTTTCATCGACCAACACCAACGCCCCGGAGCAGTCCGTCTGCATATTCCAGATATAGGCGAAGCATCAGCTAGGTTGGGGATTTTGACCGAATGATATGCCGAAACATATGACGCGGAATGCCCAAGCAGCCTTGGTTGCGTGCCGGGATCGCTGGGCAAGTTAGATCTACCCCGAAAGACGGAGGCTCGTTTAGCCAGCGTTACACGCCGCGGGGCGGCGTAGACCACGAGGAGGTAGAGCCGCCAGCGCAAGCTCGATCTCGGCAGGATGGCTTTTGCCGATAACGCCCCACCCGCCACAGTGCCTACGCACTGCCAGCATTGGGAGTAGGGACGATACATTGGGGACAGCCTCACTCTTTCTAGCGCCAGTGTTTTTCTTTTGATGCTAGAAAGAGAGGGTGTCCCCAATGTATATCTTTCTCTTTCTACTGCCGTCTACATTTTCGCTCATTGCGTGCTGCTTCCTCTGTGTTTATATGCTCTAAGCTTTGCCGTGATTTATTCAAGCCTCGCTGACGACAAAATAGTAATAGCGGAAATGCAGCAACATCGCGATACGACTCTCGATGCGTATCGGCAACTATGTCTTTCCTACATTTATCGGCTACCTTGGATTTGAACCAACGCTGGTGCTACATGCTCGAATATTCCATCAATGCCTCTGACGGAGAAGCCTTGCAGCCTGATTCTGTCATTTTTCGGGCTGTCCTCAGTACACAATTCATAAATTCATTATTATTTCAACATACGGTGCTTATTAGCGTTCAAACGCACTAGACCACCCTGTACAAATGCCTACTGGAGGCAACTATACCCGCAAAAACTTCTTTCGGGCAAATTCCAGCACAAAAGTTGTAATATACGGTTTGTTCACTACACGCGTATACATACGCGCTTAACTTAGATTGTGTAAGCGTATGCACACATCTCAACGCCCAGTGAGTCGGCAGCCATAAGGCACGTAGGAACAAAACAAAGACGCTTTTCTTATGTAAATCAAACCCAATATATCCATTGAGAACATTAAAAAATTAATCGGATTAACCATTATTGAGATTCGATAATCGAAGGGTTCTTCCAAGAAGTGTCTGGCGTAATATCGGCACGGTCGTCTCACGCTGCGCATGTACTTAGCGCGAGACACTACCGCGTCTCTTGATTAAACACTTTAAGTGGTATAAGATTTAGAAAAATATCCCTTCACATCTATCAAGACATTTGGGAACGATTGTTTGTGCCAGGAAACTTTTTCCCAGTTTGCTCCGCGCTTTGAATATACAGGGTGTCCCACTAAGGAGTGGACAGCGCGATATCTCTTAAAGTATTGTCGATAAAAATATAAAAAAATAGGGAATTGCATGGTTCGAGGGGGCCCATTTATTAGCGCGAACGAATTTTGTTTTCGATTATTATTTTAAAAGATACGATGGTCAAGTTCGGTTTTTCAAATGGAACTATTGTTTTTGAAGACCTGAGTTGATAATGCGTTCCAAGACAAATTCAATAAGCTTTAATGTATACACTTTATTTCCACTGGTTTTTAAGATATTGCGCTTGCAAATTTACTGATTTTCACTGCAAGAAACCCCTCTGGAATGGCAAAAACCGGGGGCGGTCTTACTGGCACTTCCTGTTGAAATGGATACTTACCTGCCAAAGGTCTACGCCAGAAATGGCAGACCCAAAGGCTGGACAATTCTTTTCCGACAGAAATGCTACTTAGGTAGGTACATCTGCGGTATCGAGAAGCGCATCGTTACTTTTATTTCGCACTTGCTTCTACGCTCGGATGGCCGGTTCTTTTGGGAGGGATGCAAGTTGGATTGGTTCTGATACAATCTGCTCCCTATGGTTGAAATTTAGTCTAGCAACTTTCACTCCTCCTAACCTAACCAATCCAACTTGCATCCCTCCCAAAAGAACCGGCCATCCGAGCGTAGAAGCAAGTGCGAAATAAAAGTAACGATGCGCTTCTCGATACCGCAGATGTACCTATCTAAGTAGCATTTCTGACGGAAAAGAATTGTCCAGCCTTTGGGCCTGCCATTTCTGGCGTAGACCTTTGGCAGGTAAGTATCCATTTCAACAGGCAGTGCCACCCGTGGCGTCAGTAAGACCGCCCCCGGTTTTTGCCATTTCAGAGGGGTTTCTTGCAGTGAAAATCAGTAAATTTGCAAGCGCAATATCTTAAAAACCAGTGGAAATAAAGTGTATACATTAAAGCTTATTGAATTTGTCTTGGAACGCACTATCAACTCAGGTCTTCAAAAAAAATAGTTCCATTTGAAAAACCGAACTTGACCATCGTATCTTTTAAAATAATAATCGAAAACAAAATTCGTTCGCGCTAATAAATGGGCCCCCTCGAACCATGCAATTCCCTATTTTTTTTATATTTTTATCGACAATACTTTAAGAGATATCGCGCTGTCCACTCCTTAGTGGGACACCCTGTATGCCGACACTAATGAAAATTTAAACTTCTGTGTTGTCTATTAAATTGTTATAAGAGTACTACCAATGGATAGATAAAGTTTTTTCGATGAAAATGAGTCAAAATATGACCTTATTCTGGTTATTTTTAATCATACATAATGCGAATCGCATCCGAATTCCGGAGGTCAAGGACAATGTTAAGTCACACAGGGGATTAGTGATCTACGAGCCCACAGTGTATGTTATACACCATTAGATAGATCTCGCCAGGACGAATCGATTCCTACCATTTTAAACTTCGAAATCAGATGGTATCACCTCGAAAAATGACCTCAAATTTCAAAATTTTGCGGTTTTGAACAAAAGAAACAGGTAGTAAAATCCCATCCGGCCCGAGGGACCTCGGGTAGGCACCTAAGGGAAAACCGAGGGATGCAAGCGATACTCTAGCAGTTTGGGACGGCAAATGTGCCGCACGACCTTCAGTTCAGGGCCGTGTTGGGCCTGTATTTGCCGCATGGGCCCCGTTCCTAATGCCCGGGACGAAATCACCAATGTATCAGTTGTTTTTCATTTATGTTCATGATAGAATATGTGCAGGTATGAGTTTGGGGATGTGCAGGTTAGCATTCAGACTAATGCGTCGCTTATAATAGTGAGTGGAGTGACATTTTATTGATTGAACGAAAGATAATGATGTGAAGATGATTAACGCAAGAAGAATTTGTATTTGTTTCATATAATGGCTTTAAGGCTCCCATACACGAGCGAGCCGCTTGCCGAGTCTGCAGTTCGTGAGCAGTATTAGTCTGAATGCTAACCTGCACATCCCCAAACTCATACCTGCAAATATTCTATCATGAACATAAATGAAAATCAACTGATACATTGGTGATTTCGTCCCGGGCATTAGGAACGGGGCCCATGCGGCAAATACAGGCCCAACACGGCCCTGAACTGAAGGTCGTGCGGCATATTTGCCGTCCCAAACTGCTAGAGTATCGCTTGCATCCCTCGGTTTTCCCTCAGGTGCCTACCCGAGGTCCCTCGGGCCGGATGGGATTTTACTACCTGTTTCTTTTGTTCAAAACCGCAAAATCTTGAAATTTGAGGTCATTTTTCGAGGTGATCCCATCTGATTTCGAAGTTAATGGTCTGAATCGATTCGTCTTGGCGAGATCTATCCAACGGTGTATAGCATACACTGTGGGCTCGTAGGTCACTAATCCCCTTTGCGACTTAACATTGTCCTTTATGCATCATGTACGATTAAAGGTAATCCGAATGAGGTCGAATTTACATTCATTTTCAACGGACGAAGTATTCCAATCCATTAGTATTACTTTCACAAGTACCTAATAGTGAATACTGAAATTAAGATTATAATTATTAGGCAATTCATCGGAGGTTCAATTGCTGCGCGAGTGATGCATCGCTAAGGTGGCGAAGTACAAAGTGAACTCCGAGCTTGATTTGTTTTGTAAGTAAATATTGGAAGACTCACGGATAGTACTTTAGTTACTTTTCGTAAATTGTTGGTGTGAAAACACTTAAAAACACTGCACAGACAGCAAATCTCCCGACGTGTAAGCACGCTGACCCCAGTCAAAGTGTTAAATATTGGCATGTGCATTAGGGATGTGCGGGTAATCAAATGTGTCGGGTACCCGAGCGGTCGGGTCGGGTCGGGTAAAGTCGGGCGGGCTCGGACGGGGGCCCGGGACAGACGGGCCCACGGGTAGTCCAACTGTGTCGGGTAGCTCGATTATTTCGGGTAATGCGGTGTTTGATAAGTTGATATACGTATTCAGCGTTTTTAAACAACCGAGTACTGGACAAGCATGTACAAAATTCTTTACCTATATGAAACTTCAGAATACGATAATTTTCACGTGAAAAAATAATGCTTCTAACGGATTTGTTCAAAATCCTCCTTAAGAAAAAATTCAACTTATGCATCTTATACAAAATTAATATACAGGTTGTATCAAATGAAGTTCATTTTGAATAAACCCGTTAGAAGCATTATTTTTTTCACGTGAAAATTATCTTATTCTGAAGTTTCATATAGGTAAAGAATTTTGTACATTCTTGTCGAGTACTTGGTTGTTTAAAGAAGCTGAATACGTATATCAACTTATCAAACCGCATTACCCGAAACAATCGAGCTACCCGAAATAATCGAGCTACCCGACACGATCGGGCTACCCGACACGATCGCGCTACCCGAAGTAATCGGGCTACACGACACAGTCGGACTACCCGTAGACCCATCTGTCCCGGGCCCCCGTCCGAGCCCGCCCGACTTTACCCGACCCGACCCGATCCCGAAAAGTCGGGTACCCGCACACCTCTAATGTGCATATACCAGGCCTGCACAGCTAAAGTCCATTTCATATATATTGGCCGGTGAGCTTCGTGAGGGGTATTCTCCCACCACACCACTTGCCTGCCTCGATGCTCCTTTTCTCTACGCTCTCGCTCTCTCTCGGGCTACGCCTACTCGTCGCGCGGTGGGAATTAGTGTCCGTGAGGTACGTACACACGCAGCGAAGCATCCTCACCACTTTAAGTACCTAGGCGGGACACGATTCCGAGCGGTCGTTTCTCGCTTCTATGTTGCCGAAGGCGAGAGCGAGATGGCACGAGAGCGAATCAGAGTTCCTCGCGAATAAATACTGTACAGACATTGTAATGCTGAAGATAACTTACAATGAAAAATGTAACAGTATTTACATGTAATTGCATATACATTTTATTGCATGAAAATTTATTCGAGGAATGAAGATAATTTTTTATTCGATGAGAATTTATTCGACGAATAACAATAATTTTTTATTCGAAGGTGTTATTCGAATAAATGCGTCGAATAAATTTCTAACTTTCGTTAGCGTTGAAACTTGGTGAGTCACCAAGACCCCTAGTCGCCGTCATCGGTCCTTTGTGTACGGCGCTCGCCACTCGGCCGGGCTGGACCTTCGGCGGTACGAATGAACACGCTCGACGAAAGTTATTCGTGGCTTTATTCGAAGGCTTCGAAAAGATAAATGCTGCGGATGAAAAATCTATTCGAATAAAACCTTCGAATAAAAATAATTATCGTTATTTGTCGAATAAATTCTCATCGAATAAAAAAGTTATCTTTATTCGTCGAATAAATTCTCATCCAATAAAAAATTGTTTTCATTTGTCGAATAAATTCTCATCCAACAAAAAAATTATTTTTATTCGTCGAATAAATTCTCATCCAATAAAATTATTTATTCGTTGCTCTTCCAATAAAGATAACTTCGATTATTCGAGCCTCGAATAACGAATAAATATTATTTATGTTTTGTTATTTGAGATTTTTATTTAGAAAAACTTTTGCCCAACTCTGAAGCGTACGATGCAAGTCAACGACGAAGCGGGACAAAGTATCATGCTTTCTCTCTTTCGTAGTTGACGGCAACTACGTGTGATTCTTTTGTCCGCTCTCGCTCGATCTCGGATTCTCTCACTCTCGACCAAAGAATTCCAAGAAATTGTGGGGATAGTCACCGGGCTCCTAACCCGGGATCGGCGGTCTCCAGCTACGACAAGAGCGGTGTTTCCCCCTCCATCAGCGGTAGCTGGAGTCGGCCGGTCCCTGCACACAACTACTACCCTACCACCATACCCTTCCGGGGCCCAGCAACTTCAACTGCCAATTCACAATCGTCATGTGGTGGGGTATGAAATGGACTTTAGGCTGTAGCGGACAAGAGTGCTCTCGATTGCTCGTGAGCAAAGCGAAGATCGACGCCGTGAGCAGTTCCCCCACCCTGTGGCCACTAAGTGCCGTAGTATGCGTATAAACTGTATAGTGGGTTGCTGACGTTCAGCAGCACTTTCGGCCAGCAAAACGTATTGAATCGAAATGGGGCAAAATGCAACGATTCATTGAGACGTCGACAGCTAACTTTCTTTTTGAAAAGTATTATAATTTTTAGAAATCTTACCGTTACAAGAAAACAACAGCATTTTGTCGCATTTATATACATATAATATGGATTAGGGTTTACAATACCGACGTGACTTTACACGTTTTTCGTGAAATGCCGTTCGTAAAGTGTACAACCCATCGTTTCTAAATTAGCCTGTTATAAAAGGAAAAACATTCAACTTATTGCTAAAATCCCCAGTTTCTGAGAGAGAGAGAGTTTGACGTAACTTCGAACGTCTTACTATATATAATTATTACCCCAATGTACTCATTTCTTTAAAAAAATATTGTCAAATAATAATTCTATACGTGGTGTATGTCAATATTTTTTAAACCTGTATCAGTGGTTTTGTAAATATGTTGCGGAAGTTAAAAAAACGTTCAGCAAATAGCAAAACAAATTTCTGTACTCATCCAGTTTCTCGCTACACACCATACATCTGAGTAAAGCTGGTTGCTAGCTTTAATGGGCCTCAGACTCCTCACTCACGAACACTCCCCACCACGGCACTGTTGCTCATGAAGGCATGGTTTAGCGCTTACGACGCTCTTTCCCCACGCTCTCGAAAATTTTTGCCCGGCGGGCATTCAGCCGTTCAGGACTGTCATATACGTTCTTTTGCTTTTATTAGAAATATAATGATATCGTTTACTGTTATTTTAATATATAATTAATTACGCAGCACTTAGGTATGGATGACATTGAAAAACTGGCACCCCCACTACAAGAAATTGAATGGAATATTTCATACAAATCTTGTGCCAATACACTTCCACCAGGTAGCGATGAGGATAACAGTGATGCATCAAGTGACACCGACAGTGATGAAGATTGTGCGTTTTTGTAAGATATTTATTAATTTTTAAATTAATAATTTATAGGTAACATTATACCAATGAAAATGTTCAGTTTCTTCAATATGCCATTATTTTCAAACTATACAGACCAAGATTAAACTGATGTTTTATGATTAAAAAGTAATACTGTAACATAGGGGTAATTCCTTAAGGCATAGCTGTTTGTCACAATGCATGGCAAATATGTTCAACTCTTTTTATGCGGACTCGTTTCCTAGGTGTATCATAAAGACTTATTTTCAATTTTAGTGATATATCTTCTTTGTTTAGCACGATAGTATGGATTAAATATATTTTAAAATTTAAACCATTTTCCTATAGAGACATACGTTCTTACTATACAGGGTGTCCCACTAAGGAGTGGACAGCGCGATATCTCTTAAAGTATTGTCGATAAAAATATAAAAAAAATAGGGAATTGCATGGTTCGAGGGGGCCCATTTATTAGCGCGAACGAATTTTGTTTTCGATTATTATTTTAAAAGATACGATGGTCAAGTTCGGTTTTTCAAATGGAACTATTTTTTTTTGAAGACCTGAGTTGATAGTGCGTTCCAAGACAAATTCAATAAGCTTTAATGTATACACTTTATTTCCACTGGTTTTTAAGATATTGCGCTTGCACATTTACTGATTTTCACTGCAAGAAACCCCTCTGGAATGGCAAAAACCGGGGGCGGTCTTACTGGCGCCACGGGTGGCACTGCCTGTTGAAATGGATACTTACCTGCCAAAGGTCTACGCCAGAAATGGCAGGCCCAAAGGCTGGACAATTCTTTTCCGTCAGAAATGCTACTTAGGTAGGTACATCTGCGGTATCGAGAAGCGCATCGTTACTTTTATTTCTCACTTGCTTCTACGCTCGGATGGCCGGTTCTTTTGGGAGGGATGCAAGTTGGATTGGTTAGGTTAGGAGGAGTGAAAGTTGCTAGACTAAATTTCAACCATAGGGAGCAGATTGTATCAGAACCAATCCAACTTGCATCCCTCCCAAAAGAACCGGCCATCCGAGCGTAGAAGCAAGTGCGAAATAAAAGTAACGATGCGCTTCTCGACACCGCAGATGTACCTACCTAAGTAGCATTTCTGACGGAAAAGAATTGTCCAGCTTTTGGGCCTGCGAACCCTGTCGTAGACCTTTGGCAGGTAGGTATCAGTTTCAACAGGCAATGCCACCCGTAGCGCCAGTAAGACCGACCCCGGTCCTTCCTATTCCAGAGGGTTTTCTTCCAGTGAAAATCAGTAAATGTGCAAGCGCAATATCTTAAAAACCAGTGGAAATAAAGTGTATACATTAAAGCTTATTGAATTTGTCTTGGAACGCACTATCGACTCAGGTCTTCAAAAAAAAATAGTTCCATTTGAAAAACCGAACTTGACCATCGTATCTTTTAAAATAATAATCGAAAACAAAATTCGTTCGCGCTAATAAATGGGCCCCCTCGAACCATGCAATTCCCTATTTTTTTTATATTTTTATCGACAATACTTTAAGAGATATCGCGCTGTCCACTCCTTAGTGGGACACCCTGTATACATGGTGTAACGGAAATAGCTGACCAAACTAAATTTTGGTATCGTATTCTGTTTTTCTTAAGGAAGGAAAAAGGTCATGTAAACATATGTCCGAAAGCTCTTTCTTTCCCAGATATAAACAAGATATAAAATGTGGCGGAGCTCTATTTTAGTTGAACTGCTCGGGAATATCTTAGTAATAATTTATACCAACCAGGCCTGCATTAAGGTGGCCCTTAGCTATAGGGGTCAACATTTTTTTGAATTTCTTTTGTCTTACCCCCCCTAAAATATGAGGCTTCGTGAGAAAATGATATGTACAAAGTTTCAAAGTGATTGGACAACAACGGGGACCCGTGCCGCATTTAAGTTGAAGTTTTGGAATAATAGTAATTTCTTAATGTTTTTGCATTTTTATGAAAAGTTGTTTATCTAACCCGAATACACTACACAGCATCGGATTCTGAGAGGCTTTTCTGAAGAAGAAACCATCCAGGAAATGTATCGGAACTGTTTTTAACTCGGATTGTTCGAGAAAATATCCATCGGCAACGCGTGCAAGGTGTTTTGCCGCCGGGCAGCGACGGTTCGGCTGCTACTTGTCAGCGCCATAGCTACGCACATCCTACTTTTATTAAAAAATATTCACCGATACTTCCAAAATAACCGAACACAATTATGTTCGAAATTGACGAGAAATCACTATTATTGCAAAACTTCAACTCAAATGTGGCACGTGTCTTTGACTGACCCATCACTTTGAAACTTTGCACACATCATTTTTTTTTACCAAGCCTCATACTTTATAGATGTAAGACCAACAAAATCGGAAGTTGAAAAATAAGGACCATCCTAGCCTGCACCTTCCCATAATTTAAATCGATTGAATTTTTATTTGTCTAGACATCTTATCACTTAGCTGACCGGTCACGATTACATATACTTGTGTTGCTGTATCCGAAAGTTGCTGACCAGTCACGAATATACTCGTGTTGCCGTGTCATAACGTTGCTGACCGATCACAAATTATTTCGATCGGAAGCACCGGCTGCACGGAACAGTTTTGGCTCGAAAGCGCCGGCCGCACGGAACAGTTTTGGCTCGGAAGCGCCGGCCGCACGGAATGGTTCTAGCTTGAAAGCGCTTGTCAGCAAGGTGTTAAAATTTTAGTTTATGGTGGAAACACTAAAAACCGGATTATTGCCGCACATGACACAATTCGGAATGGACCAGAAAATTTTAAACGGCTTCGATAGTCTCTGAAACGTCGATGCGAAGCGTGTATTGATGCAGAAGGAAGTCGTTTGCAGCAATTTCTTTAAGTCAGTTTTAAACATTCTTATAATGCGCTGTCATAAACAAAAAGTGTTAATATGTCGGAAAGGAAGAATTTCTGGCCCTATGTTTAAATGACCTTATTCACCCTTAGGAGGAGTACGATACCAAAATTTGGCCACCTATTTCAGGTACACTCTGTATATTGAACTCACAATATCAAATGTTGGAAGAAACAGTTATGAGAGAAAATTACTACAGTAACCGCCACCTGCGTGCGTGCTAAGGTTTATGTATTCTGCGAATGCGGACTACTCTGACTACACGTACACGTGATCCTGTGAAGACCCAATTCTATCTCTCCTAGCCTCTTAGCGAGTCTTCGGATGTTGTCTAACGATGGGAGCACCCGGGCAGAAAATGTTGGAGCGATCTGTACACTGTGTAAAAAATTTTAGTCATGGCTCTTAGGGGTGACTCTCAGTGTCCCCGGAGGACATTTTGTTGTGGCGGATGTTTCGCGGAGGGGGAGCACCTATAGGAGTGGTGGTAATGTGTGCGTATGGCGACGTCAGCGCCAAGCCAAGCCGGAAAATAGATTGTCAACGCTGGTTGGCCGTGGTTGGCTTCGCGTAGGTGTCACTTAGCTTGGCTTGGCGCTGGCGTCGCCACACGCACACATTACCACCACTCTCTGTAGGTGTTCCCCCTCCACGAAACATCCGAGGAAACCGCCGCAACAAAATGTTCTCCGGGGACACTGGTGACTCTACACCTCTATATCGGTGGACATTTGTAAGAAAAGTGTTCACGAAATTGTTTATAACATTGAAAATGTATGTTAATTTTTTTTACATGAACGCATCCTGCGCGTTGGAAAGGAAAAAGTTTGGAAGAAGCCATATGTCGCAAGATTTCGCAGCGATTTGATTTTGTTCGCTTACACGTAGATGCATGGGCCTACCAGTACTTCTTTCAAACTTTTTCACTTCTAGGCCGGGAATATTCGACTGACAAGTGGGAACTCTGTAAAAAAATTAAACATAAGTACTGTGCTCCGTTGAGAAGTTGCAGCGGGACATTTTATGGTTCGAATCGTATATCCCCATAGGCTAGGGCTGACATCCGTCCGGGTCTCCCCGGATTTGTCCTCTTTTTTAGGATGTCCGGGGATGTCCTGGGGTGATCCGGGTTTTCCATGCTGCTTGCTCAGAAAGTCATAAATATTTTAACTTTATTCCATGATTGCGGTTACAGTCTATAATTTTTGCAGAAAATTTTGTCTTGGTATATCGTACCTAATATAAGAAATAGTTAAAAAATATCCAGGTTTCAAGTACAAATGTCCGGGGTTTTAATGTTCTCTGTCCTAGGTTAGTGATTTTACGGTTGGCAGCCCTGCCATAGGCCCACGTTCTTTAACACAATCGTAGAGGTTGGACACACGTGTTGTCGCTATTGGCTGGCGCGACAACTACGACAAATGCAAAATAAGTGAACGGGACACTGGCGGTGCAAGCCAATGCGAGCGAAGAACCCCTCCCGACCCTATGCCATCCCGGGGGACCTCTTCTCGCCGGAGCACAGTAGATCCTTTCATGAATTGCTTGTTTTAGTGATAATATGAACCCCCGAAAAATCACCGTCGATCGGCTGCCGGCTACCCCCTCCCCCCTGTTATCAAATATTAAAAAAAGTGTATTTCGCTAATAACTCAAAAACGGTTAGTTCTACTGAAAAATGTTTTAGACAAAAAAAAACATTACATTCTGCATGGAAAAAGTTGTAAAATATTTTTTCGTAAATGTAACGTATAATAATTTCGTTAAAATTGCCCAGGTAGTTCTTCTTATTCGGCTTTGATAGAATACAGATATCATGCATCTGCCTGCGAACATTTCTATAAGAATATAATCCACTTTAGCTTCCGCCGCTATCCTCACCAATTTTTGGAAACAAAGTCTTGGCGTGAGCTTCCGTCACAACAGAACAACAGCGTTATTTAACTGTTTTAAGCTACCGTATCGAAGTTGTGCCGTTTATAACAATGTATTTTGTAGCCGCATGACAGTCAGTCGCGCGCGACTAGTCCAGAGCATTGTTGAATACACATTCGTTTGAATTCGATAAGTTTCTGAGTGCAGAAAATTATTGTGTTACTATTAAAAATTTCTCCGAAATGTCTCTCCAAGAGGTATGTTTCATTTACAACGAGAGCTTGGCAGAAGGAACAATCGGGACCGCTACAACGGGGATTGAATTCGTTGAAAGAGACCAGCGAAAAGAGAGAAGATGATAAGTGGAATAAGATTCAAGATTACAGTTCGGTTGTGGTTCATAGTGCCTGTCGCAAATTATATATCAGACGTCTTCGATGCCATTCAGTTGAAAATCTGCCTTCTACGTCAAACGTGAGTCCAAAAAAGGGGAAACTACGATCAGACCAAGAAATGGTTCTCTGGGATAAGGAGAAGAAGAAGGAGACAAATTTTCGACGTCGCTGTTGTGGTTGAAATTCTCGCTGAGGAATACCGTAGGAATGAACAAGGATTATTCTGTCCTTATCACTCTATCTTGTATGAGGTCCGAGCCATGTCGCTTGCATATTGTTCTTATATCCTACTGGGGACGAAGCGGGGGCCATCTCCATCTTCGCCTCGTGCTTTGGGTGTTTCGCCACACCCTTTGCTGTCAACTGTTTCACAGCCGATGGTATTAGTATTGGTTGGGCTAGATTAGGGGGGGGGGTACCCGCTTACAGGCGCGTAAAGCATGGTAACGAACCGATGTGAATTTGGGGGTGTTCAAAATGAAACTGCGGTTACAAGTACCGCGCGATGAAGTCAATATCGCTATTGTTGTCAAAGTCATCATTCTGAACATTTCCCTTTAAACATTGTGGCGGTCGGCTTTGATATGCGAGATATGCGCAAAAAACTTTACTTAACGCTAGAATTACCGAGTTTAACACATACTCACATCGGTTCGCTAACATGCTTTACGCACCCGCAAGCCGGCGCGCATCCCGTCCTCACCCCCCCCCCCCCTCCAATCTAACCCCAACCAATACTAATACCGTCGGCTGAAAATCTGTTCGTGATTTCTCAATATCTTTTGTTTCTCGAGAAATCAGAAATCAGATCATACTTCTCGAGAATTCTCGAGAAATTGAAAAAAATATTACAAAATTTATATTTTTGGAATAATGTTAATAATATTTATAAAAAAAACACAAGAAACCTTTAACTAATTGTTCATTTCTGTCTAATTTGCACAAACCTTGTATAAATGAAAAAACAGATATTAAACATAATTGATATATTTATTTATTTAATACAAAATTTGAGCAAAGTGAAACATTACTGTTTTATTTTAAAATGGTTTTTCATCTGTTTCTTTTTTGTGATAAAATCTGTAGCTGTAGAAATTTTTCTTTCGTTTTGAGTGGATGTTGACTTAATCCCATGTAGCATATCCAAAAGTTATGGTAAATTGGGTGTCCTTCCAGTGGACTAAAAAACATGAAATTCCTTTGTTAAAGTCCGGAATTTATCGTCTTCTTGGTTGATACTAATTTCTTGGAGGCTCTCTGCGATTGCTGTCTCTAATTGTTTTCTTAATGGTAATTCTTCATTTTGAAAACTCAGGAAATTCATGGTTACTATTATATTTTCCGAAAAGTCTAGCTACTTAAAAATTGTTTTATTATTATTATTATTATTAATATTTAAACAGGAATCCCCATGTTGTACAAAAAGAAAAGACAAATGCAATTACAGAGTCTGAACACTTACTTAACCAATAATTAATAGCTAGTGAGTAAAAAATAATTATACTTATAGAATAAACTAAGTACCACCATACTGGTTATTACCTAGCCTATATAGTAGCGTCCTAAACGAGTTAAGGGAGCCCAGGAACGGGCCCGCACCACTGAAGAATTGGTTAACAATACCCATCGCTCTATTAACAGGATCGCACGCATAATATCGATAATTCGGCAGCCTCGATACAAAGAGAGGCCTTGACCGCAAGTTCCTAACCGGAGCATTAAACATAACTAAGGCCAGCAAGTCAAGACAGCTTATAAGGCCATTGATAATCTTGTAAAGAAAAATCATGTCCGCAATATGCCTACGATCCTCAAGAATGACTAACTTAAGGGATGCCAGTACTGGACGATAATCGTGGTCAGTTCTATCCATAGGATTACCCAGGGTACGTGCTGCAAACCTCAAAAATCTATGCTCCACCCTTTCAATTAATTTTATAAATTTAGCATGCCTAGGACTCCAGATGATCGAGGCATATTCGACTTGAGGCCTAACAAGGGCAACATACAACAGCTTTAGGTTCTTAATGTTCCTGAAATGTCTGGCAAACCTGGAGATAAAGCCTACGGTTCTCATGGCCATATTTGTACAGCGCGCATCATGAGGCCTGAAGTCAAAGCAGGGTGTTTTGCAGACTCCAAGATCGATTACCTCAAATACTTCCCTAAGCTCAACATTATTTAGGTAATATGGGTGTTTTACACAAGACCTTGTACGAGAGGCAGTAAGCACAACACACTTCGCCGCGTGCAGCTACATCCTTTTTGCTGTACACCATTGCTCTAATCTTACTAAATCACCTTGCTTACTGATAGCATCATCAACTCCCTGGATTCAAGTCATCCGCATACTGGAGGAAGTTAGTGTTTGAGAGAATTTCGGCATTATCATTGATAAATACGTTGAACAACAAGGGACCAAGATGCGACCCCTGAGGAATACTCGAGGTAACACTGATCGGAGAGGAAAGACAGTTTGATACTTTAACAATCTGTTCGCGCCCCGTAAGATAGCTTTCGACCCAGATTAAAAGGGACCTGCCAAACCCCCAAAAAGAAAGTTTATGAAGCAACACAGAGTGATCAACGGTATCAAAGGCCTTCCGGAAGTCCGTATAGATCGTTGTTTTGTCAAGAATATGCTCCCACTTGCTTGCGGAGCGGTATCGGACCGCAAACGCGAATTTATAGCCAGTGTGGATGTTGTGAAGGATAACGATGGTACTTCCGAATAGAATGCAACTATTTGAATATATTGAGTTTTTAAACGGACTTTTATTCATTATCAGCAACAGTGTCGGCCGTTATTGAATTACGGATTTTTATCACAATAACGAACTACGATCACTTTTCGTTCGTTCTCTGTTGCATTACCTTTTCGTTTGTACGTTATTAAAAAAAGAAGAAATTTACCTGTTCCTTATCCTCTCACTACAAATAATTATTATTCTCGATTATTCTAAAAGAAACCTATGTATTCGTCTTTTTACGTTACACATGATTTTCATCCATTTATCCTTTATTTGTTATTCACTTTAAATGGCAAACAAACCATGGTGAAAGGTTCGATTTTTTTGTTACGTCTTTTTCATTTGCCATTCACTGGCCGGGATACTTGTATACTAGCGAATAAATAGTCGTACTCCACCTTACTCTAGCGTACAGTCATTCGATCGGCGGTCCCGGATCACCGTCCTGAGCTGACGATACGGTTCCTCTACCGTCCCACCGGTAACCCAGCGAGTAAAGGTTACAATCTTCCTAAAATTTTTCAGATATTCTTTTTATACTAATGGGAATCAGGGCATGAGTAAAGTATAAAAATACGATATTTTAATTTTAACCATATAATATGAAACACCCTAGGGTATATCGCAGGTCAACCCGCCTTTCGATTCACCGGATCCGCCCGTACACGCGGCGGATAATTCGGGTCAGCGTTGATTTCTAACCGCCCGAGACTCCCGAAAGACGGAGACGGCAGAAACGCCCCGAAGCATTCACTAGTCATGACGTTACCATGCGTATCCGACTCGATCTTGCCCACACTGTTACTCGCTCTTACTCGTGACTGGTGACTGTCCGGACGCCTCGGGCGGATAGAAATCACCGATGACCCGACTCAACCGCCGCGGGTATGGGCGGGTCGGATAGAAATCAACGATGACTCGACTCATCCACCGCGGGTATGGGCGGGTCGGATAAGCGCGTGGCGGCTTCGGGCGGGTATTGGGCGGGTTAGCCGTGGGTAGCGCGAGTTAGTCAAAGTTCGGGTCCGGACGGTTCGGACGCATCGAGATACAGTTGGGTGATACATATGTTTATCGTCGTAACATGCCGTGATATTGTCACGTCCTGGGTGGCGGAGGTTAGGACTATGACAATGTGGGATCGTAAGGGAATGATAGGCGCGAAGGCGAGCTTCGTAGCACTGAGGGTGAGTAGGATTTTAGGCGCGAAGGCGAGCTTCGTAGCACTGAGCGACCAGGGAAGGTTTAGACACTTTTCGCGTACCAGGGTGACACCCGTTACAGCACAGGCGCGAGTATTTAACGTCTCGGTAATTGCCAGCCCATAATAATTCTTTGAAATACGTCTAGACATATGGTCGTACAAGACCCATGCGAAAGTACGTCTTGTAAAAACTGTAAGAACTCTCACGTTCGCGAACCGAAATCAGCTGTTGCAATAGCCTGTTTTGATTTGGAGTCTTCGTAACCGTAAGGATAGAAACAATAATTTGAAGCGGGATTTAAAATTAAACTGTTTATTCAATTTGGAGCATGAAAATATGCCATGCATTGTTAATGCGATAGCAGTTGGGTTTTATAATAATGCGGTGGACGATACGCATTAGCACATAACGTTTCTATAAATGGTAAGTAATAGCAATATATGTATGAACACGAAACACATGAATATTAGCAATATGAATACATATATATATATATATATATATGCAAATGATAATAGTGTAAAGCAATAAGCGTTAGTAAACAATATAATAATATGGAAAAATAAGCGTTAGCAATACAAAATGATATATACATGGGAATGATATGCCGTTGGACAATAATTTGTAATAGTAATTGCTTACAGTGGTTGCCATAGATAATCCGTAGAACACTGATTTTAAATAATAGATATGTACTGTAAGGTTTTAATCTTAAATAGCGAACTGTTCCGCGGTGTTGTTTCCGTAGAAGAGAGTTACGACCTCTGGGGCCCTTGTATTTATATGGTTCGCCGGAATGTCAAGTATGAGGGGTATGCACTGTATGCACTATGACTCATGTGCGAAATATGCATCTATGATTAGAACGTGTTGATGACTCATGTACGAAATATGCGTCGCAATACGATTTCCGGAGTGTTTATTTGGGGCTTTTGAAAAGGGGATACTCAACTCATTGGATGCGTTTTGGGTGGTTTGATTGGAAAGGGGTTTTGGTGGCTTTGATTTGGAGGGTCGTAGATAAGGGTGAGACGTGCTCTCGAGTTTAGAGGGTTTTTTGGGGCGAGGGACTTGTTTAAATTTAAATATGAAGGAGGAATTCGTGTCTCGTAGGGCGAAGAGGGGAAGGGAATTTCGTCGTTGACCATCTCAAGATGGGGACCGCTAAGGTACATCGCCTGGATGGTCAGTGGTTGTGGAAAGGGGTAAGATTTGAAATTTAAGGATTTCGGTACAGTTGTAGAGTGATTTATAGGAGAGATTTTAGTTAATACCGCGCAAAAAATAGTGGGACGTCACAATATCCACTGTCTCTGTAATGGTTCTTTGAATGACCGGCATTTGTAAATTATTTAATTTAATTACTGGGAAATATTAGAAATAATTATAAATTCATAATATTCTAAAACATTTAAGTATTTAAGTATTTCTGAAAACACAAAATTAACATCTTTTTCTGTTATGATAAATTAGACATTTTTTACACATACATTGTGAAACCGTGAAAACAATTTGTACGAATATGAGTATAGTACATTTTTAGAATAGCGCATATTAGGAAATAGTAAAATCAATTTCTTGCTGTGCAAAGATGTATACATTTAAGAATTGGGTGATTTCGAAATATTATTAATTTGTAATTATTATACATTTTTCAGAATGCGAAACCTATTGCGGATTGATTCCTCCGATAGCATAGAGTTTGAAAAGGATACAAACTGCCTAGCTTCTGTATCTAGTGATAAACAGAATAAAAATGAAGAAATAGACGAATCAAAAGAAACACTAAGACAAATACAATACATGTATATTCAAATGGAATTCTGTGAAAAAAGCACCCTGCGGACAGCAATTGATGGAGGCCTTTACGAAGATAGAGAAAGAGTGTGGAGGTTATTCCGAGAAATTGTTGAGGGTCTAGCACATATTCATCAACAGGGAATGATACACAGGGACCTGAAGCCAGTGAATATATTTTTAGATAGTAATGATCATGTAAAAATTGGAGATTTCGGTCTGGCTACTACAAATATACTTCCATCGTTTGTACAAAATATGGAGATTGATAAAGACACGCACATTTTAGAAAAAGGTAAGATACAAATAAATACATACCAAGAAATATTAAATTCAATGCGTGGTAGGATGGTCCTTAGCTACGGGCAGAGTTGGGCAAAATGTAATCTAATTACAAATTACAAATTACAATATAACTGTAATTGTGTAATTGATTACACATTATTTTCTGTAATTGTTAATTTAGGTACTTGACCATTCAGTTTTGTCAACTAAATAATCGTTCATTTGTACGATTACAGAAAATAATGTGTAATCAATTACACAATTATAGTTTAATCGTAATTTGTGATTTGTCATTAGATTACATTTTGCCCAACTCTGGCTACAGGGGTCAATTTTTTTTTAGTTTTATTTTTGTCCCCCCCCCCCCCCAAATTGTTAAACGTGGTGAGAAAATGATATGTGAAAAATGATTGGACACCGGGAACCGGTGCCGCATTTGTGTTAAAGTTTTGAAATTTTAGTGATTTCTCGTCAATTTCCAATATAATTGTGTTTGGCTATTTTGATAGTATCACTGGATATTATTTAACAAAAGTAGCATTATTTCCGAAGTGTATAATGGTATCATTTGTGTGTGACTTCAAATAATATACACAAAATCTTTGAATTTTACCATTAAAATTAGCGTATAATGCCGCGTCTGAGTAATTGGGCGCAAATGCGTAAGTAGAGATTATAATATTTTCTACATACAAAAATATGATTATTTGTTATTTGTTCAAAATCATATAAGTACTATACTATTAATAAAAAAATATAAGTATTTAATTATGAATAAAATATTATTTAAACGTTATATACAATGTAGAGCTGGCGAAAGATACAAAATAAAATAATATGTATTTATTAATACTTATCTTGTATTAAAGTAGATTTGGTAGCATTTGGATAATATTGTCTGTACTCTTGTAGTATCTGTCAAATGAATTGCTTACTTTCTTTGTTTTTTCGCTGTGCAGTATCGTTTAATTCCCATAAAAAAAACTTTAAAAAAGTAAAAAAATTACGCCAAGTACATGAAAAAGTCGAGGACGGAAAAGAGTATTATCAAATAAATCACAAGAAAGTAGAAGATAATAATAATTACAATATAAAAAAGATGTAAAATCAAAATAAGCTGCACGTATATAAAGGTGCCCAGCAGTGTGCAAAGGCGACACTGTGTAACACAATGTAAGATTCGGTTAAATACTTGGCGTGGCATCATCTGTCTCATACCGTTCCTCGCTCGCTTTCAGTCCTTCTGACACCGCGCCGCCGCGCCTTCGCAGGATAGGAGTGAGTGAGAAGTGGTGGGTATAGCGAAAAGCTCTGTAGGTAGAGTAGGAATCAAAAAGTGGTTTCCCCTCCTCCCACACTCTCGGTTTCTTGGTGGGGGAAGCTTTTCAATTTTCGTCTCACCCGAGAAAACTTACGTTTCCACGGCTAAAGATGTTTCACTTCAATGATAAAAATATGCTTAATTTTGTAGTTTTAAGCATTTTTATATTTCATAAAACACGGGCCGAAACTCCAAATTCCTTCGATGTTTGCCAGTGCATAGCCACGCTACCGCGGCAGCACGGACGGCAGAGTCGCGCTCTGATTGGTCAGGGGTCTTTGTTAATATCTCGTTAACAAAGCCGCAGAGAACATTCTTGCTAAGGAAAAAGTGTTTCAAATCACTCCACGGGTCACCCCTTTCAAGGACACCCAACATTTTTGGGACACCCTGTATATTTCCTCTTCTACGTTACACTGTACGTACGCGGTATTTACTTGGTGGACATGCATTTCTTTTCCAATACAACTGGCGAGAAAAGCTCGAATAATCTCATATCTAGCATTGGGTGCATATATTGTACTTCGTCATTTTCAAGTCCTTTTCGTTGCTCGTTTCCTCGAATCACTAGCCTTGCTTTGTATATATCCAGTGTTCCATCTTTTTTTTAATTTTAAGACCTAGTTGTTGGATAAAATCCTTTTATTTTCAGGTCTGTGCACTAATTTATTTCTTCATTGCAGCCAGTTATAAATTCACTTGAGTTCAGTTCGTTGCTTCTTCCACATTCCATGGTTTCAAGTATTCTGAAACATGGAAAACATTTACTTCGTTGAAAATCTGTCTTGGTCTTCTGGACTTTAAGATTCTGGGACGACTACCTTCTCTCCTGGGTGTTTTGCTTATCGAAGGTATCCCTTTCTCTTCGCTTATTACATGTTCATGCGAGCTTTCCCCATCTTGCTGTGTATTGGTGTTACGTGAGGGCGTTAATTTTTAAGCGACCGAGCGGTTGAGTCTAATTTTCTCACGCAACGCTTAACGAATTTAAAAAAAAAAGGATTGTTATAATTTTGACATAATTGTAGTTATTACGCGAAGATCAGGATTGCTTTGGGTACGGCTTTTGTCTACAACCTGCACAGGTTGCCCAATCAGGATGTGGTATTTTTGGTGAGACTGGTTCGAAACAAAATGAGATGAATTTACATAAAATTTACCATGTATTACAAAATAAGCAAATGGAAACAAAAGGTGGTACAAAAATGGGGATTACATGGATTTACGCAAAGTCGTAGCTGACTAAGAATGTAAGCTTTCCAATTGCGGGGGTTGGAAATTGACAATAGTTGGTTTTGTTTCGAAGGTTACATACTTTTCATGGTAAAGTGAACGATAATTGATCGAGGGTAAACCCGTAACACACACTAGGTGGTTGGATCATTTGTCACGTACGTTTCTGATTTTATACATGGGAGGCGATAATTTGGAAAAGGTAATGTGGTCGGCGATTACATAAAATAGAATCTCTCCTTCTCCCTCTCCCTCTCCCCCTCCCTCTCCATCTCCCTCTCTCTCCCCCCTCTCTCTCTTTCTCTCTCTCTCTCTCTCTCTCTCTCTCTCTCTCTTTCTCTCTCTCTCTCTCTCTCTCTGACCTGGAGACCTGCGGTACACAGTGTTGAAGCGCAGGATACGCCGCACAGTACACTTATGTTAGAGTTATAAAAGGTATAAAAGGGTAGATTTAAACAGTAAAGCGCAAACCATAAGAATTAACGATAAATGGCTAAAACAAAGATTTACACGGTAGAATGTGTATGAGTCTCTACGGGGACTGAGTCTTTCCACGTTCACTTTGAAGCTATGGAACTCCATTTCAAAGACTATTTTAATCGAATAGCAATGTGTCCCTGGGGCGAATCGACCGCGCACCACGCGACTTGCTAGCCAACTGTAACGAACGAACGCAAGGGCCCAAGCACTTGGGACTTTGGAACAAAGAGCTTCAAATTGCTGAGCACGCATTTCGTGCACGCGGCCCACCACGTCGTCGCCTCGGACCATTCCCAGCCTCTTGGTGCTTAAGTTTTCGAACCGTGTCGCATCCGGCGTTCTCAGAACGTCGCACGACGTTGGAAGATTGTTGTCGACAAACTTGCATGGGAAATATACCGTGGCGTGACAGGCTTCAGACTGGATTAAATTATTACAAATAGAGAGCTTCGGTTCACAGATCATTGGCAATTGATTGAGGGAAACGCCCATAACACGAAATGGTTGGATCAGATGTCAATGATGGCATAAAAGAAATTTAAGGAAAAATGATCGGCACGTAACATTGGATCTCAATATATTTAATGGAACCTCAAAGTGCTTCTGCTCATTTATGGATAATTTTATGGCTTCATAAAAACGTGCGTCTCTTCTCTTGTTTATTGATTTTGTTTCTCGGTCCCATCATCTGTAGGGTCATTTGGGGGGAGATGCACCACTTTTTTCGATTGCTTATAAAGTCTTAAATAAATACAACTGAAAGTATAGGTAAATGTAGTTTGATTATTTATTTTGTTGCGTTTATCAAGATTGTGGATAACCACGGCAGTAGGTAGATTCAATAAGAGTGCAACCGATATTGTAGAAAAAAATGTGTTTGTTTGATTGTAAGTACCATACGATCGTACTTACGAGACTACTCTTGTGATACGCGGAACAGGAACTGCGGTAACAAAGGAAGGACTTTACAATACAGTCTCGTCATACAGTGTCATGTGATGTCGCAAGACAAACCTTGCGCCAAATTCAAATGTTATAACACTCCCCCTCAACGATTATCTTCCATCAGTCGACATATCTTTGGATCCCCGTCAGTTGACAGGCCTCTCGATGTTTTCTTAACATCACAGCCCCCAATGGTTTTTGTCATCATGTCAGCGATCATCTCGTCAGATGTACAGTATTTTACATCAATTCACCCCTTGTTTGAATAGATCTGTTACATAATGATATTTGGCGTTAATATGTTTAGTCTTAGCTCGTATCTCTCCCGTCTTTACCAACGTTATTGTATTTTAATTATCTTCATAAATTACGACAGGTCCAGTTCCCATTCCATGGAAATCCGCTAGCAGCCCCATTATCCGTAACGATTCTCTGCCCGCCACTGCCATGGATATGTACTCCGCTTCGCAGCTTGACCATGCTGTAACGGATATGGCGTAACCGATTGCTTTCTGCAGGCCCAGGCTGTCCCGGCTCCATTATACTGAAACAAAAAAACCACTGTGCGATTTACTATCCCTTATGTCCTTAGCCCAATCTGCACCTGCATAAACCTCGAGGCTTATATTGCTGCCCCCCCCCCCCCCCCATCTTCAATTTGAACTCTTTGGTACCTTTCAGGTATCTAACAACTCTTTTGGCTTCATTCCAATCGGCCTGGGTCGGTTGCTTAATTCTTTGGCTGAACATTGACACGCTGGCTGTTATATTGGGTCGCGTATGTCCTACTATAGCTGTGATTGTAACGCCGGGTCGTTGGCTGGGTTAAAACAACGGCATTACGAGCTTCGTAGCACTGAGCGACCAGGGAAGGTTTAGACACTTTTCGCGCACCAGGGTGACACCCGTTAGAGCACAGGCGCGAGTATTTAACGTCTCGGTAATTGGATTTAGCGCTACATTAATATAAGAACCAGCCCGTAAAATTTCTTTGAAATGCGTCTAGACATATGGTCGTACAAGACCCATGCGAAAGTACGTCTTGTAAAAACTGTAAGAACTCTCACGTTCGCGAACCGAAATCAGCTGTTGCAATAACCTGTTTTGATTTGGAGTCTTCGTAACCGAAGGATAGGAACAATAATTTGAAGCGGGATTTAAAATTAAACTGTTTATTCAATTTGGAACATCAAAATATGCCATGCACTGTTAATGCGATAGCAGTTAGGTTTTATAATAATGCGTTGGACGATAAGTATTAGCACATAACGTTTATATAAATGGTAAGTAATAGCAATATATGTATGAACATGAAACACATGAATATTAGTAATATGAATACATATGTATATTGCAATAAGCAAACGATAATAGTGTAAAGCAATAAGCGTTAGTAAACAATATAATAATATGGAAAAATAAGCGTTAGCAATACAAAATGATATATACATGGGAATGATATGCCGTTGGATAATAATTTGTAATAGTAATTGCTTACAGTGATTGCCGTAGATAATCCGTAGAACACTGATTTTAAATAATAGGTATGCACTGTAAGGTTTTAATCTTAAGTAGCGAACTGTTCCGCGGTGTTGTTTCCGTAGAAGAGAGCTACGACCTCTGGGGCCCTTGTATTTATATGGTTCGCCGGAATGTCAAGTATGAGGGGTATACAAGGTATGCACTATGACTCATGTGCGAAATATGCATCTATAATTAGAACGTGTTGATGACTCATGTACGAAATATGCGTCGCAATACGATTTCCGGAGTGTTTATTTGGGGCTTTTGAAAAGGGGATACTCAACTCATTCGATGGATTTTGGGTGGTTTGATTGGAAAGGGGTTTTGGTGGCTTTGATTTGGAGGGTCGTAGATAAGGGTGAGACGTGGTCTTGAGTTTAGAGGGTTTTTGGGGCGAGGGACTTGTTTAAATTTAAATATGAGGAAGGAATTCGTGTCTCGTAGGGCTAAGGGGGGATGGGGATTTCGTCGTTGGCCATCTCAAGATGGGGACCGCTAAGGTACATCGCCTAGATGGTCAGTGATTGGGGAATGGGGTAAGAGTTGTGGAATAATTTATAGGAGATATTTTAGTTAATACATAGATAGCACAGAGACGTCTTAAAGACGTCTTTGAGACACCTATTTCGTACTTTCAAAACGTCTGACAGACGTCTGGTAAAGTCTTAAACACCTTTTAAAGACGTTTGTAAATGTTTATAGCTCAGATAGCACACGTCGTCTATAAGCCGTCTTTATGACGTCTGCAGACGTCTTGAAAGTCTGAAAGTCTTGAACGTCTATAGCCCAGTCAGCCACGTTCGTTTTGCAGATTTTGCGCAACGTCTGAGTACAAATGTTTGTGACAGAAAGACTACAGATTTGATACAGGATTTGTTATATTCGATGTTGAAAGCAGACTGTCAGCAGAAAGCCAACAGATTGTGCTGCCTTAACCTGCGAGCAGATTGGCGGCAGTATCTGCTGATACAATTTAATGATAGAAACCGATCAGATTCTGTGCAAAGCGATTTGGGGGCAGATAGGCAGCATAAATCAAGCAGATCCTGTTGACATAGCCTGCGAGCAGTTTACCGGCAGAAAGTAAGGAGAGTATGTTGATAGAATTTAATGGCATTTTCAAATTATAGTAGTTCACGTCGCGACCGCCAGGCGGCGACCGGGCGAGTGCTTCTCGCTTGCGAAATGGCACCGCGGCGGGAATAAGTGGCCGAGGGCTCGATCATTCAGGGCTCTCGAGTACCGTTCGCATTTGCCGGCATTTAACTGCGGAGTATATATTTGGTTTACCCGTATCTAAGGGCGGTATTATCTATCAGTCATTGCTTAAGACTAAGATAGTCTTAAGCTAGCGGCATCCTCTACTAGTCTAGTAGATTAGTAAAGAATGCCGGATGCATAAGACGATCTTAGTCTTAAGCAACGACTGATGATAAATGATAATACCGCTCTAAGATGACTGAATAGAATAGTTATCATTAATGCTTTTATATTTGGAAGAACTGTCTTTAAAAGTTTAAATAATTATTTTGAGCCTCCCTGGCATTGAATTGATTTAACAACCTGCTAAGTAAAATATTAAAAATGTTATAATACCCGTCTAAATACATGGTTTTCCAATATTTCTTTCTTCCATAAAATATGGTAAGAATCAGATCTTTAAAGTCGGTGGTCTTATAAACGTGTTCTATATATTATTTACGCTTAAGACTTTTGGACTGTTTTTAAATCTGTACTATTATATAAAATTGCCTACTATGTTCCCATTAAATTATGATTTTGCGGTCAGATCCTGACGTCAGGATCTGCTTCATTTCTGCCGCCAACCTGCGGTCGGTTTCTGTCAGCAAGATCTGATCGAAATCTGATATCAATCTGCGGTCAGATCCTGATGTCAGGCTCTGACCACAAAACCATAGTCAAATGCGGACATAGTAGGTCCCGAATCTGACGTCAGGATCTCCTCGAATCTGCTGTCAATCTGCTAGCATACTGCGGTCAGTTTGTTTACTGGGTAGACGTCTGTATATGTTGTTTGTTACGAAACTTTTTAAGACTCTTTAAGACGTCTTTAAGACTTTATCAGACGTCGTTTGTGAGGAAACGGTACGTCTTTAAGACATCCATTTCAAGACATCTTACAGACAAAAAAATTGGCGGTGACGAGAATCGAACTCAGAATTCTCGCTTACGAAGCAACCACCATTCGCAGGTGCGCAAGTAGTTACCCAACGTACTACCCTGTAAACATTGTTAATTTCTAGGTATATATCTAGTATTAATTATTTATAAAAAATGTGCATTCACGCGGAATATTCTACAGATTATCACCATTCGAACTCTAGATTCATTCCTTAAAAATTTACGTTTTAGCGACGTCTTAAGGAAGTTTTAAGACAGAGTGTCTAAAAAATGTCTGGGAGTTCTTATGGAAAGTAAAATTTTTATGTGTTTCTTAAAAGTTCTTGTTAATCTGCTATGTTTCGCTGAGCTCGAGGTGATGAACGCTGAAGATGAAGAAAAGATGGTTGTGGAGATGGTTCGTTCAAATTTAACCTATCAGATTTCATTCATATGTGTATTTAAACGAACATTATTGTACTTTACAAAAAATCGATTTCACTATAAGTTCAAGAACTTTATTACCTATTTATCTATTATGTGTAATAGATGTTACAACGAATGAACAGAAATCGTATAGCTTCAAGCATACCGCGTCCGGTAAAATGTTCACAATTTCGTTATCTGTATAAATTTTACTGCAACCTGATAGAATCACATTTTTTAGCCATTTATCCCCTTCAGTTAGAAGTTATTAATATTCTCACCTATTATACGTTATTATGTGGATTTGTTTAGGAATCAGTTTTGGCACAGAGGTCGTGGGTTCTCTAACAGGACAAGTAGGCACAGCGCTTTATGTAGCTCCAGAGCTGACAACAAAAGCAAAGAAAGCCATTTATAATCAGAAAGTTGACATTTACAGTCTGGGAATAATATTATTTGAAATGTCTTACAAGCCGCTAACAACGGGAATGGAGCGAATTAAGGTTATACTTAATCTGCGATCGAGAGACATCATACTCCCAGCGGAGATGCAGCAAGCAGACATAACACGACAAATTCATATCTTACGGTAAGCATAACAAACCACACATTTCTAAGTTTATTGGTGTATACATTTAATTTACTATACCTACTTGTGCCGCGATTTTGTGTATTGCTAATTTATTTAATATTGCTATTTAATTGTATTCTCATTTTACTATTTATGTATCTACAATAACCATTAATTTCTTCATATTTTCTTTAGATCATATGTAGTTGTCCCTTGTGCGGTATATTATTCTTCTGTGATATGTAGCTACAATTAAAATTTTTTATCAGTATTCGGCTTCACGGCCCTATATTACTTTATCATCTTCTGCTCTGCATAAAAATCACTAGAATGTAACTGGTGAAAACATCAAACACCGAGAAAGTAAAATTGGAGGCTTTCCAATAAGACGAGGCAGGGGTTATTTTCATAGGGTTTTATTCAGACTCCTCACTGTCGTACTGTATGATAGAACACTTATGATGTATGATTGGAGATGAAACTGAATAATAATGCACTTTATTTGTAATGAAGACAGAACATAACTTTATTTGTGCGCGGGCACGGTACAAGAGAGCGCTATTATGGCACGCCCCAGTTTTATTATTCGGCATGTACACAAAAACCAGAGATGCCGCGGTCTCTCGGTGGGGAGATCGGGATGGCACATGCCATCTGTCGATAGCGAAAATCGTATGGCTGACGGAGGCCTACATTATCGGTACCTACGGGTCAACCTTTGTCCTAACACGTACAAATATTGTTCTCATCGTTGCATTTCGGCCGCCATCTTATTAGGGGCTTTGTCGCAGTTATGAAGTTTCCCGGTTCGCCGGGAGGAGTGTAGGACTCGCAGTCCCTCGACGGTAATCCTGGTGGCGTGTAATCACTGTCTGGTGGCGGCCTGGTCGACGTGTGTGCACTTTCGGGCCTCCGCGGCTGGTGGCCACCGGTCGGGCGGTCCGCCACTGTTGCGGCGTAGTTATGGTCCGGGGCTCTTAGCCTGTTGATCCGCTACTGGGGATCAACGGCGTACGGCTGCGACGGTGAAGCGTTGGAAGTAGTGGCGATGGGAGGCACGGTAAGCCCGCTGAATGATCTGGCAGTCGGCTGTGGCGAGGTTCCCGAGCGCCAGCACACGGCGGGCGGTCGGTTGCGATATAGAAGCGGAAGCGTAATGTGATGTAAGCTTCATTCTCTCTCCGCCATTGTTCCTTGCCATCGCTGCCTTCTCATCTATTGCCTGGACCTATGTCACGTGCGGGAATCTTTTGTCACCTGCTGGAGGACCTGTTGTCCAGCCGATTTAGCCGTACTTGCGGTTGAGCTGCGCCATCTGTTGGCGGTTCCTCTGAATTCTTGTTTACGGGCGTCTCTCGCCGTTTGAGTGTCGGCTCGGTTGCCGTGCCGCCACATAAATATAGTTAATTTTCCCTATAAGCGCATTTCGCGCATGCGTTGTATGCGAGGTCGCTATCCCTACAATTTCTTGGAATGCTTGGGTCGAGAGTGAGGGATCCCCAGAACGAGCGGGAGAGGACGAAAGTATCGACTCGAAGTTGCCGTCGGTTACGAAATGGAGAAAGCATGATACTTTGTTACGTTTCGTATTTCACGCGTTTACGCTCTGCCTCTTCGAGCTCGACCCGCGTGCGCGCCTACAATGTATCAACGCTTTGTATATTTACGAGTATAATATCATCAATCTAATACGTTATAGAATTAAAAAAATGTCATGTTTCAACACTATAAGGATTCTACGTTCCGCGCATAATTGTCCCATTTGGCTGTCGCGAAGTGAATCACAACGAAGAGGAAGGTGCGATGCGAACCGATATAATAAATACGCAAAGCGCTGATACATTGTAGGCGCGCACGTGAAGCGAATTCGAAGAGGTAGAGCTTAGGCACGTAACAGACGAAGCTTAACAAAGTATCATGCTTTCTCTCTTTCGTAGCCGACTCTCTCGCTGTTGGGTTTTTTCACTCGCGCCATTGGCGGCTCGGAATAGTGTCCACTATTCGTTGTATGTTCACCTCCAGCCCCAAGGAGAGAATTTATTGTATTAACGACAAGAAACTCTTTGCCAAACTCGAACCGCTCGATCCTTACAAGCGCAGGCAGTATCCAGCAGGTCGGGAAATCCTCTGCAGTCCTGAATGTGTTCATAACCAGGAAGAAAATCGCAGTCCTTGAAGCCTTGATTAAAATCTTGGAGCGCCTCTGGTTGTGAATTGAGGTAAACCACAGCTGACACGAAATAAATCCGTGGAAATCCCATTTGTGTCATAAACTCAATTCCTATTATTATCTATAACGATCTCCAGCTAACCGTGCGGCGTGTGTAAAGGAGTGAGGCGCCAGTGAGGAGAAGTTTTATAACCCAGATCTGTGAAGTACGAGAATGGTGGTAGTACGAGAATACTACTACCAAGGTCTTCAGCAGGTTTACATTTTCCACTGCTGACCCATAAACATGGGCGGAACTGTTTCTTCAGGATTCCCTCCTGCTGGTTTCATTGAAAAACAAAGTCGTCCTGAAAGAAGAAACTTGACGGCAGAAAATCAGTTTCTGTGTGCTTTGAGGAACAAAAATCGCATGATAGAACAATTTTGTCAGTATAGAAACCGGTGATCCCTTCTGGCCCTAGTTACACTACGCTATTGTCTCCACTCTTGAACGACTGCTGCTTGCAGCGTTCCTCTCGCGTTTGCTAGCAAGAACGGAAGGCTGCTCTTCCACGAGAAAGCATAGTGTGGAAGAGTCTGTTATACAGAGTTAGGGGGGTAGACACGGGTAATGTAGCCCGACGTGTACCGACACAATCTGGCCCGAAGCATGGGATTGGGAGAATAAGTTTTTCGTCCTTATATGAACAGATTTTAGATTCGGTGAGGTCTAATTCAAAACAGGAAGATTCAATGCAGCGCGCTTTGGTCATGGTTCGACGAGATTTTGTTAATATCTAATAATATGAGTGTCCAAAGTAAAGCCAAAGTCGACAAAATACACCCGCGGAATCCAAGTATTTGTAGGTCACTAAAAGAGTTTTGTGACTCAAACAATGACCAGATCGCGCTGCACTTAACCTTCCTCATTCGAACGAACCTTTATTCAACTCAAAATCTTCTCATATAAGGACGAAAAACGTATTTTTGTGACTGCATTCCCAAATACGAGTTCCGCCATGTTGGCGATAATACAGAGCAAGTCACGTGACAAATTGAGTTCAGGTAGTGCACACGAGATAGCGCCTACTCGGGAAGACTAACAACGTGGAATCATAGCCAAACTGAAGCGTTAGGTAACTTGATATATATGCCAGTGCCACAATAAAAGCGTGATGTATTCAATGTATTTGCGTGATTTAGTTATGTATTTTCATACGATTGTAGGTTAGGTTATATGGCAATTATAGTATGCATTTTAGGCATACATTGAGTAGGAACTACTGGGAATTCTATACATTTACTAAATTAACGCTTTTACTGTAACACATTCATCACTTGAAATGTCTAATTTATGTTATAATTTTATGGACGCATTATTGGAAATAAAAAAGAGACATTGAAACTTTTTTACTAATACTGGAAGTATTGAAATTATTTGAAATTACTGCTCTTGTTATTATTCTTTTTTATTCTTCCGACTTTTGTATATAACATATAATAAGGAAAAGTCTCCAAATCAGTCAACAGTCGACTCCCTGATTTTTTTTGTAATTCTTTACGGTCCTATGCTGAGATGGGCATTATTTAAATCAGGCATGGGATTTAAGTGAACGCAGCGGTCGATTTTCGAAGGCAACGCCTCCTTTCTCCTGCCGCGCGTCTTGGCCCCCGCGGCGGCCTAGGTTCGTGGAGCGCTTCAGGCCCGTACTATATGAACTGCGCGTGGCGCATTGGGGCAACACTGTATCAATAGGTTTCCACATCACCCATGGGGGTACTATCATCAAAGAAATGATAATTATTTACACATTCTTCGATCGGTGACAGATCAGTTCAATGCAGAACTCAAATCGACAAATATAGTACTTTGCTGACAATCTTTATATTCACGTCAAATAAATATTTTAATTGCAAAATTTAGACGACGAACTATTCTTGAATTTCGCCAGTTCTTACATATGCACCACTGGGTTCGGAATTCCTGATCCCAGAGTTTCATGCATTTACCTATTGAAATGTTGCTTCAAGTCATCGGGCAAATGCATTGCTTCTTCTCGTACATACATATATCTGTTCGCGAGTAGGTGTCACGGATGACGCGACTTTGGTTTCCCAAATAAATTCATCTTTATCAGGGCCCTCACTCGAACCACGTAACAAGGAGACTGAACAATGTGAACCGAATGCGAGTGAAATAACGCACTAGTGAGAGACCGTCGGTCGACGGCGACTTGAGTCATCCAGTATTGAACATGAAATTATTTATATTTCTCATTACACCTTGATGAGAGTGTTACCACCGATGGATTTGCGAGTTTATGTCGACGAACACGAAGCAATTTGGTCTCTTTTTACAAGCTTTTATTTAGCTTCACTTGTGAGTTCGTTAGTTCGTTAGTTAGTTTGTGAGAATTAAATATTGTTAGCTAATTTTGAACCACTTTCACATGTCCGATCGACAAAAAATTTTGAACACATACGTAGTTCCGATGACAATACAATATTTTCAGTTCTCCGATCGGATTATGGAATCGGGAAAGCAAATAAAGGGTTATTCTCTCGCTAGAGTGTTTAATAGCAATGTCGCCGATAAGCCGTGCCTCGATGGGTGTCGAGGAGTTCGACCCTCGAGACCAGGGGGGCCAAATGTTGCTCCCTAAGGAGTGACGAATCGAACTTCTGCATTTCTCATTGGATCTTCGTGAAAGTAGTGTCAATCGATTCCTTATGTTTTCCCGATGAAAATAGTCCAAAAACAATATAAATCGTATCATAATTAAGGAAATTTCATAAAAAAATCGATTTCGATAACTGCGTTAAACTTAGTTCGATTTACATGACAGTTGATATGTGTTTCATCGGAAAAACATGAGGAATCCATTAGTGCCACTGCCATATCGATGCGATGAAGAATAAAGTATTTTTAATACTATGTAGTGAAACATTTCATGGTCGACCGCCCGGTGTCATTTCGTCTTCTCCGCGTTGCCCAGGCGATGATTCACAGCTTATGCAAAAATGACATGCTTTATTTCTTCATCGATTCGATATAGAAGTGACACCAATAGATTCCTAATGTTTTTCCGTAAAGTGTATTGGGACGTCCCGGACCCACCACATGGGTCACGCCCGGTTAGACTCCGCCGGCGCCGCTAGAGGTCTACTCTTCTCGCAAGTCCTATCGTCCACTCTCGTTCGTACTGTAGTTTGCAAAAATGTTGACGGCAGGATGCTGAGCGGGCCAAGGGGGCTACCTCGCCCACGCCGCCCCACTCTCTGCCGCGGAACTCCCCAATTCCCCATTCGTATGTTCTTAGCGGCACACGTTGCATCCTTCGTTCTCCTCGTCACGCGGTGCTGCTCGCCGATTCGTTTACGTGACGCGTCGGCTAACAGCGACAATACGTGTACCTTACCTCTACCACTGTGTTAGAGAACCGTGGGCCTATGAGGATACACTCGATCGGACCACCAAGTTTCTGCTCGTCAACATTTTTGCAAACAACAGTATATATACAAGTTCCGAGTTTATTTCCTCTTAGTCCCCGTGTGTTTAGGGCAGGGGCCGTCCTATAGCCCTACTGATGAGTCTGGCTGACGGTCCCAAGACGAAACACGCACATCTCTTCTTTTCCTCCTCGATCTTTAATGCCAATCCACCTGCCCCGCACAGTACTCCAAAAAGCGTGACCGGCCCGAGGGATTACGGTTACGCCGGAGGCGACGGGGCAAGATCCCTCTTTACGTTCCGGAATCAATCACTAATCACTATCTCGGTTTCGGACGTAACAGTATGAATAAATTATTATTTTCTTTTTTAGTACATTTTAATAAAAGCTTGTTTTTAAATTTTTTTTCATTATAATTTATTTCTTATGAATACATGATCAGGACACACTCTACATTCACTAAAAATTCACCGAATTGCTCCCTATTTGACATCATTTTCATCGGGTAACCCTACAAAAACCATTGATAATTCTTTCATCAACACTTATCAAAAACATGAACATTTTATTTTTCTGTGCTGAGTATTTTATCTAGCTCGTTGGTTGTCTTGCTCTCGGCTGTCAACGGGCGGTCTACTAGGGCTCGAGGGTCCTCGCTCGCAGCGAGAAAGCAAAACAGTGGGGTGGGTAGGTCTTTCCCGATAATCCAAGCCTCAAGGTTTCTCAACAATCGGGAGACTGTACATATTATTTCTGATGCTTTCGACGATGCGCGCAACTATTTGCGTGCGCGGCTTCATGTTGCACGTTAAAAAGTATTCTTTTAATTACAATTAGTAATTCAGTTTGTAAGTGCAATTAAATTAGGCCTCATTAAAATCATGCACAGATCATTCATTTTAACTAATTGACCAAATCATTTATTTTTTAATTCGTGAATGCAGTGCTCTGGTGAAGAATATCGTAATACAGAGCTAATATTCTAGGCCATACAGTATCTACGGTATTGTCAATGTGCAGTTGAAACGCGCGCCACTTCACACTATCGTTTCTTAGCATTTATACGGGTGATTCTCTAGCTAAAGTTGTCAAACGCGATGCTCGCCAACATTCATGTGTCTCGCTGAGTTTCGTGGGCTTCGACGCTCGAAACCAGCGGGGCCATACAATGTTGCGCACTAAGCAGTGACGAATCTGAAGTTCTGCAATTTCTAATCAGATCTTTGCGAAAGTGACGTCAATCGGTTTCTAATGTTTTCTCGAGCAAATTGGTTCCAAAAATGATATAATTCGGGCAATAATTAAGGAAATTACGTGAAAAATTTATTTGCAGAATTGAAACTCCGTTTCGTTAAAAATAGTCCGATTTAAATTATTTTCTGTCAATTTAATCGTGAGAATGTCAGGAATCCATTGATGCCACTTTCATGTTGATATGGTGAAAAATAAACAAATTCTGTTTCTGTATATTCGATGACAACATCGCAGTAGCACCGGCGAGTGCATTAGCGCATATGAAAAGCTATCGAATAAGCAATTGCAATCTAAAGTCACTATTGCACCAACACAATTTTATATGTAAATGTTTGTTCAACTGCTTTCTGCATAGGACGTTTAATTATCTTATAATAAGTATATAACTTTCATGTTCTGTTTCAGTGTTTTGCTACTAAAAAAATGCCTAACCCAACCTAATGAACTTTATTTTCTGGGGATATCCCCTCATCTATTTTTTCTTTTCACTTACAATTCCTTACTGCCAACGTAGCATATTGTAGCATAAGCACATTTCAAGTAATTAAAGTGTGCAATGAATTTTTTACAAGTATAACGCAACAGCTGAGAATTTCTTTCCATATTCAGAATAGAATATGGAAATTGCAAACAGCTCCCTCTCGCGTTCATCAGGCACCCGCGTATCTATCGGTATTATCATTTCTGTACAGAATAAACCTGCTGTAATACCGACATGCCAAATCAGCCGGGTCACGTGACGTGTCTACCCCCTTAACAGGGTCAGCCACGTGAAGGCGTAAAAGGTGATCTTTACCATCCCCGAGATTATTCAATGTTCAGCTGAATATGAACCATTCAGCGACTGAAATAGTAAGAATTTAAAGCAAGAGAATTCATTTTTATAAAAAGAAACATGCATGGGATAAAGAAACATTAAAAAAAAGTCCCAATTTTGTGAACACCAAACAGACACATAATACACGCGTGCGCACACCCATACGCCAACCAAAAATATTTAGCAGGACTATTGCTCAGAAAAAAGCGAACCTTTCATAGATGTCTTAACTTTGATAATTTGGGAAATTTTGTTCCGTGCCTTCTTTATTATTATTATTCGTCTTTATTACTTGGAAACATACAAAGCACAGTAATACATAAAGAATAGCGAAGTAAAAGGCGAGGCTGCAATACAATACTGTTAGAAACCTAACCGTAACTAAATAACGAAAACTAAAGCTAAAACTAGGAAAGAAAAGAAAATACAGAAAAATTAAGAGAAATAATTATTAAGAGAAAAAATTATTATGGCGCATTAAGATAGAAAAGCATAAACATAGGTGGGCAGACAAGGATCAGACAAGGAACAGAAAGAATATAGAGGTGACTTAGAAATAGTGTAGAAATATATATCGTTGAGCTTTACATTTAAAATCAAGAAACAAATTTAGCCCTCGAATATCAGGTGGAAGGGATGTGTAACAGTGAACAGAAATATAGGCGAACAAGGATTCAAATTTAGATAGGTGGGAGATATGACGGAACTTGGGGGCACAAAAAGAAAAACGCAAACAGGAGTTTTGTACACGTTGAATAGGGAGAAAAAGGCGAGAGGATAAACATGGACAATAGACAACATTACAATAATCAAACAAGGAAATAATCAAAGACTGGGATAATAACAGTTTTTGTGCCAATGAAAGAATATGACGGGCGGGGTAAAGTAGACGTAAACGAGACTAGGCTTTACGACACAGAGAGGAAACATGCTGAGCATATGAGAGCAGAGGATCGCAAGTGAGTCCCAAGTTGCGAATGGAGTCTGAAGGGTATAACTGTACGGATCCGAGTGTGACAGAGATGGGATGGAGTTGATGCAACGAGGAAGGGAAGATAAGAACAAGAAGGGAAGATTTGACGGAATTGTGGCGTCTCTACCACCACGTTCTTTTTTGCGATACTATTCTTTTCTTACGTTTCTAACTTTCACATCACTAAATTCTCTTACTGTTTACAACTTCCTGCCTATTCTTCTTCGTTTTTTGAGGGTTTGGCTTGGGCCTGGTGTTCGTCAAGAACATGTGGCAACCAGGCCCGCGCGAGCCAAAGTGGAGTCGTTTCTCGCGTAGCTTTCTCTTTTACCGATCTCGGCATTTCTTCAGTTTTCTCTCTCGCTCTTTTCCTATTTCCTTCCTTCACTTATTCCACCCCTGGTTAAGAGGTTATACCTAGTCAGGCGGCCGCAAAGAGGCAAATCTTTGTATTTTTTTTTTTTTTTTTTGAAAAAGCGGAAGCATATATGCTTACAGAACTTTTTGCGCTTAACAGAGCAAAATGCAAAGAACATTTGGTAATTTTTTCGTAGAAAAATATTTACTTTTATAATAAAGTAACAACCGACATCCAAGAAGCATTTTTAAAATGTAAGATAATTCGACGCTGAGCGGAGAAGCTGGTCAAGACATCGTGGATCTGCTCGCGCTGCCATGGCTGCGGCGACCGCACCGAAGCAGACGATTGTCAAATGTTTCTCAATGAGCGGTCGAATCCGTGATTTCCACCGACGCGCAGTTTACCACAGCGTCTCGAAAACGGACGGACCCTTTTCTTACATTCAGCACCGAATATAATATCGCATTTTTACCAGTAGTGGTCTTGGGTTTCATTTAACTCCTCTACCTCTTATAAAAATTTTGGTTTTGCGGTGAGCACTGCCATTCGGAACCAGATTATCTAAAATCAACAAACAAAAAAGATTTCGTTAGTAAATTAATGTATCCTCAGGTTGACGGAGAGAATTTTCCGAAATATTAATTTAAAACAAAATAGCGGCTATTTAAAGTTGAAATCCTTATTTTTTCGTGCAAAAATCACGAATGACACATGTTTTACACATCCTGTAATTTTTTCTCGTCGATTTGAACCTCCATTCGTTCGGAATCAGGAAAAAACCAAGAGAAAAAAAGATTCGAGAAAAACGCCTTTAAAGTGTCGGGGGAAAGGCGACGCTATAGGTTGTGACGAGGCCACGTCACGCGCCGTGCGAGCATGCAGCGCAGATTGGTTAAGCCGAGTTCCGACCGTGACCGCTAGGCGGCCGCGAAACCGCGAATCGTCTCGCGAGCGAAGATATACGGTCTGTCAATATAAAGGCCACAGCGAGCAATGTGGACAGCTCTTGTACAGTACATAGTAGTGTGCAAACACCGCCGGACCGTACATCCAAGACGCTCTTTTTGTATCCGTGAGGGGTGCACGTGTTGACCATAGTCACACGGTGCCGATTACCAGCCTCCTTTCCGAAATAGGCCGAGAGCAATCTTGCGCCCTACCTTGCCGATGAGGTGTCTCCGCGCCCAATAGGCTAGAGCCCTATTGCACATCGGAAGTCTATTGTACGACTCCCGCACAACGCGCCTTATACAGGGTGTCCCACTAAGGAGTGGACAGCGCGATATCTCTTAAAGTATTGTCGATAAAAATATAAAAAAAATAGGGAATTGCATGGTTCGAGGGGGCCCATTTATTAGCGCGAACGAATTTTGTTTTCGATTATTATTTTAAAAGATACGATGGTCAAGTTCGGTTTTTCAAATGGAACTATTTTTTTTGAAGACCTGAGTTGATATTGCATTCCAAGACAAATTCAACAAGCTTTAATGTATACACTTTATTTCCACTGGTTTTTAAGATATTGCGCTTGCAAATTTACTGATTTTCACTGCAAGAAACCCCTCTGGAATGGCAAAAACCAGGGGCGGTCTTACTGACGCCACGGGTGGCACTGCCTGTTGAAATGGATACTTACCTGCCAAAGGTCTACGCCAGAAATGGCAGGCCCAAAGGCTGGACAATTCTTTTCCGTCAGAAATGCTACTTAGGTAGGTACATCTGCGGTATCGAGAAGCGCATCGTTACTTTTATTTCGCATTTGCTTCTACGCTCGGATGGCCGGTTCTTTTGGGAGGGATGCAAGTTGGATTGGTTAGGTTAGGAGGAGTGAAAGTTGCTAGACTAAATTTCATCCATAGGGAGCAGATTGTATCAGAACCAATCCAACCGCAGATGTACCTACCTAAGTAGCATTTCTGACGGAAAAGAATTGTCCAGCCTTTGGGCCTGCCATTTCTGGCGTAGACCTTTGGCAGGTAAGTATCCATTTCAACAGGCAGTGCCACCCGTGGCGTCAGTAAGACCGCCCCCGGTTTTTCCCATTCCAGAGGGGTTTCTTGCAGTCAAAATCAGTAAATTTGCAAGCGCAATATCTTAAAAACCAGTGGAAATAAAGTGTATACATTAAAGCTTATTGAATTTGTCTTGGAACGCACTATCAACTCAGGTGTTCAAAAAAAATAGTTCCATTTGAAAAACCGAACTTGACCATCGTATCTTTTAAAATAATAATCGAAAACAAAATTCGTTCGCGCTAATAAATGGGCCCCCTCGAACCATGCAATTCCCTATTTTTTTTATATTTTTATCGACAATACTTTAAGAGATATCGCGCTGTCCACTCCTTAGTGGGACACCCTGTAGACCGTCAGGGCAGAACGTTCACTACCTCCACATCCTCCGTCCCCCAGCTCGTCGCAAGCACCGCCGCCGCGTGAACTAACGCCGACGCGATCGAGCCGAACCTAGAACCCGCGACTCGGAATTGTATAACCAAAAATGAACAATTCTTATTTATTAGAACCACGCCTCTGATCATTCGTCGAACCTGGTCTTACCGACTGAGTCGGCATCTAACTCCTCCGTCCCACCGGTAACCGTCTCGCTAACCGGAGACGGTCACAAGGTTGCCGCTTGACGTTTTAGCTACCAAATCTACAATTTTGCGAATTTTACTATAAACCAAGCGGCATTTTATTCGGAAAAGATAGTACTTTCGGAAAATATAATAAAAAATCGATTTTTCGACTGCTCTGTCCCCTTAATGGCTAGTGCTTTCCTCGTATTTCCGGCCACCTATCCTCGACCGCCGAAACTCATAAAACTGAGTGAAACATGAAATTCGTGGTGTGAAATTCGCCTCTCACCCCGAATAAAAGATATTCTCCGCACTTGAAGTTATCAACTTATCCGGACATTTCTGTACTTCTGTAGTTCCTGCAGCAAACGGGAGGGAGTGAGAATGAGTGACCGGACAATATATGCGTAGTCGAACTTAAAGGGTCGTCATTAATTAGTGAATGAACGTGTCAGTTCCGTGCAACGTTCATTGGTACGAAAAAGAGGGTATAGAGACTTTCTTCTTCTTACCAATGGCACACTGCAGGGAACTGACACTGTCACTGATAAGTGAGCAGCGAACTTAAAACCTTCCGTTTATGAATCAGACGCTCTTCGCAGTCACATATCATACCTTGTTAATAACTCCTTAAGGGGTCATATACGTTTCTCGGCACTAAAACGTGGTCAATGTTTGGGAGTGATTCAGGGATAAACTATTAGTCCGATTGGTTTAATTGTTTTTGTGTTGTATAGGTACATGTTTATAGATTATAAAACAGGTCTGAGAATAAAAAAATATTTAAAAATATGGCGGCTGCGTGCAGTGGCGTAGAATGTGTTTACTGGCGCCGCCCCAAACGGTGTGCACAATTCATCTCGTACAAGCGGTCTGAATAAAAAAAATCCGTCATGATTCGTCGTTTTGAAAAAAATGCAATCGGTCGGAATAGCGAAAAAAATAGTTAATATCGTGTTTTCAACTTTTTTATCTGAGCCTGTAATGAAATTTTAAAAAATGCCTTTTGTAGATTTAAGTGGTATGTGCTGAAAATTTCATCAAAATTGGTTAACGCAGCTATGAGCTACAAACAGTTAAAGTTGGTGAAGAACATACATTTCGGCAGTTTTCGGCCACACATTTTTTCTGGCGATAATTCTCAAAATTTCCGTACATAAATATTTCTTCGGCGTTTTTAAACAGACTTATTCGTTATCAGCAACAATGTTGGCCGTTATTGACTTACAGATTTTTATCACAATAACGAGCTACTATCACTTTTCATTCATTTCCTGTTACATTACCTTTTCGTAGCTACGTTATTAACACAAGGAAATTTACGTATTCCTTATCCTCCCACTTCAAATAATTATTATTTTCGATTCCTCTAAAAGAACCTATGTATTCGTCTTTTTACGTTACACATGATTTTCATCCATTTATCCTTTATTCATTATTCACTTTAAATAACAAAGAAACCATAACAAAATGTTCGATTTTATTTGTTACGTCTTTTTCATTTGCCATTCTACGCAATTTCCTTCGATGCATGTCGAGTTGCTTGTTCGTAGTCGCAGCGCGGCTCGCGGCGACGCCATCGCGGGAACTCAGCCACCAGAGTCGCGCTCTGATTGGTCAGTTCCTTTTGTTAATATCTCGTTAACAAAACCTCGAAAAACATTTTCGGAAAGAAAAAACTTGTTTGCAATTACCCCCTGAGTCACCCCCTTCAAGAAACCGCAGCATTTTTGGAACACCTTGTATGACCCCTGTATGAACTTAAGATCTTTTATGGGAATATAATTTAACTATTTATAAAAAATGTGCACTGGCACAAACTGTTATACAGAATATCATCATATGACCACTAGATTCACGCTTTAAAATTTTATGAAGATCCGAATAGGACCCATCGTAGAGTTTCCTTTTTACAAGATTTTTAGTCAAATGCACCCATACATAGCGAAGTTTGAAATTCACTTTCTGATAAACCAGATCTGCACAGCTAGGTTGGGACAGGCAAGAGCGGTCTCAATTGCTCGCGACCAAAGCCAAGAGCGACCCCGTAAGCAGTTCCCCCACTCTGTGGCCACTAGCTGTGTTCCTGACGTACGATCACTCCCCACCACAACACTGTTGCTCATGAAGGAGTGGCTTAGCGCTTTAAAACTGGATCCAGACCTGAATGCCTATACGCTGAGCAGGCTGAGCGCGCACAAATGACGCATGCGGAGGGGTGGAAAGTGCCTTGTGTCTTTCTTCACCAACTTCTGTGCTTAGCTTAGCCCAATCCGCAGTCATAAAGATGCTATCGAAGGAACTCTCCCTCGTGGAGAGACACAGGAAGAAAAGGCGTAGTCCGCTGGGCCTCGGGGAGCAGATATTGCTGTGAAAAGGGCCTCTTCAAGAGAGTGACCGTTTGGGAGGTATGCAGGGTAGATTGGTTAGGTTAGGACCAATCGGACTTCAAGCCCACCTTCTCTCATACGGAATACGTCACAAGTGCTTTTGTTTTGATATTGGAGCGCGTGTACATTCCGAAATGATAAGGGATCCGTCTCCAATTTAAAAGGAAGACGACGCAGGCGGGGTCATTCGCAGTGAGCGGACTATCCTTTTTCTTCAGGTGTTCCTCCACAGAGCGTATTGCAACCCCCGCGAGTAATCTCGTGTTATTTATTAATACAGCAGCGATAACAAGAAGTGTATTCACCTTTTGTTCAGACCTAACCCAGACTCCGATATTCCCCTTTTATGGAATGTAATATAGTACGACTGCGTTAATACAGTTTATTTTGAATAGAATATTGGTTTATTTTTTATTGCACCATTAGTCGACCAAGCGCTCCCACCTACCTGAAACCAGGCGCATCGCGCGATGTTTGTCACCGTGCTCCAACTACATAGAGTTTTTCAATCTCCGCCAATTAAAGAAACTTAATGAACAGAGAATTCACCACAGAAGAAGGATATATTTTTTTTTCAAATTCTTTTATACTTTAACCGGACATCAAATTTGCAAAAGAAAAACATTTCTATTATGTTTATGTTGCAAACACCTCTCTCGGAATACAAAAGCAATTCATTCACACAGAGCTATCCTGCTTGATTAAAAGAAAAAGACACAAGTCCGTACCTTCAATAATTTAGGAGATTAAAATTCATTTCTGAAGCCGTTTCGTAAGAATCATCGAAAACAGGAAACTTTGATAATTTATATTTTTAAACAATTTCAAATCTGGAAAAATGAGGACTTACCCCTCTCTAATTTCATATGGTCTACAATATATTACACTAGTATCATGAATATCCCAGACATCGAGGATTTCAGAAAAGTATTTCATATGCTTCTATCTTCCACGAATCCACGCTGAGCGCAATGCACTCCAAACTCCCTTTGATGTGTGGAAGAAAACCGACAACGGTCGGCTCAGGCCATGTGTCTTCGCCGGCATTCGCGAATAGGGTCGCATACGTCGAGTCACCACGAATGACACGTCCACACTAACATATGCGTTCGCGCTCACCCTTTCTGACGTAGAAGCATGCGGTCCTGGCTACCGTTTCACCCGTCAATAACAGAATATTCGTGCGCGTTCAGCCTTGCTCAACGTATACTCATTCAGGTCTGGATCAGGCTTAAGACGCTCTTTCCCCATGCACTCGAAAATTTTTGCCCGGCCGGCATTCAACCTTCACGACTGTTATGAACGAAGCCTTGAACGAAAAAATTGTGTTGTTCATTTGTCACTTATTTTGGCACGGGGAGTAATCATTTTGTCGGTTGTGTTATGAACTCATACCTTGTATTTTTAATATAATTTTCTAAGCTCTGATGTATACTTGTGACATGTTTTAGACAATGCACATTGGTGTCGTAATTGAAACCAATATAAAGTACCCATGAATATTTGATGAACGACATTTGATTCTGAACATCCAATATGTGCTATTATATACTATTAGTATTTTATGATAAAAATTTATATTCTTCGTAAACGTGCAAAATACGAAAATTTATGTACTTATTTTCAAGTACAATTATCAAGTGTTTACATTTAACATTTTGCAAACGTATTTCTATAAACAATTATTGTGCAAAAGTTAAAGCAAACTAAAGTGCTACATCTCGGGTTTCGTCCTTGTCAGTATATATTAATGTAACTGATTAATAATGTAATAATCGGTAAATTAATCAGAGCAGAAATTAATTACAATACCTGTTAATTCCAGGTGGTTATTAAACCATGACCCTAGTCAACGACCTACAGCTCAAGAACTTCTCTCTTCGGAATATCTCCCCCCGCCACGACTTGAAGAAACAGAATTGCAAGAAATGATTCGACGCACACTTTCAAACAATCAAAGCAAAGCGTATAAATATCTCATTTCTTGCTGTTTTATGCAAGAAGTCACACCAGCAGACGATATTACTTACGACATGAATTTACCCAATAGGGGTCACGTAAATCTTTTGTCATGGAAGAAGCATCAGGAGGGAGTGATATGCAAAGTAACCGAGATTTTCCAAAGACACGGCGGTGTTTATTTGGAGACACCACTTTTGATGCCAAAATCGCGTCAATTCTGTAGTTTTTCAGATTCTAGTGTAAAATTAATGACTCGTACTGGAAACGTTGTTTGTATCCCTCATGATTTGCGTGCCTCTTTTGCAAGATACATTGTATGGAATAACGTGCCACATATCAGAAGATATGCTATTGAAAGAGTCTTTAGGGAAAAGAAGGTATTTATAGACTTATTTATATCTACTATAGATTATAGATCATAAAAATTGTGGCAATTTATTTGTATATATATATATATATATATATATATATGTGTGTATTTATATTATAGTAATTTCTTTACAATAGGAAATAACGAATTTTTATGTTGTATAATACATAATACTATATAATAAGACGCATAAGGGGTAACATACACCTGGGAGGCGAAGAAGTAGAATGAATTTGAAGAATTTTTTTTCGGTGAAGAAATGTTTTCTTCAAAGAAACATTAGATACATTAGAAAGGTCGCACTTTTATCTATAAAATGTGAATTTTTCATTAAAAAATTCGGAAAAGAAGCTGCGTGGTAGCTGTTTCCATACAACGGTTTTTTCGGAAAAGGCGTCTGCCGTAACCATAATATTTTCGCTGTTTTTCTGAAACAGAAAAGAAAAAAAAATCTTAAAATAGACCAAAAATCTGATCCTTCTCGTACCCGGTTCTTTTTTTAAATTTTTCGCAAAGGGGCGTGCATTTAAACATAGAAATTGACTTTATAACTGATAGTGAGAAAAGTCATAAAGTCGATTCCTATATTCAAATGCACGCCCCTTTGCGAAAAATTGCAAAAATTAATATCCATAGTTTTCAGCGTAGGTATACTCCCCCACCCCCGTACATACCATACTCCTCGACGATTATAGAGGGTGTAAACAGTATACCCGTTAACTTTTTTAAAGGGTGGTAGGGGAGTTAAAATGGAACATAAAATATCGTCTGACATAGTGTCCGATCTGCTATCATTTTACAGTAATAATGTCTTAAAGGTAACATGTTATACACTGAACTAATAGCCGCAGGATTCCATAATTGTGCAGATACATATATACCATATCGACGTTCGTTTAAAAAAACAACACGTTTCAGTTTGCCACGTAAAGAAGCACATTCCATCGTTTCTGACGAATATTAACACTTTTGGTTTACCGCCGCGAAAACTAGCATATTTGACTGCTTACGAGAGAATTCCCGAACCCGAAAATTCAAAAAATTCTGAAACTTTGTGGATATGTAGGGGATTTCCTGCTGATTACAACGCAATTTTTTTTGCTGCCCAAAATCACTTTAAGGGGGTGAAATTAACCCCTGAAGATTCGACTATTTTTCGATTTTATTTTATAACACACAATCCGTAAAAGATAGAGAAAAAGTTTCAAGACAAAAGTTACTTCTTTTAATTAGATTTATCAAACCGTAAAAGTTTTATCAATTGTTTAAACAATTAGAAAAAAGTTATAAACAAAAATATGAATAATGTTTTCTAAAAATCGGGTTTTCGCGTGAAATCTGAACTGGATGTTTAAATAATTATGAAACAGCATAATCCATATTTTTTTACATATAATTTCAACTATTGTTGTATTGCGGAACTGTGCTCCGCGACAATCGAAGAACTTTTGGATCCTATTGTAACGTGCCTTAAGCTGCACAAACAGCAATCTTTTTCTAACATTTATTAGGAAATAATACGCGACGCGTAGTAAGAAAATAAGATAATTTATATACTTTTGTGTCTAATTACACTTGGGGCATTGAAATAAGTGCATACGAATTATTTCCTTATCATTATAAGAATTAAGAATTATTTCTTTATCATTCGTTAAGAATACTAATATATGTATTCTCATTATTAATGCTCGAGAGAACAATTGGCATGAAATGATACTTTGATGGGAGACAAAAGTAGGTATATATTCACATCACACAAGTGTTTTCAATGTTCTCTAACTAATCGCTTATTAAACGCGATTATTAAACGCGAATTCATTATTTTCGAGGAAAATAAAGACGATCCATTTTAATAAGATATTTCACTGTTCAAACATGTTTTCTTCAGACGTGATAAAATAAGATACATACAGGGTGTCCCAAAAATGTCGGAGTTCCTTGAAAGGGGTGACTCAGGGGGTGATTTGAAACAACTTTTTCCTCAGCGAAAATATTGTACGAAGCTTCGTTAACGAGATATTAACAAAAAACCCCGACCAATCAGAGCGCGCGCCTTCCGCCCGAGCTCCCGTTGTAGCGTTGGCTACGCGGTAGGCGGCTACGCTTGTACTACGAAGGTACGAACAAGCAAGTCGGCATGCATCGAAGGAAACCGCGTTAGACAGTTTTTTTTTTAAAGCAGAATCTTAAATAATAATTGTTTGAAGTGAGAGGACAAGAAATACGCAAATTTCATTTTCAAATAAGGCATAAACGAAAAGGTAATGTAACAAAAAATGTACGACAAGTGATCATAATTCATTATTGAGATAAAAATCCGTAGTTTAATCAAGGCCAACATAACTAAATTTAAACAATAATAATAGGTGTATGAATAAATTATTTCAGACTGGATTTACATAATCGGTATAAAGCAACCGAATTTCTATCGCAGTGATATTCGTAAGCTACCAGAAAAATGGCAAAAGGTAATTAACAATAATGGAAATTATTTCGATGATTGAGTTGTTTTCATATTTTTTAAATCAAACTGTTATTGAACCCTAAAATCGAACAGAATTTATTTCTACACATAATAATCATTAATAAATTAAATAACACTCACCCCTTCGGGCATTCCTTTCCTTCCTTTTCGGAAACCTGTGTCACTATGTAGGTCACTGTGTCGATCCTGGTCATCGGTGGACGAAAAGATTTATGGTAGGGTTGCGCCCAGTGCTCAGCTGATCGCAGGTACACGACACCACCCGAAGGTAAGGATCGCAACGTCAAGTGCGTCCGGGTTAATGTACCGAATATTTACTTCACTGCACGGCCACTAACACTGATCACTTAATTTACTTTTCATGGAACTTGTTGTTCCTATGTTATAAAATTGGTGGCACTGAAAGGGGCCGATTACTGTTAATTGTGCAGTTGCTCGATGTGACCACCCTCAGCGTCTATGCACGCCTTGCGGCATCATTGACTCCGTTGAGAATAATCTTGACGCCAAACGCCGAATCGTACCCTCGCTGGGGGTTTAGATGTGCGAGTATTCCCGTGCAAACGCTCGCACAGTAGAACTTGCGTCCCCGTTGATCTGGGCGTACACCCAGAACATGGCGTAACATTCTTCAGCGGAGAACATTTCTGGGACGAGATTGCTAGCTGACTGACAGGATTTTTTCCAAACAACTTCCTCTACCCCCAAGTAGTTTCTCTCGTTCCATCATGAGTTAACTCCCACCAGGACAAAAGGCTTTAGGTAAAAAGACGCCAGCACATTTTTTAAATACACGTGGTTTGCAGAAGTGCAACGAACGACCCATCCTACACTTTCACAAAAGCCCGCGCTCCGTCCTTTTACTGCCAATGTATCCGTTGCTTCGAGATAGAGAGCAGACACCACGTGTTTCGGTTCGAAAGGGCCCGAAGACAAGAGAAACAGAAAGTCTTCGAGTTGCTATAAAGAAGAAAAGGCATACCATTCCTGTTTCCGTTTTCGAATACCCTGAGTTCTCTACCGCCGACTCGCGGGACAATACGGTCATAAACCGCGACCCTGGCGAAATGCTTTGGCCGACCAGCCTGATTAATTTTAAATACGTCTCGCGGAGAGACACAGGAAGAAAGGGGGTAACTCGCTGACTGCGCGTAGTCCCACCTGCTTCGTCCTTCCTTCCAATTAATGGCAGGACCCTTATCTCTCGATTGATTAGATTAGGACCAATCGGACGCGTGCTTTTGTTTTCAAATTCAAGCGCGTGTTTATATTGGTGGGCCTTGGGGAGGAGACATGGCTGAGAAGAAGGCCTCTTCAAAACAGTGGCCGTTTAGGAGAGATGCAGGGCAGATTGGTTAGGTTCCTACCAATCGGAATCCATGCCCACGTTTTCTCGCACGGAATACGTCAACGCGTGCTTTTGTTTTGTAAGTCTAGCGCGTGCTTATACTCGAGAGATAAGGGATCTGTCTTTAATTTGGAGGAAACACGAAGCAGGCGGGACTACGCGCAGTAAACGAGTTACCCCCTTTCTTCCTGTATCTCTCCGCGAGACGTATTTAAAATTAATCAGGCTGGTCGGCCAAAGTATTTCGCCAGGGTCGCGGTTTTTGACCGTATTGTCCTGCGGGTGGACAATAGAGAACGATTTGTTTTGGGTAATTTATGGCTTAGCTGGTTCCGCCTCGTAGCTGACGTGAACTCAGGGTATTGGAAAACGGAAACAGGAATGGTATGCCTCTTCTTCTTTATAGCAACTCGAAGACTTTCTGTTTCTCTTCTCTTCGGGCCTTTTCAAACCGAAACACGTGGTGTCTGCTCTCTATCTCGAAGCAACGGGTACATTGGCAGTAAAAGGACGGAGCGCGGGCTTTTGTGAAAGTGTAGGATGGGTCGTTCGTTGCACTTCTGCAAAGCACGTGTGTTTCGAAAATGTGCTGGCTTCTTAACCCATAATGGAACGAGAGAAACTACTTGGGGGTAGAGGAAGTTGTTTGGAAAAATCCTGTCAGTCAGCTAGCAATCTCGTCCCAGAAATGTTCTCCGCTCAAGAATATTACGCCATGTTCTGGGTGTACGCCCGGAGCAACGGGGACGCAAGTGCTACTGTGCGAGCGTTTGCACGGGAATACCCGCACATCCAAACCCCCAGCGAGGATACGATTCGGCGTTTGGCGTCAAGATCATTCTCAATGGAGTCAATGATGCCGCAAGGCGTGCATAGACGCTGAGGGTCGTCACATCGAGCAACTGCTCAACTAACAGTGCTCGGCCCCTTCCGGGGCCACCAATTTTATAACGTAGGAACAACACGTTCCATGAAAAGTAAATTAAGTGATCAGTGTTAGTAGGAGTGCAGTGAAGTGAATATTCGGTACATTAACGCGGACGCACTTGACGTTGCGACTCTTAACTTTGGATGGTGTCGTGTACCTGAGATCAGCTGTGCACTCGGCGCAACCCTACCATAAATCTTTTCGTCCACCGATGACCAGGATCGGCACAGTGACCTACTTAGTGACACAGGTTTCCGAAAAGGAAGGAAAGGAATGCCCGTAGGGGTGAGTGTTATTTAATTTATTAGTGATTATTAGGTGTAGAAATAAATTCTTTTCGATTTTAGGGTTCAATAACAGTTTGATTTAAAAAATATGAAAACAACTCAATCATCGAAATAATTTCCATTATTGTTAATTACCTTTTACCATTTTTCTGGTGTCTTTCGAATATCACTGCGATAGAAATTCGGTTGCTTTATACCGATTATGTAAATCCAGTCTGAAATAATTTATTCATACACCTATTATTATTGTTTAAATTTAGTTATGATGGCCTTGATTAAACTACGGATTTTTATCTCAATAATGAATTATGATCACTTGTCGTACATTTTTTGTTACATTACCTTTTCGTTTATGCCTTGTTTGAAAATGAAATTTGCGTATTTCTTGTCCTCTCACTTCAAACAATTATTATTTAAGATTCTGCTTTAAAAAAAAAAAACTGTCTAACGCGGTTTCCTTCGATGCATGCCGACTTGCTTGTTCGTACCTTCGTAGTACAAGCGTAGCCGCCTACCGCGTAGCCAACGCTACAACGGGAGCTCGGGCGGAAGGCGCGCGCTCTGATTGGTCGGGTTTTTTTTGTTAATATCTCGTTAACGAAGCTTCGTACAATATTTTCGCTAAGGAAAAAGTTGTTTCAAATCACCCCCTGAGTCACCCCTTTCAAGGAACTCCGACATTTTTGGGACACCCTTATACATATCCTATATATATATGTATAAGATAGGTATTATTAGTTTAATATGTTTGTCCTGACGACAAAAGTAATAAATGCTTCGACTCGTTATTATTGTCAGTAGTATCGGAGGCATTTGAAGAGTAAAGACTCATTAACCATACGAAATACTAGTTAATTGTAGTTTAAGTATAGGCGTTAACAGTAAATGTACGTTAATTCTGTGTAACAAACATGTAGTTTTGGAAATGGTTCCCATACATCCTGCAAATGTAATTCGTTTACTTATGACAACATTCTTAATTGAGAACAATAATGGGCCGCGTATTAATAATAGAGAAATGGAGTTATACGACATAATAAAAGACATGATTATTAAATCGCAAGAAGACACATCATTTTCAATGGAAGCTGATGTTACATTAGAATTTTTGGAACCGTTTAGACCACAATCTGTAGAATTTGTGGATGATATGTATGTACCTACACGCGAAGATCTTTTAGAACCGATAGAGTTCAAAGAAGAGCAGTGTACATCAGAAAAAGGAGGTATTGTGACTTTAGAATATAAAACAAAGGTTGATGCATTTTGGAAGAGTGGTAAGAAGAGACGGCATTCTTTACAATCTGTCAAACATAAATTTCGAAAAATTTCATCCGTATATCAATTGTATAGGCGAGTGGTAAACGATGTACTGTTATGATAAGGTGCTTCGTATCTATTTGTTTTATATCTATGCAATATTGCCTTGTTTTCATTAGATGGGAAGAAACGGTGAACAGAGGAGGGACACGTCGGGAAAAATTGTTACAAATTTCTGGATATGTGTATAATAAGTTTATTGACGGGATTGAAACTCATGCCATTATTTATGATTTGGACCTTCGAAGATGGGCCTTACAAGCTAATGAAGAGACAGGGTTGGAAAATTTTAAAGCATCTCGACATTGGATCTGGAATTTTAAGAGAATGTATAAAATAGTTTCAAGAAAAGGGAACAAATTTATTACCAGATCATACGGTACAGGTACCACGCAATTAAATGATATTGCTTCGACTTTTGTGAATAATGTAAAACCTCGTATTAAAGATATCGGAACAAATAATACATTCAATGCTGATGAAAGCGGATTCAATCTAGAATTACATTCGGGCCGTACTTTAGCTGAACAAGGAACCAAAAGTGTTACAGCAGTCGTACAATCTATATCCGCTACTACACATAGCTATACCATGTTCCCCACAATATCAGCTTCTGGGAAACTACTCCCTCCGCTAATTATTGTCCTGCAGGAAAAGGATGGTAACTTTGGTCCACGTGTACAACAATCTTTGTTTCGACCGTGGAATGTTTACATACAGGCGTCCACATCTGGAAAGTTAACAGGTGAACTGGTTATGGAATGGTTAACAAACGTATATCTACCACATGCGGGATCTCGAAGCGTTCGTTTTGTTATTGGATTCGTGGTCTGGTCACTGTCCATCTACATTACGAAACGGTATACCAGCTAATCAACATGTGGAAATATTCACAATACCGAAAAAATATAGGAGTAATACAACCGTTTGATGTATATGGTTTCCGGATATGGAAAAACTTTGTACGAAAATTTTCCGACCTTGTATTATTATTTAATTCGATGTGCAGCTAAATTCAAGGAATAATGTAATTAAATTACAGCCTCTTATTCATAATCAACTTTCATCACCAAAGTATCACGATGTGTTTGCTTACGCATGGTATAAAAGTGGATATATTGTTGAGAAACCAAATCAGTTTGTTAAATCCAGTAGATTTCGCTTTTTCACAACAAGATTTCATACATCCACCTCGTTGTTCCATATACCGCAATATTATGCTATCATACGATGTGCGTGGTGTAAGCAATATTTATGTATTCAACATTTTTTTGAAGAGTTTCATCACCATGAAGAATAATTCATAATCACCCAAGTGTTTTCAAAATTATGTAACTATACTTAAATCGCTTATTAAACGCCTGCATTGTCTCTTTTATTTGGTGAGCTGTCACGTCCCGGGTGGCGGAGGTTAGGACAATGACAATGTGGGGTTGTTGGGAACGTTAGGCACGAAGGCAGGCTTCGTAGCATAAGAGATGATGGGAGTTCGGGCACAAAGGCAAGCTTCGTAGCACAAGGGGTGATGGGAAGTTTAGGCACAAAGGCAAGCTTCGTAGCACAAGGGGTGATGGGAAGTGTAGGCACAAAGACAAGCTTCGTAGCACAAGTGGTGATAGGAGTTTAGGCACAAAGGCAAGCTTCGTAGCACAAGGGGTGATGGGAAATTTGGGCACAAAGGCAAGCTTCGTAGCACAAGTGGTGATAGGAGTTTTAGGCACAAAGGCCAGCTTCGTAGCACAAGGGGTGATAGGAGTTTAGGCACAAAGGCCAGCTTCGTAGCACAAGGCAGCCAGGGAAGGTTTAAGCAATAATCGCGCACCTTGGTGACACCCGTTAGAGCACAGGCGTGGGTATTTAAAGGCTTGGTAATTGGATTTACCGCTGCATTAATATAAGAAGCAGCTTGTAATATTTCTTTGAAATAGAAGTAGCCGTATGGTCGTACAAGACCTATGCGAGAGTAAGCCTTGTAAACACTATAAGAAATTCCGGCGTTCGCGAACCGAGATCAGCTGTTGCAACAGCTTATTATGATTTGGAATCTCCGCAACCGAAGGATCACTACAATAATTCGAAGCGTTATTTAGAATAAGAACGTTTATTCAGTTTAAAGCACGAGAATATGCCATGCACTGTTAATGCGATAGCGGTAATATTATAATAATGCGTGGGACGTTAAGCATTGGCACAAAACATTTATATAAATGGTAATTGATAGTAATATATACATGAACATGAAATATGCGAGTATTAGCAATAGACAAGAATATGAAATGCAATAAGTATTAGCAATGAATAATAATATCTAACAATATGAGTTTAGCAATAGACAGTAATATGAAAAGCAATAAGCGTTAGGAATGTTAAGATGATATAAAACGATAAGCAATAATAAGAAAAGCATAAGCAATGAAATATAATATAAATGACAATGATATGCAATGTTATAATAAGTAATATTAATTGTTCACAGTTGGCGTCGAAGATAACTTGCTCGATGAGCGAAGTCGCACTGAATTTATTATTGTTTTCACAAATGGTCACTTCCTTGGAAGTGTTTCCGTCGAAGAGAGCTACGGCCTCTGGGGCCCTTGTATTTATGCGGAGTTTAGGTATGAGGGGTGTGCGCGGTATACACCGTGACTCATGCACGAAATATGCGTCGCAATAGGACTTCCGGGGTTTTTATTAGGGGCGTTCGAAACGGGGTACTCAATCCATTGGATGGATTTTGGGTGTTTTAATTGGAAAGGGGTGAGAGTGGCTTGTACTTGATGAGTCGTAGAGAGGGGATGAGACGTGGTCTCGATTTAAGAGATTTTTAGGACGAGGGACTTGTTTGGACTTAAATATGAGGGAGGAGATCGTGCCTCGTAGGGCGACGAGGGGGAGGGGAATTTCGTCGTTGACCATCTCGAGATGGGGACCGCTAAGGTACATCGCCTAGATGGTCAGTGGTTCGGGAAAGGGGTAAGAGTTGAAATTCAAGGATTTCGGTAGAGTTGTGGAGTGATTTATAGGGGCGAATTTATTTTATACCGCGCGAAAAATAGTGCGACGTCACAGAGCAAATAAGAGAAGAGTTCGAAAATTATGTTAAAAATAAAAAGTTCTAATAAGGATAAGTTATATCTAACAGTTCCCTTCTTCTCTATTTCCACCTAATATATTTGCCCCATGTGTAATTAGAGACAAAAGTATATAAATTAACTTACTTTCTTACTACGCGTCGCGTATTATTTCCTAATAAATGTTAGAAAAACATTGCTCGTTGTGCAGCTTAAGGTACGTTACAATGGGACCCAAAAGTTCTTCGATTGTCCCGGAGCACAGTTCCGCAATACAACAATAGTTGAAATTATATGTAAAAAAAATATGGATTATGCTGTTTCATAATTATTTAAACATCCAGTTCAGATTTCACGTGAAAACCCGAATTTTAGAAAACATTATTCATATTTTGGTTATAACTTTTTTCTAATTGTTTAAACAATTGATAAAACTTTTACGGTTTGATAAATCTAATTAAAAGAAGTAACTTTTGTCTTGAAACTTTTTCTCTATCTTTTACGGATTGTGTGTTATAAAATAAAATCGAAAAATAGTCGAATCTTCAGGGGTTAATTTCACCCCCTTAAAGTGATTTTGGGCAGCAAAAAAAAATTGCGTTGTAATCAGCAGGAAATCCCCTACATATTCACAAAGTTTCAGAATTTTTTGAATTTTCGGGTTCGGGAATTCTCTCGTAAGCCACGAATAATAGCACATTTTGGGTTCTACTGCAGAAACTATCACGTTTCGGCGGGTGGTTAGTTTAAATCTCCACAAAATTACCTTTTTTAAAAAAAGGTACAAAAATGCGCGCCAAGTATACGCGCGCGCGAAGACGAACAAAAAAAAACTGTCGTAAATTTATTATGTGCTATATTTAGCTTTACAAAACTAATGATATACAAAAATTGCGCCAATTATAACAATGGCTATTTGTACAAACAAAAAATGTATTAAATAATATGAAGCAGATATATTTTTATACAAATAAATATTTTTATTCAAATAAATATTTCAATACGAATAAATATTTTATTCAAAATACTTGGCGCTGCGAAACCAAAAAATGTTAATTGCTTGGTTAATAAATAAAACAAGACAAGACACCACTGAGACAAGAAAGGAAGTAAAAGATATTAATGCAATTTATACATATTTATTCAGTTTAGCAACACCAATTCGGGGCACAGCGCCAAGTATTTTGAATAAAATATTTATTCGTATTGAAATAATTATTTGTATTAAAACATATCTGCTTAATATTATTTAACACATTTTTTGTTTGTAGTGTTGCGAGCACCGGGTATAGGCCCGTGCATAGCCTGCTGGTGCTCGCAGCTGAAGATAGAAGGAGGTCCGCTCCCTTGAAGAGGACGATCAGGAGGCCGACCAGAGGACGGTCTTGTACCGAACGCCGTGGCGTTTGGACGTACGGGTCGCACCTTTGTAAACTATTGGTCTGTGTAACAATATAGTTCAGTCGTGTGTGTGTCCGTGTCTATTATTCTACTCCTTTGCGTCTGGGTGGCCTGCGATGAAAACGCCCCGGCGCAACAGTATAAATAGCCATTATTATAATTGGCGCAATTTTTGTATATCATTAGTTTTGTAAAGCTAAATATAGCACATAATAAATTGACCACATTTTTTTTTCGTCTTCGCGCGCGCGCATACTTGGCGCGCATTTTTGTACCTTTTTTTAAAGAAGGTAATTTTGTGGAGATTTCACACATTTTGTAGTACTAAGTACAGGAGAATATGTAGCCCGCCACAGAAGAAGTACAAGTGCCAAATGGCAGCATTCTTTCAACTGTTTCATAGCGTGGTCAGTTTTGTTGACTTATTTATTTACTATCATTTTTTTCTAAGAACAAAATATAATGATCTTTAGCACCCCTGGGCCATTGCCTTTTTTAATTTGCACATCATCAGCTTCAATCCAACTACTAGTCATTCTTTCTTCTTTATACAACTAACGACTGTGCATGTAAGCTACAACAATTTGAAAGTCTTTGGTAGGCACTTTGCCTACGTGAAGTATCTGTTGAATTGCCGTTAAGCTGGCGGGTTCTAAGGCCGCCCCGCCTGACACTTGCTTTTCCTTCTTTCAAATTAATGAAATAAGGCCGCGTTATGATGACTTACGTTAAGTAAAACTGCACTTTAATTCGGAATCTATAGTAATTTATTAAAATAACACTATGGTTATGGGTTATGGTGAGTGAAGCAAGAAAAATATAGTGTTGACGGTTCGATGGTCTGTGAGTAAGTGACTCGGAACTGGAAAATGGATGCGCTGGTCGGTCAGGAAGCGGAAGTAAAAAGTATGGCGGTGTTACCGTCTAACGCTCGCGATTGGTCAAGACATCGTGAGCTTCCCGCGCGTTTCGCAGAAAACGCGGGAAAGCGTCTTACCCGAAACCGTGGGTTTTTCCCAGGAAGGCCGGAACCGCACGTGACGTCACAGGCTGACTCGCCCAAGCATAGGTGACAAAAATTGCCTGCGCTTCTCGGCGCGTTCGATTGAGAGGTATAAACCCTCTGTTCAGTGGGTCTCAACCACCTTCTACCTTGCGACGCAACATGCCGCCCCCCTTGAACGATTCTGTTCAACAATTGGGCGTACGGAGTGACATATACAATACTAGACAAATACAGTATAGCACAATCACAAACAATGTCGTAGAATCTTATAATGTGGATCCGCGATAAATCTCGAACTCGAGTGGGTACGACTCGCGCAAAGAAAACTCAAGGTATTTACATTTATAGCTAATGGTAGCTTATCGTCATTTAAATTTTCAAACTGTAGACAACGAATAAGCTATTCAAAATGATTATCACTAAAAGGGTACGCTTACATATAGTACCGGAGTGCATTAAATTCGTCGTGACAGATATGACATATCGCTAAAGTCCTTTTAAGGCTGCCGTTCCAATGGGCGGCTGGCGACTGCGGCTGGCGACTGCGCTACTAGTGCAAGGGAGAAACAGATACATACTTCTCCCTTTCACTAGTGGCGCAGTCGCCAGCCGCCCATTGGAACGGCCACCTTTAGATTAATTACAAGCTAAGATATTGATATGTGATAGAACGAAATGATTCTATTACAACTATTTACATTAAGCATGATTAGCCGTCGTATTCGATCGGCAACGGAGCAATGCGCTTCACGCAACGTTTGTATTCGCCGTTTAAAGTTTTTACGGTAACGACGCGAACCACGCCATCGTCACCAGGATGCACAGCCACGATTCTTCCGAGCGGCCAGGTCATAGATGGTGCGTTGTCCTCCCTCAGAATAACTATGGTGCCTATTGGAATGTCTCGGTTATGCCCTGTATGCCATTTTTTACGAACGGCGTGGTCTTGTAAATAGTCCTTGTATCATCTTTTCCAAAAGTGTGCTCTCATCTTTTGGATATGCTGCCACGACGAAAGTCTCCCGGATGGTACGTCCGTAAAATCATGGTCTGGAATACTTATCAAACTATCGCCAATGAGGAAATGGGCTGGGGTGAGTGCGGTCAAATCATTAGGATCTGAGGATGTAGGAGTTATGGAACGAGAATTTAAAATCCCTTCTATCTGTGTTACATATGTAAGTAGGGCTTCATATGAGAGCAATGTATCTCCTATCATTCGAGTTAGATGGTGTTTAAATGATTGAACTGCTGCTTCCCACAGTCCGCCAAAGTGCGGTGCTCAAGGTGGAATGAAATGCCACTTTATGCCTTCGTTGGCTAAGGTTGCTACTGTCTTTTCGTCATGGCTCTCTGAATTTAATAAGGCGAACAGTTCCTTAGTTTCTCTGTTCGCGCCTACGAAATTCGTTCCGTTGTCTGAATATATATCAGAACATTGGCCCCGTCGTGCGAAGAATTGTCATAACGCAGCTAAAAAGGCTTCTATGGTTAAGTCGCCTACTACCTCGATATGTACCACCTTGGTGGCAAAGCAAACAAATATTGCGAAATACACCTTAACCTTCCCTCGATTTCGTTGCATTTTCTCCTTGATCCATATTGGACTGCAGAAGTCTACACCCGATTGTAAAAAAGGTCTCGAAAATGTCACGCGAGGAGCCGGCAGATCTGCGCACTTCTCGATCTCGACGCACTTACGGCTTGATTTAGACGACACCATCAAGACTCTTGGTATATGTTGGCATGCAAAACAAGACACGATTATGTACACATTAACAGAATTTCCTCCAATCAACCACGTAACCAAGCGAAACATTTTGTCAATGGTGGCACCCATATTCGATCCATTAGGATTACTTGGCCTAATAATTTGACGGGCAAAAATTCTAATGCAGGAGTTATAGAAACTCCAACTCCACTGGGATGAATCCGTACCTCTAGAATTACAGACGAGGTGGCACTCGTACTGTGAAGAAATGAATTTGCTACTCTGTTTAAAAATATCACGATATATAGTAATTGGGGGTTACGTAGATATCCAGCTGCATGGGTTCTACGACGCGAGCGAACGTGCTTATGGGGCGTGTCTATACCTACGTTCCGTCGATGACCGCGGCAAAGTATTAACGCGATTAATTTCGTCGAAATTACGAGTAGCGCCCCTAAAACTAGTAATGTTACCGCGACTAGAACTTTGCGCAGCACATTTGTTAAGCAACCTATACAAGGCAACTACTCAAGCGCTGCGAAAATTGAATTTAGAAAGAGTGATGTTTTGGTCTGATTCAACGATCGCATTGCAATGGATCAAGACATCTCCCCATACACTGAAAACTTTTGTAGCGCTTCGAGTTACTGAAATACAGGCTGCGACAGATACGCACGAATGGCAGCAAGTGCGGTCCGAAGAAAATCCCGCAGCTATGATATCGCGGGGCGTCGCGGTGCAAGAATGCATACGCAGCGAACTTTGGCAACATGGTCCTTCTTGGTTACAAAAACGCGAAGACCAATGGCCATTTCTACCGTTAGAATCCATACAAGTTCCCGAAAGTCGGCCTCTTGTCATACTAACAGCGCAGATATCAACACCAGATATCTGGGGGAAGTTTTCCTCTTTCGCGAAACTGAAGCGAGTTATAGCGTACGTCTTACGATTTCATTTCAATAGCTCGCGCAAGGAAAACCATAGGGGAGCGTTGTTAGCGAGTGATCGTTCGTCTTGTATTCTAAATCTTGAATCAGCTTTTCATCGTTTGCTGTCCATTGCCGCAATTTAAAACCTCCCTTTTCGCAAAGATTAATCAACTCGACTCTAATAGTGATAAGTTCCTCGAATGTTTTCGCGCCTGTCACTAAATCGTCTACGTAAAGGTTGAGTTTCCTAGCCGCGTCTAGCAGCCGCGGCCGGCGGCGGCGAACATCGACCGCGGCTGGTAGCCCTTGGCGGCGGCCAAACTTCGGCCGCGCAGCGTCCAAAGCCCCACTTCGGTTCGAGCGCACTTGGAAGGGTCTACGGCCGAGGGTTTATACCTGCTTCAGAAATAAAATAATTTCTTTTTCTTTATCGTTTCGATATGGAAGCGACACCATTGGATTCCTTATGTTTTTCCGATGAAAATCATATGAAATTTCCTGTAAATCGGACTATTATTGACGAAGACAACTTGAAACGATATAAATTAATCCTTCATGTGGTCCGAATTACGTCGTTCGTGGTGTCAGTTTCATCGGCGAAACATAAGGAATCCACTGACGTTGTTTTTGCAAATACCTGATGGGAAATGCGGATATCCTGGACATTTCTGACTTTTTAATGATATTCGAACCCTTTCAAGGGTCGAAACTCATAATATTCGGTGAGGCACTGCGAGGGTTTGACCTCGTCACGGGGTACCGTGCGGCATCTAAAGAGATGTGTCAAAGGACAGAATCGCCCTGTATGTAGTAGTAGAGTAAAATACAACCTGCCATGACATCCAATTAAATAAATTCTACACCAAGAAGGCTCGAAGCTATTATAAAATCAGAACGCAATCCCACAAATTATTAAAACATTAAATATTTAGGTAGTTTATTTCCATAGTTTATTGAGCCTTGTTTTACTGTACGAATACTTACTGCACGTCTATTTCTGTACGTTTATCTGCTTTTATTCATTTTTTTTAAATGTTAAGGGGAATAAAAATTTGTTGATACAAGATCTATTCTACAAACATTTAAGAATATTTATTAATCATCTTTTTCTCTTAGAATGTAGTACTGACATGGATATACAAATTTTTACTTTAAATTGGTCGCTGTACGAATATTTTTGACACTGACTGTATATAAGTACCGAGGCCTCCAACGAGTTACGTAAACGACAAACAGGGTGGTCGTTTAGTCGAACCCTATTCCGCCGTACTAGGGACATAAGTCAGCCTGTTCAGTTTTTATTTACCAATTAAGAAGTACTATTCACCAAGTCCACCATCAACACGCCTCGCGGAAAGACACAAGAAGAAAAGGGGTAGCAGTCCGCTGATTGCGCGTAGTCACGCCTGCGTCGTCCTCCTTTTAAATTAAAGACGGATCCCTTATCTCTCGAGTGTAACGGTTTCGAGCGTGATGTAACGCTTCTTACAGGATTTCAGGATTGGTTCGAGTGGCGTGCGATAAAGAATTAAAATTCAAGAACAAGAATTTAACTTAATAGTGTTTATTCAGGAAAACACTTCTGAATTGTACAAACAAACATAAATTAACACTTTATAATTTTAAAGGAATTATAATAATTAAATAGGTTGCGACTCTCGGTCGGTACAAAGAAATAAAGTTGATCGTCTTGGGTTGCGACTCTCGGTCGGTACAAAAGAACGCCCGTTTGATCGATCAATTTGATATATATAACTTAAATGACTAATAATAACGTCTTAGTCGATAGAATGAATTAGATTATGGATAGTGACTCTCGGCCAATATAGAAGGATAATAGGTTTATGTAATAGTTTAGGATTTAGGAATTGAATATGTTAAGTTGAGATACGTTTCAAATTGTTCTCCGTTTCATCAGGGGCAGGTTTGCCACCTGGAGTGATCTCAGTCCCACGTTGCTCAGGAGTAATGTACTAACCTGAGAATAAGAATTAATAACTTTGCTTCAACTAACTAAGGGGCCTACAAGGCGGCTTCCACGGCCTGAACGTCTCGTCAAACTTAGCGACTATGGCTTTGGTTGGGACGCTCGACAGAACCGAGGGGCCTACAAAGCGGCTTCCAAAGTTGGAGCATTAATTTCTGTTGGGATCAGCTATAAGCTTTAAATGATCCTTACATTGAATAATTGACTGTTTGAAATAGAATTCTTGACTGGCATCGAATGAACCGAATAGAATAGAATGAATGAATTTCTCTGGGCTATCGTGCCCGTATTTATACATGTTCTGGATTTTGGGAGCGCACCAATAGGAATGGAGTTCGACTATAACGCGTCAATCATTCTCGACTCGCCCGATCTGTTCTCCAGCCGGTCTACAAATCGACTGGTTAGTGCGCAGGCGCGCGTGGAACGCTCGATTCTCCCACTCATTGCTATGCATATTTCTCTGCTCTCGATCCTTACTCTCGCCGATCCGCCGATTGACTGAGGATCGCGCATGCGTTCGATTCTCCCACTCTTTCATCGCACTCGCGTCTCGCGATACTCTGAGCTAATTTTAATATTAATACTAAACACACCTTATAAAAGTAGGATTAATAAGAATATAATAAAAATATAAGTATTTAAGTGCTTATTAATTGATTTTATTAATGCGAAAAAGAAAGGCGCAGTTTTGGAGGTTTGTTACACGAGTATAAACGTACCCGCGCTCGAATATCAAAACAGAAGGACCCGCGACGTAATGGGTGCAAGGAAAGGTGGGTCATAGGGAGAAGATTATATTATGACCAATAAAGTGCTTCTCAGTGTCACATTTTGCGTGTGTGTTAGTTACGAGTGTCTGAAATGTCGACGAAGTTACAGTTTTTGTCTGCGGAGGACAAAACATTGATAGAGGATATATCAAATTTAATATTGTGTCCTTTATGATTGCGAGGAGCGAAAGAAAGTGTGCGGAGAGAAGTGTAAATTAAATTAAACAGAACAGGTAGAGTATTCTTCATTATACTTATTGCTTTATTATTGCTAATTACATTTATTTATTCTTTCATCATACATGTATGAGGCACTTAGAACCAACGAGATGCCAGTGACATTTTTTAAACTTTTCAGTTAAGTGCAGGAAGGGTTAGTTAAATCGTTAAATATAATGTTATAAATAATATAAGTAATTTAACGTTATATCAAAATATCATTTAAAGGCTAGAAACATTTACAGCTAAGCAAGTAATTGAAAAAAGTTCGTGCCAAAGGTATGCAAGTGATTTATTATCTCATACGCTTCAGTATAAACACCAATTACCATTAGTAACGAGAATACGAATATTAGTACGAAGAATTTCCCTGAATCTGTTGAGGGACGATAAACTCAATACAGTTTCAATAATATCTTAAATCAATATTGGTATTCATAACAAACGCATGACGGAGCAGTTATTACAGCGATGCATTGTCGCAAAAATTTAACTTGCATTGTTTCTAATGCATCTCCTCCCAACAAATACGTTACGTTACGGCAAAACAGATGCGGCACGTTGCCGCTTACATGTAATTCATAAGATGGATTCTATTATATAGGTACGATAAAAAAGTACCCGGTTACAAAACTCGAAATGTACACGAAAGTTCGTGGAAATCAATAAGCAGCGACATAAAATCAGAAAGTATTATACGTACATCAGAACATAATATAAGTATATACAGGGTGTCCCACTAAGGAGTGGACAGCGCGATATCTCTTAAAGTATTGTCGATAAAAATATAAAAAAAATAGGGAATTGCATGGTTCGAGGGGGCCCATTTATTAGCGCGAACGAATTTTGTTTTCGATTATTATTTTAAAAGATACGATGGTCAAGTTCGGTTTTTCAAATGGAACTATTTTTTTTGAAGACCTGAGTTGATAGTGCGTTCCAAGACAAATTCAATAAGCTTTAATGTATACACTTTATTTCCACTGGTTTTTAAGATATTGCGCTTGCAAATTTACTGATTTTCACTGCAAGAAACCCCTCTGGAATGGCAAAAACCGGGGGCGGTCTTACTGGCGCCACGGGTGGCACTGCCTGTTGAAATGGATACTTACCTGCCAAAGGTCTACGCCAGAAATGGCAGGCCCAAAGGCTGGACAATTCTTTTCCGTGAGAAATGCTACTTAGGTAGGTATCGTTACTTTTATTTCGCACTTGCTTCTACGCTCGGATGGCCGGTTCTTTTGGGAGGGATGCAAGTTGGATTGGTTCTGATAGAATCTGCTCCCTATGGTTGAAATTTAGTCTAGCAACTTTCACTCCTCCTAACCTAACCAATCCAACTTGCATCCCTCCCAAAAGAACCGGCCATCCGAGCGTAGAAGCAAGTGCGAAATAAAAGTAACGATACCTACCTAAGTAGCATTTCTCACGGAAAAGAATTGTCCAGCCTTTGGGCCTGCCATTTCTGGCGTAGACCTTTGGCAGGTAAGTATCCATTTCAACAGGCAGTGCCACCCGTGGCGCCAGTAAGACCGCCCCCGGTTTTTGCCATTCCAGAGGGGTTTCTTGCAGTGAAAATCAGTAAATTTGCAAGCGCAATATCTTAAAAACCAGTGGAAATAAAGTGTATACATTAAAGCTTATTGAATTTGTCTTGGAACGCACTATCAACTCAGGTCTTCAAAAAAAATAGTTCCATTTGAAAAACCGAACTTGACCATCGTATCTTTTAAAATAATAATCGAAAACAAAATTCGTTCGCGCTAATAAACGGGCCCCCTCGAACCATGCATTCCCTATTTTTTTATATTTTTATCGACAATACTTTAAGAGATATCGCGCTGTCCACTCCTTAGTGGGACACCCTGTATTTAAGATAATAAAATAAGATATTATTTTGTTATGGTTTCATATTGCCAAGGAACTTCTCCAGCAAGCGAAATGAACCAGTCTGCGAAAGCGTTACGAATGTCCATAGTTTGTTTATTTAGTCTTGCATAGCGTCTTGTCTTATTTGTTTTCAACGCTAATGCTTCATCTGCTACTAAAACATTTGGATCGAAATGTCTGTACATGGGAGAGATTTAGTAGGTGACACGAGCAAGATCAGATCACCAGTAACCGAAGCTTTTCCCCCAGCTTGTCCCTGCATAGCAACTTCCATTTATTGTAATATACTTGTGACTAGCATCTACAACTGCAATCAAAATAATGAAAAATGTTCCTTTATATAATTGTAAAATGCTGATCCAGAGTTTTTGGGAGCAAATATATACACATGTTTGCCATCCACTGCGCCAACACATTTCGGGATATTTGACTTTTTGATAACAGTCGGTTCGTTTTTTTTCTCCATTTTTCATTATTAAATTTTGACGGCATGAGCGTATTACGGATTGTGTGGAAAATTTGTTGGGCGATATTATTTACAGTTGCCTCTCCAAGACGAAAACTGGAGGCTATTGCTCGAAAAGACAATAGTGGACAGAATCTAAAACATTATTTAAAATAAGCAAAAATTAATTAAAATAAACGAATACTAATTTTGCAATTGAATAATTACGTATGGAAATTCAAAAATCATTTTTCAATATACAATTTGGTTGTGACGTTAATATAACTATTTCTCAAACTTATTCTGATTTGATACTTTGACATTGATCTTCCATGGGACACGTAAATGATTTTCGCACAAATTATATGTTAACTAACCCAACTATCCAATGTATAAACAATTAAATTAATCAAATTTTGATACACAAACGATATATAGTTCTAATTTAAAAAAATTCAATGTACCTATCTGTCATGCGTGCCGTACTTGGTGAATTGTTGAAAATGTGAAATCATTTTTTTATTTATGTTCTAACGCCTCTTTCCACACAGGTGTGTTGCCATTCCACGGCCCCCTCCGGTGCATTAAAATATGTCATAAACATATTGCGGACGTCGAACCCCTGTGCATTTCCAAATCCTCCTGCTCTAACCAATGGCATCATATTGTTGCTTCCCATGCTTGCCTCGAAATCTGTTTGTTTCGCGTGACTATTTTTTATAAATTCATCCCGCAACATGTTGTGGAGGCAACATGTTGCTGTAATAATATTATCCGTCGTTTCCGGAAGTACCGCAATTGGTGCATAGAAAATTCTGAAGGTTTGGGACAATATGCCAAACGCATTCTCCGACACCCTACGGGCTCGGCATAGCCGATAATTAAAAATTGTTTTTTTTTTTGTATCTTCTGTCGCCTGGTTTTTTGGGTACGGCTTCAACATACGTTTCGTCAATCGGAATGCCTCATGGCCCACAATTACGTGAGGGGCTGCCACGTTCGTTCCGGGAAATGGTTTATCCATGGAAAATTTTAATTTTTCCGTATTTATGGCTTGACTCATTATGGATTTCTGGAATATTCCACTGTCTCCCTCCTTTCCATACGAACCAACGTCCACAATAATAAATTTGTAATTGGCATCCACCAATGCTAATAATACAATGGAGAAAAAGTTTTTGTAATTGAAATAAAGGGAACCACTATTCCGTGGACATTTAATTCTTATATGTTTTCCGTCAATAGCTCCGACACAATTTGGAAAATTCCATTTCACGTAGAAGTCATTGCTGATTCGTTCAAAATCCGCAACACTCGGCTGCGGCATAAATATGGCAACTAATTTATTGCACAATTCTTGCAATGCTGTCCGTACAATTATGCTTATATAACTCGGCGATATTCTAAATGCGTGCGATAAGGATTTGTACGATTCTCCAGTGGCTAGGAACCTGTAAAAAAAATATATTTTTGAATTATTTCAGCTGGTGATTGTAAGAAGAGATGGAGAAACATATGTGATACATTTCTGTAGTATGGTACAGGATCGGCAGTAACAGAGGGAGAGAGAGAGTGCGGGAGAGAAAGAAAACCGGTAGTTAATGATAAGGCGTGCGAGCGTGACGATGTAGACGAGGACCGAGTGCGTGATAGTGTAATTGGCAAAAGGAGAGAGAGAGCGAGAGAGAGAGAGAGAGAGAGAGAGAGAGAGAGAGAGAGAGAGGGAGAGCGCAGGTCAAAAAGTGTGGAACAGGGTGAATCGAATGTATGAGAGCGAAGAGAGAATTTACGGCAGAGTATGCAGCGAGTGAAGCGGGAGTGTACAATGCATGTGCAAATCAGTAGTCGGGGCATAATTATTAAGAGACAATAGGTACTTTGCATTAACTACAGTAAAAATGTACAACTGTAATAAAATTATGCGACGAAAAAATAAAATATATCTCTTGTGGAAAATTAACTTACCTTAATGTCAGGAGCAATTTATCTTCGGGTGAAATTGGTTTCTTGACTCTTATATACGATTTTTTCCCCAAATCTTTTCTAATAAGATTCAAAACGAAATGAACCTGTTCTTTATTTAGCCTAAAAAATTGTCAATAGGTTTCCTCGTTATCCACTAAATGGTTTGCTATCAAGATTCGAGAATAACCCTCGGTCCTTCGAGTCTGGAACATCGTTTGCATTTCACTTCTTTTCCTTGACTCCAAATATGCTCGCAGAAGAATATCGTCGTCTTCTTCTTCGTACAGCAATGCACGCAGCAGCAATTTGCGATTCATTATGAGAATTATAAACCGCTTTGCTGTACAGATCACGTCACACTGTCACGTCAATACGACACGCAATATTGAACACTGTAGGAACGTTCGTAGATCACGAATTCACAGAGATGTGTCTGCTTTGAAGTCACAAGAACGAGTGTCGTTCTAGCCAACGTTGGGAGAGGTCCTAAGCTAAGGGCAATAAAATTATTTATTGCATCCGTAAGGTGGGGATAAGCTATTTTGGTGTATCGGGACTTGGAGTACGCACACCTCTCCAAACTTGCTTTTCCATTTCATAAATGCGAAATAACCAGAGAAAACGTGACATATGTATGTATATGTATATGTATATGTTGTTGTAATTTCATTATGATACACACATTGGAAACACCCTTCCTCAAAGAGGGGGGACTTGCCCCCCGTGAATTTGGCGGCGGAGGAGGAACCTTTTTCCTCTTGACGAAATCGAGGGCGAAACCCTCACATCTGGTTGCCAAAAATTATTGTGGCTGATCGGCAAATTGTGAGAGCCTCGTCAGGGTCCGGTTTATATTATAACCATACTATCCCGCGAGTCGGCGGTTAACAACGGTACGTGCGGGTCCGAAGTCATCGCATGTACCTACTACCTACCGACAGAGCAATATATGGATTAACTCAGACTGAAGAATGCATTAAATTCTTAAAGACGGCACGACGGTCTTGATTGCCCTTTAGAAATCTGACAAACAGATGTTATTAAACCGTCCTTTGGAAAATATGTAATTACCGATCGTTAGCGAATGATTTTTTACTTCGTTCTCACTCCGCTCGTCCCGACGCACGTGAGAAACATGCCACTAATATAGCAATTAAAAATTATTATCCACCAAGTCCACCATCAACACGCCTCGTAGAGAGACACAGGAAGAAAAGGATAGTCCGCTGCCTGCGTCGTCTTCCTTTCAAATTAAAGACGGATCCCTTATCTCTCGGGTATAAACACGCGTTGGAATATCAAAACAAAAGCACGCGCTGACGTATTGGTTGCGAGAGAAGATAAGCTATAGGGAGGAGATTATATTATAACCAATCGATACCGCATTCCATTGAAACAGCAGCTTTTCACCTCTGTCCAGTAATATCTCCTCCCTATGGCCCACCTTCTCTCGTACCGAATATGTCAGCGCATGCTTCTGTTTTGATATTCCAACGCGTGTTTATACTCGAGAGATAAGTGATTTCTCTCAAATTTTGTAGGGAGAACGATGCAGACGGGAACACGTACAGTCAAACGACTACCCCTTTTCTTCCTGTTTCTCACCGCGAGACGTAGGTACTAATACTTTTTCAGAGTGATTTCATTTCCTGCTCCATTGTCGGTCAACTATTTTTCGATCTAACATAAGAACATCTGCTTATTTTGTTCATGGACGAAAATGCCACATATGATTCCAAAAAGTTAATCAGGCTGATCGACCAAACGTCCGACCAGAGTCACGGTTTATGATCATATTGTCCCACGAGACGGCGCGGCGGTTAATAGCAGTACCTACGTCTGAGTCCGAACCCATCGTACGTACTACCCACCGACAGAGCAATATACGGATTAATTCATTGTGAGACTGAAGAGTGCCTAAAATTATTAAAGACGGCATTACCTTCTTGACTCCCCTTTAGAAATGCTGGCAAACAGATGTTGTCGAAACGATCTTGGGGAAAATACGAAATTATCGGTCGAAAACAACGAATGAATTCCCGCCTTTGTCCCAACGCACAGTGGGCTTCAATGCCAAGAATAGAGAAAAAATTCAACATGCCACTTTTTCCACTCAAAATGTCGAATTTTATAAAGCTACTTTATAAAACACTAGTACTGCATGTGAAAAAATCGATAAAAAGTTTAAAACATCTTCGTTTTTATTGCAATGAGAACAGTTCGAGCGTACAATCTTTTCTTTACTTTTTAAAACCTTTATTTCTGCCATCTTGGGTCCCTTCACCCATTTAGCCGATTGGAAAGTTGCCCAAATATTGTAGAATTTCGTAGGAATGTATTAACACTTTGTGAACAGTATTTGGTATATAGGATAACATGGATACAGGTTTGCAAATATTTCTGCACTTTCCATAGTATGTAGGTATATTTATCAAATTGTTCTAGTTTCATTGGAATTATTCACATTACTTTTTTTAAATAACGTCAATCCTCCGTACGAGTTGTATATTAATACTTTTTTTATGAACTTCCTTAATTATATTCCGCAGTTTCAGTGCGAAAAATGTGATGTTGTTGAATTTCCCCTATTTCTTGGAATTCAGCCTCGCTGTGCGACATAGAATACAGGTAATTACTCCATTATTGGCAAATATTGCCAAATCTTGTTTTCGCAGTTGCGAAGTCAAATGTATGAAGTTCCCGGAGGGCAACAAAAAAGCCGATAATTGCTGATATTTCTTCAATGGGTTTCTTATGGAAAAGAACTACGTGTAACTAATTATTTGCTATTGCTTACGAAAAACGATACTACTCATTTCGGTTCCCAAAAAATTTATATCATCAAAATTTAAAAGACTCGATTCAAAATCTTGCACAAGAAAAAACATACAAACTTTGACACGTGTCTATACACAGATCAGAAGTAGCCGCCACGATATTTTCCCCTTTTTTAGAAACTCATATTATTAGTTTACAAGAAATATATAAAAAAAAACATGATCCCATAACTTTTGAATTCTGCCATGTTTCCTTATTTTTGGTGATTCTGTCCCACTGTCGCGTTGGATCGCAGCGCGGCCGCGGGTATGACTCCCTTTGGAGCAGTCAAGCGATTTGCCACCGTCGCTAGCCGCGCGGCTAGTAGATTCCGCCACCATGGCGGAAAACAGACACTCATCGCATTGTGTTGCGTCTCAAGTAGCCTAGGTTGCTGCTGTAGCAGACGCGCGGCCGCAGCCGCTCGAAAACGCGGCTAGGAAAACGGTTGCATGCTTCTCCATAAGAGCGGTGCTTAGGATTTGGCCGCCGCCGCCGGACGCGGTTAGGAAACTCAACCTTAAGAATCTTCCCGAAGTACTATTGATGCTCGAGGAAAAGATGTTGCTTCATCCTTCGCTAACTGATGGCTATAAATGGGGCTGCGGATGTCCCATAGGTTACCGTATTCAAGGTGTACGTGTCTATCGGTTGTCGAGGATCTGCGCGCGATAAAATCTTTTGATATTTGCGTTGGTCGGGATGTATCAATATCTGTCAGTACATTTTCGTAATGTCTTCGGTAACTACGTAAATATGTACTCTAAAACGGATAAGAAGTGAGTATAGTCGTCTTGAATGGTTGGACCGGTCAAAAGAGTATCGTTCAACGAAATTCCACTAGAGGTTTTTGCGGATGCGTCAAATACTACTCGGAGTTTTGTCGTGACACTATTCTCTTTTACTATTGTATGATGGGTAAGTAGTAACCCTCATCGATGGCACAGGAATTTAATCTTGTCATTTGATCTAACGAACTATATTTGTTTAAGAAATCAATATATCTGGATTTTAATTCTGGATTTTTCACTAATTTACCTTCCGAAGAGTGAAATCGCTTAAGAGCAGCGGAATATGAACCGCCTAATGAAAGTATATTGGAATTAAAAGGAAGTTTCGTGATATATTTGCCTGAAACGGCATCGCCAGTTGTGTTTAATCGATAATGTTCCTCACACGTACGCTCTTCAGGTGATAGTGACTTCGTCCGTGGAGGCTCTTCTATTTCCCAAAACCTCGCAACCTGTCCTTCTGACGATGTTATGGCAAGCTTACAGTGTATCTTATGAGGCGTAGACTCGATTGGGATTCTACCCGATGGAACCCATCCAAACTTAGTTTTTCGCAAGATAATGGTATCGCTTGCTATTGAAATTTGCCCAACGCACAGTAACCGCACGAAAACTTCTGCGCCAAGAATTCCGTCGATGATTGATAGAACATTGAAATTAGGATCTGCCAAAGGCAAATTTCACGGGATTTCTATTTCCGCCCTTGAAAACGATCGCGATGGTACAGCGTCGATAAAGGCTGGTATTATTAAAAAGTCAGCTTTGATTGGAAAATTGGTTATGCGCGATTGTATTTGAGCTACGGTCATGCTCGTTATGTCCGTGACCTCGCGATCGAATCCCACTACCGAACCTTCGTTGCTTGGCGCAGTAAACCTAACCTTCCTACTATTCGTTCAGTAAAAAAATGCGCCTGCGATCCCGTATCCAACATAATACGACATCGTTGCGTTCGTCCCTGGTTGTCCAAAATGTTCACCACTACCGTGTATAATAGAACTTCGGATCTTATACGGTCGTTCAACACTGCCAAATTGGCTTGAGTTACCGGTTGCTGATCGGCATCTTGCTCTTGGTGTAGCAACGTATGATGTTTTCCTTTACGTTGTTTGCACGTACTAGTATAACAATTTCTGGCACTGTGATTCGGGCGTAAACAGTTGTTGCATAGGCCCGACGATTTCACCATTCCAATTCGCTGTATAATGCTACCAGCTGTGAGCTTTGGGCATGCTTGAGTTACATGCTTACCCTTTCACAGGTAGCAGGTAACGTTTAACACCGAATAACCCCACTCGGGACGATTGGCCGATACCTGATCGCGTTTGTGAACGTGTGCGTTTTTTTTTTGGCAGCGGAGTATGCAAAGGCTTGCTTGTTTTTTCTAACGCTGTAGATTGTAATACCTTGCGTCGCTGGCGCAAGAATTGTAACAGCTCGTCCATTGACGGCGACGCCTTCCTTTGTATACTCTCTTTCCATTTAAAACGCGTTTGGTCATCTAATTTTGATGTTATAGCGTACATCGGAAAAGCATCTAAAAATGGCTTGTTTAGTGCCTGCAACGCGCGATAATTCTTTGTGGCCTGAGCAACTAGTTCGCCCAAGGGAATTGCTCCCGATAGCGTGCAAAGCGGCAATTCAAAAAACGTCTGGATTCGCTTATTTATGACGATGCTGGGGTCGTCATAATAATTATTTAATAACTCCTACGCGACTAAATAATTTTCTGCAGTAATTTCTAGCGACTCTATCTTCTTGAGTGCCTTTCCGGTTAGGCATGAACGCAAATATGTTAATTTTTACCCATTCCGAAGCTTCGGGTTATCGTACACGGACGATTCAAACGAGTCGCAAAATCTTGGCCCAGCCTCATATAACCCGTCGAATTGCGGTAAATGCAATCTTGGAAGCTTTATCTAAGATTCCACGTCTACAGCCGTCGGGACTTGCGCTTTGAACTACATCATCTGTCGCTAATTACGTTGCTCGTAGACGCGGTCACGATTGGCGGTGGAGAAAGTGTCTGGACCGAATGCACCGAATTTTGCTTTTTCAGGGCTTCTGCCAACTGCTGCGCTCGCGCAGGATGTTCGCAATACGCGTCTTCAAACGCACTTCTTTCTTCAAGTCGCGTTTTCAGAACCTCATCCGAAGCTATTTTTTCTAATCCGCTCTGAATCGATTCGAACTCTTCCGTATCCTTTTCTATTCTAGCGATTCTTATCTGCAGCTGTTTTAAACTGGGTTTTTCTGACTCTTCACACGAATCTACGAACATTATAAACGTGGTTAAGTGAGATTTCACAGTACCGAGTTTCCTAAGTAACTCGCGTTCCTGCCGCTCTCTATCCTCATTAGACATCGCGAATGCCGAACGATTGAAACCGTGATCAATTAAAGGAGCAAAAGGATTGTTGGAAAACAGGATGGCGATATGATAGTATTTGACTCATTTTTACGTACTTTGGCGGCACCGGAGTTGGATACAAAGATATCCACCCGTTGATGCTTCGGCGACTGACTCGTTCCTGACGCGGTCGAAGTCGTTGCTTCTGACTGTAGTGCCCCTGCACTACAGAGGTTTCTAGCCGCGAAGTCTTCCGTCTGGATTACTGAAGGATGCTGCACTCTTTCTGCAGCTGGACCCTCGCTTGGTGATGTGAATGCTGCGTTTCCTTGGCAGCGGAGAATTTCAATGAACATGGAGGCGGTTGCGCTTTATCGGCAACGAAATCCCCCCTTGGTGATGTGGACGCTGCGCTTCCTTGGCAGCGTGCACTGCTTCGTAGTTAATTCGGAAGATGCTGCACTTTCATCGGCAGCAAAATCTTCGCGTAATACGGATAGACCAAGGTTCTCCTCGCGTATATCCTGCTCGAAGGACCAAATGTTGAAGTGACGTTAAGCTGGCGGGTTGTAAGGCCGCCTGACACTTGCTTTTCCTTATTTCAAATTAATGAAATAAGGCCGCGTTATGATGACTTGCGTTAAGTAAAACTACACATTAATTTGGAATCTATAGTAATTTATTAAAAAATATGGTGTTGACGGTTCGATGGTCTGTGATTAAGTGACTTGGAACTGGAAAATGGATGCGCTGCTCGGTCAAGAAGCAGAAGTAAAAAGTATGGGGGTGTTACCGTCTAACGCTCGCGATTGTTCAAGACATCGTGAACTTCCCGCGCGTTTCCCAGAAAACGCGGGAAAGCGTCTTAACCGAAACCGTGGGTTTTTCCCAGGAAGGCCGGAACCGCTCGTGATGTCACAGGCTGACTAGTCCAAGCATAGGCGATAAAAATTGCCTGCGCTTCTTTGCGCGTTCGATGGAGAGGTATAAACCTCTGTTCAGTGGGTCTCAAACACCTTCTACCTTGCGACGCAACAGTATCAGTGGACGTAGACCGTAACTGTATGACAAGTGATACAACAAGAAGATATTAGACACATTGAAGCATATTGTAACTTGTGACACCAACGATTAGAAGTATGAAACACATCTGAGTTAAAATATTCTTCTTTGTATCCAATATCTTCTTGTTGTATTACTTGTTATACACTTATTACGGTTTACGTCCACTGATACTTAACGTAGGCAAAGTGTCTATCGAAGACTTTCATAATGTTGTAGTTTACATGTTCATTTACGTTCAACTCAAATATGTTTGATGTTTCTAATCGTTGGCGTTTTAAGTTATCCATCAAATCTGTAGAAAATTCCGCACCTAATTACAAGGTTGCTTTATTTCACTACATTATATTTATTATCAATCTATTGGACTGCAAAAAAACTTATTATACCGAATTCGGCAGGCACGCACTTATCGTCGTACATGACTTTGATTAGATGATTCGTATGGAACTAATTCGCTGTTAGTACTTTGTACTTTCACTAATTTCATAAATAAGCATTTACAAAACCCATAAACAACCACACTAGCTAGGTTACGTTTACCTTGACAGATGTGCTCTCTGTCTGGCTGTCACGTGACAACAATTTGTTACGCGATTGACAGAAACCTTCATCGAATGAACGACGTGCCTGAGAGACATTTCCTCACCCTTTCATGTTCCCTCTTGCCCACACTTCACGATGGAGAAAATCTCTTAACATAAAATTCGGCAAATTACAACTTTGCATTGAAATATCTCAGCTCATAAGGCACGTAGGAACAAAACGAAGCCACTTTTCTTATGTAAATCAAACCCAAGCTACCCATTAAGACCATTCAAAATCTAATCGGATCAACCATTATTGAGATTCGATAATCGAAGGGTTCTTGATAGTGGGTCGGGGTCCTAATATAGACACTGTGCTGTGTGTCTCGCTCTGCGCATGTACTTGGCGCGAGACACTACCGTGTCTCTTGATTGCTGAATGCATTTTACATCGAAGGGTTCAACTTTTACGGATCTCGAGCTAATTGTCCGAAAACTACCTCGTATGGGGTGAACTTCGTCGCTTCGTGTATCGAGGTGTACATAGCGAACGGAAGGAGCAAGTCCAAGCCCTCGTACCTTTCTAGATCATGTTTTAAGTATTCAGTTAGGACGATGTGACTTCTTTCGAGGGGACCGTTGGTCTGTGGTCGATATCCCAAACGTGGTTACGTATTTAATTTTGAAGGTTTGGGCTATTCCCTGTATTATGTTATTAATGAAACTTGTCCCACGGGCCGTTAATATTGCGCGCGGCGCGCCGAACATCGCGATAAAGTAATGCGATTACGCGTCAGCCACGATAACGGGTCGTATGTCTGGTAAAGGGACGGCCATACAGAATTTTGATAGTTAGCAGTGCGTTGTAAGTACGTGACGGTTTCCGCTTGAGGTAGGGGGAAGTGGTCCTACGGTGTCCACTGTGGAGTAGTAGGAAGCGTTGTCAAGTTACGATCAGATAAGATTGCGGCAGGTCGCCGTTGATAGCGACAGCGCGATCTCTTCTTCTAAAAGGGTATGATTAGAAGGATCAAATTCCACTTCTAACACCAGTTTGTTACGTCCTGAAGGGACCTTTCCGTAAATCACCCCGAACGGTTGGAATAATTTACCAGGTACGCGGTTTTTTAAGGTGCTAAAGCACGCCTTGTCTTTACTTTCCAGGGAGTAGGAGAATAAAAAGGGGGTTGAATGAGGTTGCACACAGGAATTATGGGAATAACAACAAAGTATATATATTCTGATAAGAAGGTGAATTACAAACTACATACCCTAGAGACGGCGCTCCGTCTCTGCTGACGCTCGCGTGTCGCTGAATCCGTCGTTCGTCGTTTCACTCGCTCGCTCTGTCCCTGGGCTTCGCGGTCGCGGCGGCTCGTATCGGCGCGTAAATGCTCTCCCAGCGAGGCCGTTTCTCGGTATATCGGATCGGAGTTACACTTAGGCTAACTTGATCGGCCGAGCGCGATACACGTGATGGACTCTAAGGCGGAGACGCGATCTAGACGGCGCGATTCACCGTCGATACTTCCTATTTCGAGCTTTCAATCTGACTGACTCTAACCATGTCCTCCGGTTGAGGGCCGTGCCTCGCACACTCGAAATCGGCGAGGGAAAATCGCCCCGTCGGCACCAGTCGATTTCTTCCCTATTTCGAAATATCGGGGCCCGGGTCACCAACGGTCACGTTGTGCCTACGACGATGGATTTCGTGGTTTGGCGACCTGCCTGCCGCGCACGAGGCAATTCCGCTAAATCGCCGATTCGAAGGAAAACGACGCGAGGACTCCATTAATCTGTGTTGGACCTACAGTTACAATGTGGTCAATCGTTTTGCTATTTTTTAATACTCGGCCAAGTGCCTACATCGGATAAATCGACCGACTGAACTTCCTGGAAATGAAAATGGATCATCAGAATTGTTTGGATTGCGAGGAAGCTCGGATATAGTACTAGAACTATTAGTAGCCAGATGTTGAGAACAATGAGAAGATGTACATTTATTAGCGTTGGAGAGTACATCTGTAGATGTAGAAGCAGAAGCCGTAAAAGAAGGAGCAACAGTAGCAACACTAGCAACACAGTGTTCCAAAATCGAAGAACCTACATTTTCGTTTTCGTTTCACGGTTTTGTTTCAATGTATTTATCGAGACGCATTAATTTTTTTCGTTTCCTGGAATTCTTTTTCCTTCTCGGTCTTGCGTTTCCGACATTCTGCCAGATGGTTTTATTAACCTATGTTCGGATATTTAAAAAAAACTGGCTTAATAGCCGCAAATACGATTACAGAAAACAAAAAAGAAAGGAACAAACCCCGTAAAAACAAAAAAAAATTAAAGGAAAAACCTGCAATAATAAAAAAAGATAGGAAAAAAGTATTCGGGATACTTAGAGCTTGGATATGCAGAAGTAGGGAAATCGAAAAATGTGGAACCGAACACTCGCTAGCCAGCAGCAGAATTTTAGACTCTCCGTAGGACGCTGTAGGACCTAGCACCGCTCGAGACCAGACCAAGCAATTATTTAAGGGGGGAAGCCACTGTGAAATATTTTTCTTCCGATTTTTCTTTTTGTGCATTTCAATAATATTTGTGGTCTCAAAAATATACTTGCACAATTTTAAAGTGGATCTCGAAAAATTCTGGAGCTACGGAAGGCTTTGTATAGGTAGCGCAGCGCTCATAATTGTGTGCACGCATAGGTAACTTGGTGTCAATCGCCCGAAAAATTTATGTCCAAGAATCCAAATATATCTAATAAGAAGGATTATGAGCTTATATATATTGTTTAGAACTAGATAGTGAATCACTGGTCACGACGAGACTATAAACAGCTGCGATCTTTGAGTTGCAGAAAATAACTTCTGTCAAAACTTTAAACGCGATTATTTCGAAACGGCATTTTCCAAACGAGCACATTAACTCCGTCATTTTTTATCGGCTTCACTTGAAATTTTCAGTGAATATTCGTAATAAAATTATGTTCAGTTAAGCATACAAGTGTTTTGGTCGAGTAATTCATTTCATCATAACATTGCAAAAACATGTTGATTTTTGATACTTTTTCTTCCAGATTACTTCTTAATTTCGCCAATTTTTCAAAAATTGATATTTTTTTAATCTGTACGCTTAACTGAAGCTATGGCATTATACTTCAAGAAAACGTTCGAATTTTTCCATTTCGAGCAAACGTTGGAAAGCTACACGACCGCCCGTTTTGTAAATTTTGTTTGCAGAGCCTAACGTTACCACATGTTGTGGTCATACTACCCAAAAAATTTTCAATCTAGAAGCATAAAATTTCAGTTAAATATATGTATTTTCCGTGGGTAATAAATATTTTTCGTAAAAAGTTACATTTTATTATAAAATAATACCTTGAAGATAGAGTTTATTTTCGACCGTCACAGTGGCTTCCCCCCTTAAGCCGGGTACAGACCCGAATGCGCATGCGCTAAGCAGGCTGAGCGCGCACGAATGACGCATGCGGAGGGGTTGAAAGCGCCATTGTGTCTTTCTTCACCAACTTCTGTGCTTAGCTTACTTGTTAGCCCACTCCGCAGTTGTAAAGATGGTGTGATTAGCTAAATATACATACAGCTCAACCCTCCGAGTCATCCTGTTTACCAATACAGGGTGATTCTCCAGTGACGCCTGTCAAAGAGTTGCCATACGGTACCCCATGGCGAAGACAATCCCCCGTAGTACCTCACCGAATGTTGTGGTTATTCGTAATAAAAAAAAACGGGTCATCAATAATGGTTATTCGTAACCGAAAACAATTTCCGTCGTCAATAATGGTTATTCGTAACCGAAAACAATTTCCGTCGTCAATAATGGTTATTCGTATCCGAAAACAATTTCCGTCGTCTGTAACAGTTATTAGTGACCAAAAAATTTTTCCGTCGTCAATAATGATTATTAGTGACCAAAAAATATTTCGGTCGACAACAATGGTTATTCGTCACCAAAATCGATATCCGTCATCGATAATGGTTATTCATAACCAAAATCATGTAAACAAAAATATTAATTCTTATGTCAGAACTTTTAAAATTTAGGTTATAACAGTTAAGGTCCCTGTTAAAAGATAAATTGAGTATTTAACCTCTTTTGTCAAACAGCGGTGTACAGAATCGTATTTAAAATATACTTCTAAGTTTATTTTCATTTAATGTTTGGCATAATAAGATGGTAAAGATATTGAGGGACAATGCAGCCGAAGTATTTGGCCATATTAACTCTTCCTCTCAAAGCTAACGAGAAGACCATCTCACGCTGCAGAAAGGCGAGATGATCGAGTTATGAATTTTTTTTATTATTTTTTTTTTTACTATTATTTTATTATTATTTTTGTTCATTTAGTTTATTTATTCACTTTTGTATTCATTTACCTTGCTAATCGCCAGTAGCTAGTTTACTTTTTTTTATATGTTCTTTACTTGTTTAGTGTGAACAAATTAAATATCAATGAATCTGTAGTTATATTCATACATAAATAATTTTGCTTTATTCATTGTTAATCTTCCACGCATAATTACCCTGTCCAACACGATTTTTGTTCCGCAAGATCCAGTGGGTGATTATTGTAGAGTTGTTCGCCCTAAACACGAATCCGCAAACCGTTTGTCACCATCACTCTCAGTTTTTGAGAAATTCGTTTTTGAAAAAAAAAACTGCAAATTTTCAACTTTGAACATCTTGTGTGTTGAAACGGTAATATTTATTCGGTTGCTCGTTGTGTCAAATTATTCTATGAACCCTCCCGAATACAACGATATAAGTTATTATTACATTATGAACATTTAAATATGTTTAAACAACGATCAAAAGGGAAAGTACACCCGAAATGCACTCATTTTTGAAGATATCTTTCAATTTATTTCCAAAACTAAGGGTCTAGGAGAAAATTTAACCATTCCACGCGATGAAGCGGACATTTTTCCTTCGAAAAGCATCAACAGAAGTGGTAAGACACAATTTGTTTTCAATACAGAAGCGAAATAGTTTGGCAAAACGTGTGGCATCGACAATGGTAGTCAACGGGGGTGCGCGATACACTGCCGTTCAGCGTCACACAATCGCTTAACGCGCGTGACTACCACTGTCGACAGCACACGTTTTGTTAAACTACGAGGGTAATCCCAAAAGCAAGGTCTCCAAAGCACTGAGGACGCCGGGAAACTATTCGTGCAGCTTTTATATACACTGTTGTGTTCGTTACTTCCCCCACTTCGCAACAAGCCTATGCGCACTTCGCTGGGACACTCGGTCTTCAATTGGCAGCCGTTTGTAATGGAGCTCCCGTTTGGCGCTACCGCCAAGTGCGAAATTCGCGCAGTTATTCGGTTTTTGAACGCAAAAGGAGTGAAACCTATTGAAATTCATCGCCAATTGAAAGAAGTGTATGGCGAGTCGTGCATGGATGTCAAAAATGTCCGCAAGTGGTGTAGGGATTTTGCAGCTGGTCGAACTGAAGTTCACGACGAAGAAAGAAGCGGCAGTCCGTCAATTTCCGACGAGACAGCCGCGAAGGTTGAGCAAACCATGCGTGAAGATCGGCGGATCACTCTGGATGATCTCTGCATTTTGGTTCCCGAGGTTTCCCGGATCACCATTCACAGGATTTTGACGGAAAAGTTGCAGTATGCGAAGGTGTGCGTAAGATGGGTCCCGCGAATGCTCACGGAAGACCACCAACCGCAACGAGTTGAATCTGCCCCCGAATTTTTCCGCCGCTATGCAGACGAAAAGGACAACTTTTTGGATTCGATTGTCACGGGCGACGAAACCTGGGCGTTCCACTACACACCTGAGACGAAAGAACAGTCACGTCAGTGGCGCCATCCCTCTTCTCCCAAGTCGCGAAAATTCAAATAATCACCGTCTGCCGGTAAAGTCATGGCAACTGTGTTTTGGAATCGAAAAGGGGTATTGTTGGTGGACTTCATGCCTACTGGGACCACAATAAACGCTGAAAGGTATTGTGAGACACTGAAAAAACTCAGACGGGCGATTCAAAACCGGAGAAGAGGAATGTTGAGCAAGGACGTAAGCATTCTCCACGACAATGCTCGTCCCCACATCGCCCGCACGACCGTTGCTCTCCTGCAACAGTTTGGATGGGACATCATCACCCACCCACCCGGTAGTCTGGATTTGGCACCCAGTGACTACCACCTGTTTCCTAAGCTGAAAGAACATTTGGCCGGAACGAGCTTCAACAACGACGGCGAGGTGAAAGATGAGGTTCAACGCTTCCTCAACGGCATGGCGACGAGCTGGTACGACATGGGCATACAAAAACTGCTGCACCGCCTACAAAAATGCATCGACAGAAATGTCGATTACGTCGAAAAATAGATAAATGTTCAAGCTTTAAAATGATGTGAACATTATTGAAAATAAACATTTCTTTGTATTTAAAAAAAAATAGGAGACCTTACTTTTGGGATGACCCTCGTATTTCGCTTCTGTATTGACAACAAAACGAACTTCTGTTAGTGCTTCTCGAAAGAAAAATTTCTGCTGCATCGCGGGGAGTAGTCAAATTATTTCCCAGACCCTTAGTTTTAAAAATATATCGCAAGATATCTGCAAAAATTGGCGCATTTCGGGCATCCCTTTCCCTTTGATCGTTGTTTAAACATATTTAAATGCTTATAATTCAATAATAACTTATATCGTTGTGTTCACGAGGGTTCATAGAATAATTTGACGATCGAACAATCGAGTAACTATTACCGTTTCGACAGAAAAGATGTTCAAATTTGAATATTTGCAGTTTTTTTGAAAATCGAATTTCTTAAAAACTGATGGTGGTGGTGACAAATGGTTTGCGAATTCGTTTTCAGCGCACGAAAACCTATAACAATCGAGTAGAATAACAATGGGGATTCTAATTCAATTTTGAGTTTCAAGGTCATGATAAGGATTTCCCCCGACCTCGAAATCCAAATTTGAGTTTGAAAATTTTCAAAATTTGTTTTTGCCGGCGGGCGAGTGAAGTCGGTAAGGAGGGAAATATCAATTTCAAGATATTAATATATAACGAAAAACAGAAACTCGGGGCTCGAAACCAAGACCTCCGCGTTACTGGTCAGCCACCTAACCAACTCCCCCAAACGCTGGCTCTGTGGCATTAGTCTTTCCCGAATGGTACATATACCGAAACCAACGGAGCGTCACATATGTGACACACACACACGCAACACACCATGAGCCGTTGCCAAACGTCAGCGTATAATAATTTATTTTTATGAGAAATTGTATCGGATGGTGTCGGATGATGTCGGGAAAGATCGGTGTTTACATACCACGTATTCGGGGGACGGGGGTATGGGGAAAGAGAGAGCATTACTTAGTTGTACAATCACAGTTATTTTAAAGCTAAATTCGGGGAGGAAAAGATACAGCACTACATGGTGGTACAAGTACATTTATTCTAAAGCTAAAATTTTTTCAAAGTGTTTTTCAACCTTCACGTCGCAGCGTATCGCGCGATCACGTGTAATTTGAACCCACCCTCAAGGATAAAGCAGCTGCGCGAGATGACGTCATTTTGCGATGCGAATGTAATATGATACTTTTGGAAACGTCGTACGCATGAATCATGGAAAGAATTATGGTGCCGAGAAGAGAAAGAGGAAGACGGGTAAATAAATAGAGAAATAATATGTTGTAAGAAATTATATATATTATTTAATTAATTATATTACAATAATAGTATATATAATAATAATAATGTATAATATATAAATATATAAAAAAGGAAAAAAGGAAAAAAATAACAATAAAAGAAAAAATAATAAAAATATATAAACTAATAGGGTGGGGGTGGTGGCGGCGGTGGTAACGGCGATGACGGTGGCGTATGCGGTGGTGCTATATACAGGGTGTCCCAAAAATGTCGGAGCTCCTTGAAAGGGGTAACTCAGGGGGTGATTTGAAACAACTTTTTCCTTAGCGAAAATATTGTCAGAAGCTTCGTTAACGAGATATTAACAAAAAACTCCGACCAATCAGAGCGCGCGCCTTCCGCTCGAGCTCCCGTTGTAGCGTTGGCTACGCGGTAGGCGGCTGCCTTTGTAATACGAAGGTACGAACAAGCAAGTCGACATGCATCGAAGGAAACCACGTTACACAGTTTTTTTAAAGCAGAATCTTAAATAATAATTGTTTGAAGTGCGAGGACAAGAAATACGCAAATTTCGTTTTAAAATAAGGCATAAACGAAAAGGTGATGTACAACAAGTGATAATAATTCGTTATTGAGGTAAAAATCCGTAGTTTAATCACGGCCAACATAACTAAATTTGAAAAATAATATTAGGTATATGAATAAATTCTTTCAGACTGGATTTACATAATCGGTATAAAGCAACCGAATTTCTATCGCAGTGATATTCGTAAGCTACCAGAAAAATGGCAAAAGGTAATTAACAATAATGGAAATTATTTCGATGATTGAGTTGTTTTCATATTTTTCAAATCCAACTGTTATTAAACCCTAAAATCGAACAGAATTTATTTCTACACCTAATAATCACTAATAAATTAAATAACACTCACCCCTTCGGGCATTCCCTTTCTTCCTTTTCGGAAACCTGTGTCACTATGTAGGTCACTGTGTCAATCCTGGTCATCGGTGGACGAAAAGATTTATGGTAGGGTTGCGCCCAGTGCTCAGCTGATCGCAGGTATACGACACCACCCGAAGGTAAGGATCGCAACGTCAAGTGCGTCCGGGTTAATGTACCGAATATTCACTTCACTGCACGGCCACTAACACTGATCACTTGTTTTACTTTTCATGGAACGTGTTCCTACGTTATAAAATTGGTGGCCCTGAAAGGGGCCGATTACTGTTAGTTGTGCAGTTGCTCGATGTGACCACCCTCAGCGTCTATGCACACCTTGCGGCATCATTGACTTCGTTGAGAATAATCTTGACGCCAAACGCCGAATCGTACCCTCGCTGGGGGTTTAGATGGGCGTACACCCAGAACATCACGTAACATTCTTGAGCGGAGAACATTTCTGGGACGAGATTGCTAGCTGACTGAAAGGATTTTTTCCAAGCAACTTCCTCTACCCCCAAGTAGTTTCTCTCGTTCCATTATGGGTTAACTCCCACCAGAACAAGGGGCTGTAGAGAACGATTTGTTTTAGGTAATTTATGGCTTAGCTGGTTCCGCCTCGTAGCTGACGTGAACTCAGGGTATTGGAAAACGGAAACTCCCTCATGGTATGTCTTTTCTTCTTTATAGCAACTCGAACACTTTCTGTCTCTCTTCTCTTCGGGCCCTTTCGAACCGAAACACGTGGTGTCTGCTGTCTATCTCGAAGCAACGGGTACATTGGCAGTAAAAGGACGGAGCGCGGACTTATGTGAAAGTGTAGGATGGGTCGTTCGTTGCACTTCTGCAAAGCACGTGTGTTTCGAAAATGTGCTGGCTTCTTTTTACCTACAGCCCCTTGTTCTGGTGGGAGTAAACCCATAATGGAACGAGAGAAACTACTTGGGGGTAGAGGAAGTTGCTTAGAAAAAATCCTGTCAGTCAGCTAGCAATCTCGTCCCAGAAATGTTCTCCGCTCAAGAATGTTACGCGATGTTCTGGGTGTACGCCCGGAACAACGGAGAAGCCAGTGCTACTGTGCGAGCGTTTGCACGGGAATACCCGTACATCCAAACCTCCAGCGAGGGTATGATTCGGCGTTTAGCGTCAAGATTATTCTCAACGCTGAGGGTGGTCACATCGAGCAACTGCACAACTAACAGTAATCGGCCCCTTTCAGAGCCACCAATTTTATAACGTAGGAACAACACGTTCCATGAAAAGTAAATTAAGTGATCAGTGTTAGTGGCCGTGCAGTGAAATGAATATTGGGTACATTAACCCGGACGCACTTGACGTTGCGATCCTTTCCTTCGGGTGGTGTCGTATACCTGCGATCAGCTGAGCACTAGGCGCAACCCTACCATAAATCTTTTCGTCCACCGATGACCAGGATCGGCACAGTGACCTACATAGTGACACCGGTTTCCGAAAAGGAAGGAATGGAATGCCCGAAGGGGTGAGTGTTATTTAATTTATTAGTGATTATTAGGTGTAGAAATAAATTCTGTTCGATTTTAGGGTTTAATAACAGTTTGATTTGAAAAATATGAAAACAACTCAATCATCGAAATAATTTCCATTATTGTTAATTACCTTTTGCCATTTTTCTGGTAGCTTACGAATATCACTGCGATAGAAATTCGGTTGCTTTATACCGATTATGTAAATCCAGTCTGAAAGAATTTATTCATACACTTAATATTATTTTTCAAATTTAGTTATGTTGGCCGTGATTAAACTACGGATTTTTACCTCAATAACGAATTATGATCACTTGTCGTACATTTTTGTTACATTACCTTTTCGTTTATGCCTTATTTGAAAAAGAAATTTGCCTATTTCTTGTCCTCTCACTTCAAACAATTATTATTTAAGATTCTGCTTTTAAAAAAAGCTGTGTAACGCGGTGTCCTTCGATGCATGCCGACTTGCTTGTTCGTACCTTCGTAGTACAAGCGCAGCCGCCTACCGCGTAGCCAACGCTACAACGGGAGCTCGGGCCGAAGGCGCGCGCCCTGATTGGTCGGGGTTTTTTGTTAATATCTCGTGAACGAAGTTTCGGACAATATTTTCGCTAAGTAAAAAGTTGTTTCAAATCACCCCCTGAGTCACCCCTTTCAAGGAACTCCGACATTTTTGGGACACCCTGTATATAGCCGCAACCGTCACTGGGCCCTCGGCGCTGCATGTGGCCGCACCCGCGCGGCCCCATAAACGGGCTCCTGTTGCATCGCAGGCCACAAATCACGCCTAATACGATGCCGCGGCGCTCGTAACAGCGGCGTGGGCAAGTTCTAGAATATACAAATATTCATATAATATTAACGCATCAAACACATAAAACAATGCAAAGTATTACATACCTGCGGAGGCGGCGGCGACGGAAATCGCGGCGGTGGTGAAGGCAACGGCGACCGCGACGGCGGCGGCGAGCCCCAATCAGAGGACCAGGAGGATGACGGCGGTGGTGAGTTCTACAACATAATTAACAATATAATATTCGTACGAACGCCTGATTTAATCTCGCGCGTTTGCGAAGGTTAAACGTAATAAAAATAAAATCACTGTTATGTACATGCCTCAGGATTGTCCCGCCGTTGCTCGGGATCACACTCTGGGGCGATACGTTTTAGCCCCATTTTCACGCACTTCAAAATTTTCACTTCAAAAAGTTAAGAGTGACAGCGACAGTTGTCCACCTGTCACGATTTGAAAACAACTGATCTTGATGTATCTCCAGGTTCGCGCATATAAACCCATATCTTGAAACCGAGAAGTGCATAGCTTTGCAATGTAGGATGCCTTTGTTCTTCACTTTCATCTTCACTGACCATACCATTCTTCCACGCACTCGTCATTTGGTTGAACCGAATCACTTTCCCTTCTTCTTTGGACACATCATTCGACTAGACCATACCACTCTGATCGTGTATTGAATGCCTGTCGTACCACTCTGGACGTGTGTCGAACGTGTATTGAACGTCTATCGTACCACTCTGAACATCTATCGAACGTCTATCGGACCACTCCGACGTGTATCGAACATGTACCGTACCACTTTGAACGTGTATTGAACCACTTCTTCATTATAATTACAACCATCGTCTTAATTTAGCGTACATGCAGGAGGTTGGGTGGGAGGGTGGCGAAAATCATTTTTATATACATTAAAATAATTGATTATATTTATTTGCGCATTTCTTTCTGGCGTTTAGACCACCAGTTAAATATTTTAAATACATTTTGCAAAGTACAATGCTTTGCGTATCTGCCACATCGCCGAGTATTAACTACATTTAGCTTATTTAGAGATTTGATATCCTCGTAGTCAATGTCCAGTGTCTCAATGATCACATCCGCTCTCGTATTTTCGTCGAGGAAATCGGTAAGCCAGTCGCCTTTGTGCAACCCTTTAACGTATACGATATGGGGTGCGTCATCTTCTTCATCGGTCGCACCGGCAACAGCTTTCGTAATTAGCTGTTTAGCGATACTGTACGGAACGTCTCCATCTTCCCACCGTAGTCCATGATGTTTTGCCACTATCCACCGGATGCTCGATTTGTCGGATTCCGTAAGAAGATATTGCGGCATTGAACTCCCAAAAATATAGTGCGAGAGAATTGTTCCCTTTCGTACGACAGCCACATCCTCGCGACAAATCGTCCAACGACGATGAACCCTTGCAGGTCAACGAATGTTGGTACGACCATTATCGATACAATTTAGAGGTCCGTTCGCTTCCAAGACAGACTGCAGAATGCGGTCCTTCTCGTAAAGCGTCTTGATTTTCATGATGAAATTTTGTATGAATTTGGTACAGGAGAGGATGGGCAAGTAGCGCAGTAATTTAATTGATTTTGCGCACCACATTTGTCAGCGGATTGTATTCAACTACCCGATCGTGCAGAATGAGACAGTAGGCTGTAGTATTTGCAGGTACGTTTTCTTTACAATCAAATTCTATGCGCACGTCAATGGCGCTATTCTTGATCAACTCATTTTGTCGCGAGCAATCAATCACCACGAGGGGGCCAAATTGCAAAAATTGGGCCAAGGTGAATAATGCCTCGATGCAACTATGTCCGTAATACGATTTACGAAAATGCATATACATGTTAAATAAGATGGCGTGCCTATTCTTGTCAAAGTCCAAGTTCAGGTCATCGTACGGGTAAAATTCCGAGTTGAGAAAAAGTTTTACATTGGTCAATTTGCAGTGGTCGAATGGAGTAACATCTTCAGTCATCACATTCTTTCGAGCAATTCGTGATGCGCATTAATAACCACACGTTTGTAGTCCTCCCAAAATCCCAACAAATATTTGAGCGGGATGCAAAAATTGAAATGATTTTTCACTATTAGCTCATCGTGCCGTTTCAAGCCCAATTGTTTCAACCCCATTCTCCATATTTTTGTCGTCATCAGATGTCATCGATACATAGTTTTTAAGTGTGCTAGTTATTCCAACGTTTCTGTCGCAATCAATCTCCACACCATTCAGTTCGTATCGAATCTCATCAAATATGAATGCCATGCAATTATTTCCCAACATCACCGTTAATGCATCGTTTGGCTTATTTATCACCAATTTCCCCTCCACGTAGAGGAAACTTTCACACGGCAATGTGTATAAATCCTGCTGCTGTATAGGTATTCTTATCTCATCGCTATGTCCAAACGTCGTGTTGACGTATGGTTTGTATGTATGAGAGTCAAGCTTAACGATGCGATCATCAAACGTCGGTTTCCCTCCAATGCTTAGAATGTTGGCCAATTTCAACTTAAATATGCACAATGAATCACAATGATTTCAAAAATGCAATGTTCACAGCACTGAGTCTCTTCTTTTTAGCGTAATCAGAGCTGCTGTTGTTGCGAACAATTTCGTTTGGAAGAAACGTGTTTCTGGAATCGTTCAACACAAGCATCTCAATCGGTCGCACCACATGTATTATCATCGACGTCGTCATACGTGCAGTCTGATGGTAATCTCTTCACTTCGAAAATCGAGCAACCGTCCGTCTTGATCCACAACGCGTATCGTTAGATCCGTAATGATCCGTGCGGTGATTGGAAGGTAAATGATCTGCGCGGGCGTTTCCGATATCTTATATCCCGGCGTAACTCTCGGAGAAAATTCATCTATCGTATGTACGCGCTTCCCATTGTTGTACGCGCCAGCAGTCACGCTACATTCTATGCGAATAATGTTCACGTTCATGATATTAATCGGATCGTCCGATTCGTGCCACTGTCCCGGTTCTAATACCCGATTCGTCGAGAATCCCAGTAGCGACCCAATGTTATTGGGTTTCGTAAAGTCTACGATGAACGAGCAGTACAGCTCGCTTTTCATGGTGTTGTTGTTGGGGCGCAACACTATAGGATTTTCATCGTTGTCGCCGCCATCGTTGGCATCGGTGCCATCGAGATTTTGAGGATACCGCTCGAGTAATCGCTGCTTCAAATACTTGGCAATGGCGTCTAATTCGTATGAACCGTGGGGAATCGTAATGTATTTGTTGGTCTCATAGTTTGTGGTGAAGTAGAATTTATCGTTGCTCGAGTCGATGTTGGGTATTGTATGGTAAGTTTCAAAGGTTGTTAGGCCAAGCTCGTAATCATCGTCGCTCAAATCTATGGGCGGAAAGGAGCTTACCGCGAGGGTGCTACTCTTGCCTGTCAGAGTGAATATTAACGACATATTCTGGGAAACTTCTCGACTAGTACTGAATCAGAGTGGTGGGAAGTCAATCCTTAAATTTGGTGCCCATCGTTTGTAGAAAGCGTAGACATAGTTGGCCACAATTGCTCTGATTGTACTCCTGATTAGACGCGTGATTGAATTCGATTTTCACGACATCTTTATCTAGGTATTGTGTCAATTCCTTAGGTGGCCGAAGATTGTCAAAGCTGTCGAAATATACAGCTCGACACCCCCTCTTCGCATACGCCACCGAATGAGTCCCCGGTCCCTCGACATTGTCCAAATTCACGATACCGCTCTCGTTTCGACGTACTCCTCCAGCAGGTAGTGCATTGCGCATAAACACACCTCTAAAGAATGGAATACGTATACGTTTTGCCAACTCATCCAATTGTGCTTCAGTAGTTACACCCACAGGCATTTTTATTGTCTTTTCGGCGTTTTTTTTTTTCGTTTCGATATTCCCTGTCCGCGCTAATATGGTGCGAGATAAATTCCGCGACCTTCCATGGTGCGATTAGGACGCTGCATTTCCTGCAGCTGACGTTGCCCCGCCCTATTATCGTTTACTACCTTGGCGATCCCCGCTGCTCCTCCGGCTAATGATCCGAGAACATCTAGCAGCGGGAGAAGTGGTAATATACCACCGGCAGAATCCGCTTTTGCGATGCTCTCCTTACAGTCCTTTTGCGGGGTTTTGTTTTCATCCCCATTCCGATTTTCGTCTTAGCTTTCATAGCTGCCCAAACAGCTGTAGCAGCACCTCTTTCGCCCAGAGTCGAGTCTCGCGCAACGATGCGTTTTCGCGCTTTGTCAGCGAGTACGTTATCTGCCGCGTGCCTTCCGCTGAGGTCGTTGCTACGCGAATATGCAATATCGCGTTTGCGACACGCTGCGTCCAGCGGATTGATGCCTCGATCGCCTCTAGCCAATCGTTTTGCCAGATGAGTTCCTGGACCACAAAACTGGTATCTAGGGATGTGTAATTCGATGGGTAACGCGTTTATCGCCCGATTTAACAAACCACGACCTTTCTTTACTCTCCTCGGCAACATTCGCCACAGTTTTTAATCAATGGTGCTAGACCGTCGATATGCGTTCGCTGCCGAGGGTGATTATAATGTTCCAGACACCGACGATACTGCTGAACCTCAGAATCCGCTTTTATACGCTCGGGAAGTCTGTCCCACAAATCGTCAATGTGTCTGCCAAACTCGCGCACTAGAATAATCTTTGGTATATATTTCAGTTGCTCAGAGGTTAAGTTTCGAATATCGCAATTATCTGACAGAACGAGAAGCATTTCGAATACTGAGCTGTTTTGCTCCGGCGCGAGCCTATAAATAGAGCGCACCGCAGCTTCGATGTATCAAAATCAATTTCGCGGTTCGCGGAGAGAGGGAGCATGCGATTCGTGCGACAACCTGTGACGATACGCGTGACAAATTTTTATGATAAATCGCAAATGATGTCCTCGAAAACAAGACGCAAACATGGCAGCATGCTACGAAACACTATACGTTGCGTCATTTGCGATCCATCAAACTGTGGAAAGACCAACGTGCTGGTGAGCTTGTTGGAAAGTTCTCACGGCGTGTGCTTCGAGAACGTGTACGTGTATTCCAAGTCGTTGCAACAGCCAAAATATAAGTATTTGGAGAATTTATTGACTTCGATAGATGAAATTGGCTACTTTACGTTTTCGAATAACAGTGACGTCATCCCACCGAGCGAATCGCTTCCGAATTCCATTTTTATCTTTGATAACGTGGCATGCGACAAGCAAGATACGATAAGGGAATACTTTGCAATGGGGTGCCACTCGAACGTTGACTGCTTCTATCTCTGTCAGACGTATGCAAAGATTCCCAAACATCTTATACGCGACAATGCGAATCTGTTGATACTGTTTAAGCAGGATGGTACCAACTTGAAACATGTGTACAACGATCACGTAAACACTGACATGTCTTACGAGGATTTCTGCGCTTTGTGTCGTAATTGTTGGCAGCAGGAGTATGGTTTCATGGTGATAGATAAAGATAGCGCGATGTCCAATGCACGTTATAGGAAGGGATTTAACGAGTTTGCGATACCGTGACATGGTCAATTATTGCCGGCACGTCGGTGGGAAAGCAACGTCTGCGATACAATCATGATTAGTAGTCAGGAGATTAAAGATCGTGAGAGAATAGTGATGGAAATTGCAAAAACCAGCGAATCCATTCGCAGGAAACATCAGTCTTTGAAGACTGACAAGATGGATGAAGATATCGCGCTGGAAAGATACTTTAAACCTATTACCGAGCCCTTAAAACATATTGTGGGAAATACTGCTGAGACAGAAGCTGACATATCACCTGCGATGAGTATGAGCATTGAAACATTAACGCCTAAAACAAAAATCCAGCCGAAATGGAACGCATCGCGTAAAAGAAGTAGTAAACAGTCATACAGTCGATGTAGAAAGTATTCGTACAGTGATCCTTTTCTAAAAATAGCTTTACTTAAATACTTTTATTTACAAGTTTTTAATACATTGACAAAGAAAATTCATTGAAGTTTCCTGACTTATCTTTGCGTAAACAAAACAAATTTACTCACAATTGTCGTCTAAATATAATAAAAAATTGAAAAATTGGCAGAAAATGGCTCGTAATAATTATTCGTACACTATCCATTTTACACGAAAAATAATTAGTAAATTAAACAAAGAAACTAATTGTTTGATATTTTAATATTTAGTGGGATGTCCTTTTGATTGTGCAATTGCTTCAAGTCTTCTCGGCATAGAATTAACTAAATGAGACGTTACATTGGGCGGTATTTTATTCCACTCTTCCAGGAGTGCGGATTTCAGACCTGCCTTCGATGTTATGTGATGATTCCGAATTTTTCTTTCAAGATAGTCCCATAGGTGTTCAATGGAATTGATGTCCGGAGATTGTGGAGGCGTCTTCAAGTAGTTTGGGGTGTTATATAAGATCCACAGTTTGGTATCATAAGCAGTATGCTTTGGATCGTTGTCCTGCATGAAGATAAAATTATCTTCAATGGGTCGCAAGTTTTCTTTTCGGAACTCCGTATTCTTCTTCCTCCATACCGTGAAGTGTTTATTGGACCCAAATATTTCAAACTTACTCTCATCAGAGAAAATGACTCTGTTCCAGTATTGCATTGGTGTGTTAATGTGCTGTTTTGCAAATTCCAACCTTTTCTTCCGATTAGTTTCACTCACGAAGCATTTCTTACGGGCTACTCTACCGTGATACTCATTACTTCGTAAAAAACTACGCACTGTACTGGCACTAACACTTATGCCATTGTTGTTCCTAAGCTCTGCAACAATCTTTTCTGCACTTATACGCGGATTTTGTTTCACATTGCGAGTAATTATTCGTCCAACGTATTCATTGAACTGTTTTGGACGTCCAGATCTTCGTTTATTTTGTACTGTTTTTCGTTCTCCGAACCTATCAATAATGCTCTGAATAGTAGACCTTGCTCTATTTACAATGCGAGCAATTTCTGCAAGCGATTTGCACTGATTGTGTAAGCCAATAATAATTTTTCGTTCAGCTTCCGTTGTTTCGGAACCTTTACGACCCATTTTGAGAAATAATTCTAATTTGTGTACTGCATCTACAAACGCTGACTTGCGACCGACCGGCTTTGTTATTACTCGTTGTATCCGTTAGGTCAGACTGTGTTTACATTAGCTTTACTCAGAAAAATACGAAGTGTACGAATACTTTTTACGCGTCTATTTCTGTACCCTCAGATGTGTTTATTTATATTTTCGTACAGATCAAGAATAATAAAATTTTGTTTATACAAGGTCTATTCTAAAAACATCAAAGAATATTTATAAATCATTATTTTTCATTAAAATTTATTAATAACCTTTAAATTTATTATATCAAGTTTTATTTTAAATTCGTCGCTATACGAATACTTTCTACACCGACTGTACATGTCATTGGAAAATTCGCTCGCAACCTCCACACCAGTTCAATCGAAGCGGAAACGGTTGAATGTCACATCAAACGATTCCACGGTTCCACCTGCGAATTGCACGCTCCAGCTCGAACACATTTCCCGCGGAGACGTGTCATAGTGCATGGATACGATGATCTGTGGCAAGCTGACATTGTAGAAATGCGTCCGTACTCGCGATTCAACCAGGGTCACCACTGCATACTCACCGTCATCGATGTGCTGAGCAAGTATGCATGGGCGGTACCGCTCAAGACTAAAAGTGGCGCTGAGGTGACTAAAGCGTTTGCAAAGATATTTAGAGATCGATATCCGAAAAATTTGCAAACCGATCAAGGAAAAGAATTTTACAACACCGATGTGCAGAAACTCTTGACAAAGCATGACATTAATCATTGTTCGACGTATTCAGTGATGAAGGCCTCCATCGTAGAAAGTTTCAATCGAACTTTGAAGAACAATATGTGGAAACTGTTTACGCTCAATGGAACCTATAGATGGATCGATGCGCTACCGCGTCTACATGCAGAGTATAATGCACGAAAACATAGAACCATCGGAATGCGTCCTTGCGATGTTGCCCTTGCGATCGCCGATAAGCTGCTAGTCACCGTATACAGCAACATAAAGATCGCTGCTCCAGCGAGATTCAAGTTGGGCGAGTTTGTGCGTGTAAGCAAATTTAAAACCATCTTCGATAAAGGCTATACGCCGAATTGGACAACGGAGGTGTTCAAGATAGCCAAAGTACAAGCAACTAATCCCGCGACGTATCTGCTCGTCGATTCCTGTGGAAAACCCGTTGCCGGAGGATTCTATGAACACGAGCTGCAACGCGTCACCGATCCTGATGTGTATCTAGTGGAAAAGTGCTGCGTAGAAAGGGGGATAAGGTATATGTCCAGTGGCTGGGGTTTGATAAATCACACAATTCATGGATAAACAAAAGTAATGTATTGTAAAATAATAATAATGATATATGATTCAATAAAATACAATGATATATATACATGTGTGAGCAATTTTATTTTACATAATTCCACTATTTTATAAGAACGAGTTAATAAATATAATAATTTTTATTTTACAATGGTACTTTATAATGTCCCCAGCGCAGCGTGTCAGTTGAATCGGGTACGATATACCGTTTGTCATCGTATGGACTTAGAGCGATTTTGGATTCCGAAATTGTGTACACTTTGTGCAATTTCGACCGTATGCATGATTGCCTGCGAACCATTTCGATCTCCTTTTACAAACACTGCGCATAGTCGTCGAAAGTTATCGTTCGGGCTATGACGTTGGTCTTGACGCCTTTCGCCTTTTTCGTATCTTTTTTTGCCATCTACGCGGAGTGCATACATTTTCGCTCTAAGACCTACGAATTCGGTCATTATCATCCCATTATTTTCATCCTTCATCATCCCCGGAACTTTCTTATTTAAGCACGGCATATCATATGTATTGTCGATAGGATAATCGCTTGTATCAAATCTATCGATATTGTGTTTCATGATCTCGTGGATATCATCGCATTGAATGTGATAGATGAGGCTATCAGTGTCTGTATATAGTATTTTACATTTTTGACCATGCAATGGAGACATGTACTCGTGGTGAAATTCGTACAAACAAATTTTTAATACGTCCAGAATGCACATACCCACGTACATCGGTTTGTTGAATTTCACCTCGAGTTTTCGCATTTCAACGGCGATTAAATTTTCAGAAAAAACACTTATGCTGTGGAAATGTGGTTTTGCGATCATTGCCTCCGTACCATATCGCCTATCCCAGTGTGTTAAAAGTTTTACGTCCACCTGATTTCGCACATTTTCCATAGTTTTGTCAAATACCGCGTTGTTCATCAATTTGTACAAATTTTTTTCAAAGTCGTTTGTCGCGCTTGTTCTAAACCGTGTATTGAGTTCGATGTAATCGCGGAGCCAGGGAGATTGAGCAAATTGAAGCACGCGGTGTACCATTGTAATACGAAGACCGTGATGCGTGCACTGCTGCAGGTTGTGGTAATGGATAACGTAACGCTGCTCATCGTATAATGTCGCGAGTAGCTTGTCCTGCCTTTTGCCAGGTGGTTTGGCACGCGTCGGGCAGAACGGCAAGTCAGCATGAGCATCGTGTAGACGTTGCGGATATTCCAGATCTATCTCGAGAATGTACCCGGTGGGCGAATCGATAGCGATCGAAGACTCGTCAAAATTTGCGACATCTTCGACCCATTGATATTTGGCATATGGTAAGGGCTGGCACAGTGCCCATCCATACAAATTGTTTACGTCAAAGTACATCAAGTACGATGACCGTTCCGATGCGTCGTAAGATGGCATGTACTTGTTATTGGCTTGTGCATATCTTCCGGAACATTGACTTAAACCGCCATGTATACCGCGTTCGATAAACATGACCATATCAACGTCTGTGAATAATTCGAACGTAATTTTGGTATGTTTTAGCATGGCATCCCATGTAAAGCCAGGTAAAGTATAATAATGCGCGGAATCTAATCCGTAACTCTTGATACAACTTTCGCGAAAATTTTCAAAAATATCTGCCAATAACAAGACATCTGTTTTCAAATACAAATCGCTGTATTCGCCCAAGGTTCTAATGCCGAAACGCTGTCAGACAGTCTCGGCGTGTGCGTAATCGCTCTCGGATACAGTCTCACCCGTTAACGAACTGTAGAATGATTCCAGCTGTGGTAAGCATAGATCCTGCAGCTTGTTCGCGCAATCAAGATATTCATACAGAAATACACCCTTTCGCGTCAATAAATTTAAATCTTCGATGGATAATGTTTCAAATTGGGATCGTAACATTTTTAATTTATCTGCGCTCAGAAAAGATCCTAATTTGTCGAGACTGGTATTTAGAAATTTGTACGAATCGATGAATCGCAATTTAATACAATTTCGCGAGTCTGATTCTTCAGCCGTATTTTCGACATTTTTCGTGAATGAAATATATTTTTCTTTAGTTATGGGTAATACATAAACGCTGCCTTCGAAAGCGGTAGCTATTTCCTCGATAATAAAATGCGAATCATAGCCGGATAAATTATGGAAAACTATTGGGATGTAAAAGGAATTTTTATAATTTAAATTGCACTTCGAATGTACGGGGCCTCTAAACCGTCCGGATAGATAGCAATGATCACGCACTCGTTTATCATCAGCCTCGAATGACTTTTCACAAATGTGGCAATGCTTCGCGATGTGAAATGCCCTCCACTGGTCTTTCGTCAACTTTTCTATGGGAACATTATTGTCGAGGATGGGTTTAGCAAAATCCGCAAAATTTTTCAGCTCTTTCACGAACCAAGAAACGCAATCCACATCGCGACGATATTGATATGCTGATAACGATGCATCGTACGAGCAATGCATATAATAGCCAATACTATGCACCTTATGTTTCTGATACGTGCACAATTTGTGCTCCCCCGCATCCTTCTGGACATCCTCCGTTTTCTCTAGGATGCATTCTAGATCGGCGTACACCACGAAGGGGAGTCGTTCCTTCCTGCCGTGGCCATCGAAACTGAGCAAATTGTTGTCCTGGCTGGGCAGCAGAATGGCGCAGTCGTTCATCTCTCGGCAATTCACTGTGTGGGCCTCCAATTTCTCAGCGGATCCAAAGTAGTGCAGGCACTTATAAAATCAAATTTTTATTTAATTTTTTTCATGGGAACATTTCAATATTTCATAATTTTATATACGCACCGATCACAGATGAATTTCTTTTCTCTGTGCCTGCTCAACTGCATGCTCACCATTCGGGACAAGTTCTTGATCAGCACAAAGTGTCCCACATTGCTGTCCCCCTGTTCTGGAATGTAGAGCAGGTTTGCGTGCCGATCTCTCTTGTGGCGGGTGAGATGCAGTGGAAAGATTGTCAACCCTTTTTCCGTCTTCTTCTTCTCCTCGAAGCTATAGACGTTGATGGAAATGTTGTTCAACCCTTCAAACTTTACAATTTGCTTCGTGGACATTGGAAACTCAATGCCCTGGAGATTTAGCACCAATGTATAATGTGGATATAAACTTGGCCGATGAGGGTTTCTTTCGGCGGGATGGAGAGCTGCGACCACTGCCCATGCGAAACAGGCGTTATCCTCGGATCGCACGCTAATTGTCGCTTTCTTCATCAATATTTCCCGCGGCAACTTGAAGTGGCACCCCGCGCGCAGTGGATTGTACTTATTCACGTTGACAATCAAATTGAGGATTTGTGATAGTGCCCATCCGCTGTCGCGTTCCTGGAACTCTTCCAACGATGCCAGGATGGGTTCGATGACACATCGTTGGTACCACTCCTGTAGATCGGATGTACCGAAGAGTTCGCAGTTTCGGGTATTGATGCTTTTACAAGCATGTTTGTCCCCTGCCACAAATTCGCCGTTGAACACAGTATTCACTTTGAGGTTCTGATGTTTCCTCAAGGCGCCTCGTACATGTTCCAACACAATGGTCTCCGCATCCTGGAGGAAGTTGCGCGGCTCGATATAATTCGAATTTAGCATGGCACCGGTTAATACGCGGCTATCGAAAGCAGTGCCTATTTCGCGCCACAAAAGTCCTGTGCTTGAATGTCCGGCACCTTCATGCATGAAACGTCCGCGCAACGAATATTTTAGTCCTTCGAGCTGCGCGATTCGAGCAACAAGCGATTGCTGAACACCGATCGATAATCGAGGACGTTTCACTCGGCTGTGTTCTTCTAACGATTTGATACACTCGTTGCACCGTTATTCCCACGCGAGGTATTCTTCCTGTGAAATCAATCGCGCAGATTGATCCAATAATTGACATTCTACTTGCGCGAATTTTTCCATGGCTGTAATGCTTTTTCCACGCAACACGTTGCAGCGATTTGAGACTTTGTGCAGTTTAGCGTGCATATTTTATAACTACACCACGATTTGCTATCTCTGTTTATCTCTTTCTGCGTGTCTCCTTCCTCCAATAGATTGCACATAAAAAGCCGATCCTTCCCGATATCATCCGAGACAGTTTACTCTGACACAGCATAATTCTTTCTATGATTCACACGTACGACAAATTAGCGCGCAAAATCATCCGACACAGTTTCTGCTGACACTGCACAATTCTTTCCATGATTCTCACGTACGACGTTTCCAAAAGTATCATATTACATTCGCATCGCAAAATGACGTCATCTCGCGCAGCTGCTTTATCCTTGAGGGTGGGTTCAAATTACACGTGATCGCGCGATACGCTGCGACGTGAAGATTGAAAAACACTTTGAAAAAATTTTAGCTTTAGAATAAATGTACTTGTACCACCATGTAGTGCTGTCTCTTTCCCTCCCCGAATTTAGCTTTAACCCTTAACTGGTATCCTGGGGTTAGTTATGACCCCAAGCACGCAAGGTTCGCTGCAAAATATTTGGTTGTCTAAGTTTGTAAACTGAATTTCTAATTAATGTAGGAAACGAGGTTTCCAAAGGTTTAATTATAAAGAATAATATTTATTAATATAAGTAAAAACAGTACAAGTCCCACCAAATGCTCTCTACACATACACACAACGTCTATCGTCTCGCAACCGTCTACAACTGTCTACAACCGTCTAGCACCGTCTACAACCGTCTACCACCGTCTACAACCGTCTACCACCGTCTACCACGTTTTCCTTCCTCGCACCCTCAACGCACTCTCTCGCTCCCACTCTCTCTCTCTCACGCTCGTTGCCAAGTCGAACCTCTTTGAACGTCGTCAAACGATCTTTTGTTTTCCCGCGACCCAAACCGACAAACCGGCAACCCCGCCCATGGCCTGCTCTGTGTCACCGCCGTCGTTCCGGCCGCTCGGCGTACTTGCAACTCTAGCGTCCCTACATTAATTTGATCATAATAGTTTAACTTTCTACGTATCTATTATTTTATACATTACCTACGAACAAAATAGGTATTCATAGAGATTGATCTAATGTCGACTTTACAAATTTCTGTGTCCTTTTTTATTTGGGGTCTGTCACGACCCCAAGATAACAGTTACGTTTGAAAAAACAGTATACCACTTAAGGGTTAAAATAACTGTGATTGTACCACTAAGTAATACTCTCTCTTTCCCCATACCCCCGTCCCCCGAATACGTGGTATGTAGAACGCCGATCTTTCCCGACATCATCCGACACCATCTGATACAGTTTCTCATAAAAATAAATTATTATACGCTGACGTTTGGCAACGGCTCATGGTGTGTGTGTGCGTGCGTGCGTGCGTGCGTGCGTGCGTGCGTGTGTGTCACATATGTGACGCTCCGCTGGTTTCGGTATATGTACCATTCGGGAAAGACTAATGCCAGAGCGCTGGCGTTTGGGGGAGTTGATTAGACGGCTGACCAGTAACGCGGAGGTCTTGGGTTCGAGCCCTGTCGCCCCGGGTTTCTGTTTTTCGTTATATATTAATATCTTAAAATTGATATTTCCCTCCTTACCGATTTCACCCGCGGGTTTCCCCCTCCACGCACTTCGGTATCGGTTCGATACCGATTCGGTGTCGATTGATTCGATATCAGTTCTCACGCTATACCCCCCACCACTCCGCCATCTCTATGACGTCATCCGCCGCCGTCGCCGCCTGCCGCTGGCAAAAAACAAATTTTGAAAATTTTCAAACTCAAATTTGGATTTCGAGGTCGGGGGGAAATGCTTATCATGACCTTGAAACTCAAATTTGAATTTGAATCCCCATTGTTATACTACTCAATCGGTTATTGAATGTTACAGAACAGAAAAAAAGTTCAATTTTGTTGGACAGTGTTATGTGAGTGGTCTCTGCCAACGGCGAAAATCATTTCTCCCGGCACCTCGGGAGAGGTTGTCAGATGTCATGACTTCAGTTTTCAACCCGATTTACAGTAAATATTGTCTTAAAGCAAATACCGACCAGTTTTTCTGAATCAACATAAAATTTTGAACATATATGTTCGTTCTGATAAAATAAATAATGTCTATATTAGTTTTAATAGCCATTTTATATAAGGTCGACCCCGTCTCCCGGATTTACCCTATCAGGGGAATTCAAATTTGTCCGAATTGCGTCGTGTTTGGTTTCATTTTTATTAGAAATATCTCATCCATACGTTGGAAATATTCTCATTTTGTTAAAGTAAAAAATATAAAAATTTTATTCGTGCTTGTTACACATACTATTTTCTGTGGATTACCTGCCGGCGGATGGTTGTAGAGGGTCGCCTGTTTACGAGCAGTCCTACAATGGAAAGGGATAGCAAGGCCCAAGTTTCATGGGTTTGAAAAGGAACAAGAACGAGAAAACAGCCGATGTTCGTTACATATGTTCCAGCCTGGTGAATCATCGGATTTTGTTCGCGAACACCCTCTCTATACGTCTACCGTAACCATCCGGAAAATTTAGCGCCTATTAGTAGGGTTATTTGTTAGCGAACACTGTTATTTGGCGTCCACACCGAGTCGAACAGCGTGTTAGCTAACATGTTCGCGAGAAAATGTTTTTATTTGTGTTCGCCTTGGTGGAGACCCGGGGTTACGTATCAACCCCTCCACCTCTAGCTAGTACCTTAGGCCTAAGGTCAGTAAGCCGCAGGGCCAGTTTAGTTTAGTTTCTGTACAACCGACGAACCTCTACTTCTATTAAATATACATATCCTCTCCAAAAGTGTTGTCTTTCGGTATTATAATCCCTTTACCTTTTATACTTGTGCGGCGGCGACTAATACGTATCGTGAGAATATAAGAGTGCTCGATCTACAACTCTTCTGCGTCCTCACGCTCAGACCGTCACAATGACATCAGAGGAACAACTCCTTATTGCGAGCGCAGCTTTTCTTTTAATGTACAAATTATTAAAAGAAAAGCAAACTAAACAAAAAGTAGAGACACGATGATGGATAACGGAACTATATAAACGCAGAAAAGAAGAGGGACACAATATGTTGACTGAATTAAAAGTTGAACTTGTCACGGAACAGTTTAAAATTTTTGTGTGAATGTCCAGTGAGGATTTTGAAGTGCTCATTCAGATGATCGGACCTAAAGTGATGAAGAAAAATACTCGGTTCAGGGACGCTATTCCCATTTCACTGAGGTTGGCAATAACATTACGCTTTCCAGCAACAGGCGATTCGTATACAAGCTTGCAATATGTTTTTAAAGTGACAAAGCAAGCAATATCGACTATAGTAATGGAAGTTTGTCCTGCGTTAATTAAAGGTTTAGAAATCATGTAAAGGTAAGTCCAAACTACAAATTTCATTTCATTATAACTTTTTATTGCGGTTGTGGGGTATGTGTATTTAAAGTTTCATTGTCTGTGGGAGTCGTGACGTCGGGTAGGATAGTCAGGGGATAAATGGGAGTGGAATGTGATGAAAAGGGGGTTGTGGGAGGGATAGTATAGCTATAGTGGCATAATGTCCCATGTCCGCCTGGAACATAATATTGCTTATGTTGTGCTTCAACGATGGATGCGTGTATACGTACCTCATGGGCACCGAATCCCCACCGCGCGACGAGCAGGCCTAACCCGAGAGAGAGAGAGTGAGAACGTAGAGAAAAGGAGCACCGAGGCAGGCGAGCGGTGTGGTGGGAGAATACCCCTTACGAAACTCACCGGAAAATATATCTGAACACGACCTTAGATGAGTTCTAACTCGAAGCGTTGAGGGGGGTGCGCGGCGGGGAGAATATGAGAGCGCGCGGGGAGTGGAGAGGGGAACTTGGTTGCGCGCGCACGTGCCGGGGAGTGGGGAACTAGTAGCCGAGGATGGGATCAGTCCTGACCCAGCCGCTGGCGGCAATTTTTCAGACCCAGCCGCCGGCGGCAATTCTTCAGACCTAACCCACAACAGAAATTTTTTTCCAAACAAATATATAGCAAACAGACCCCCCCCCCTCAATGCAGAAAAATAATAATTCTAATACCCTTCCGCACCGATCTATTAAGCCAATATGTAGCGAATCAATATAGCGAAGCGATATCGAACCAATATGTATCAAACAAACATTTTACAGATATAAATTTGTTCAAACATTTGGATCTTAACATCGCAGCTTATGGCGCGATCGCGCATAATTTGAATCCTCTGGAGCAGCCGTGCGGGATGACATCATTTTGGCGGAATGAAGAAGAAAGAATTATGTTGTGCCGATAGAAATTGATGAGGGCAGATGGAGGAAGATGGATAAGTACATAGAGAAAGAATAGGATTTATAATTATTAATTATGAAAATCGCATCCCATACAGACCGTGTGGATAGTGGTGCCAGCGACGACGACAAGTATGCGAGAATCATAGAAAGAATTATGTGGTGCCAGCATAAATTTTGATATGCAATATTTACAATTGCATTTTGTTCTAAAGCTAAATTTTCAAACGTTTTCGATCATAACGTCACAGCATATCGCGTGATCACGTGTAGTTTGAATCCTCTGGGGCAGCCGTGCAGAATGACATCATTTTGCCGATGTAAAGAATGCGTGAACGAAATATGATACCTATTGAAGTCAAACGCGTCGCAGTTGAGAATCATAGAAAGAATTATGCTGCGTCGATAGAAATTGGTGAGGACAGAAGGAAGAAGATGGATAAGTAAATGGAGAAATAATATGTTTTAAGTAATTTATTTAAAATTAAAAGGATATAAAAATAGAATATAAATAAAATATAATTTTACATATTTCGCTACGAGCATCATCTACGATATCATTGATGACGAATGCTAACAGTTCACAATCTACAAGACATTCGCTTTCGAAATATTCACTATCACGCATGATTTTAGCAGCATGATACGTATTTAATGTTTCGCAGGCAACATCGCTCTGTTGTAGCACGTTAACAAAATTTAAAAATTTCGTCTGCACAAGATGTGTAGTTTCATACAACCGCGAATACACATGGCCCATACACAGCTCAAGATTAAATAAAAATGTTACTGTGTCCGGTTTGAAATACAGCGACTTATTATGAAGTGTCATCTTTACAATTTGAGAATCATACATCAAGCAAAATTCCACCGTCAATTCATCAATCCATATCGGTGTTGATCCATTGGACTGCATTCGCTGCTTGACATCGGCGCGTTTTTCGACTAGTGCGCCCCATGTTGAAATCGGCAATATGAGATGATTGCCGCGATTGTCGCCGAGAACAATTTCTACATGGGATATGTGTCACACACCGATTCCAATTTCCAAATATTTGTAGGTCGTGGATGTTAATGCGTATCTTCAGACCACGATTCGTGATGCTTGACGCTGCCTAAACGCAGGGTCCCACTAGTGCAACGGCGCGCCGCGCACGATGTTTTTGTCCACTTGAAAGGGCCTAATTTATGAGGCCACGCGCACGATATGAGCCAACGCTCTGCCAGACCCGCACGCGGATGCTTGGCGCGCATGCGGATGCTTGGCGCGCACGTCGAAGACAATGGAATTTCCACTATGGAAAATACTAGCCTCCTTTTTCTTGCTTTCTTTATCTACGTGAAGCTAACGCCGGTGGTTGGGTCAGTAGCCGAAACAACGCCTTCACACTTCATACTACTTGAGATGTTTGAATGGATTTACTACGTCGCGATCACCGATTGCTGGAAACTGTGTTTGAAATGAAATGAAGGAAGTTCTCTGCTGTGGCTTCCCTTCCACAGTTCCGCCACCACTTTTAACATCGCTCAGTCATTCACTATCTCGACGTCCTGTTTGTTTTTTTTCTCACACGATATGAGATTGAGGGTAGTTACCATTGCGACCAATAGCAAAAATACGAACGCCTATTGTATAAATAGTGTGAAAAAAGGTGGGCCATAGGGAGGAAATTAGGTATGTCAAGACCAATTGGATCAACTTTCTACCCCTGCATAGGAAATACACGTGTATCATTTCCTCTGATTGATTCGCATTTCTCAAATGGATAGGCAAGTATGGCCAAATGTACGTACTGAAAATCCCGAAATACCTGGTTTATAGAGGATGTCATAAATGCTGTTACTTTATTGCATACTGAAACATCTGTTTTTAAATAGCTACCTACATTTAGTTTATCTGAAGGTACTAAAAATGTTTTATGACTTAAAAAATGATTAAAATTTGACTTCCGTACATCCACAAATGTCGAGATATTTTCCTAGTAATGCGATGGGAAACGAAATTACAATTAACACATGCACTGCTGTGGCTGTCACCGGCGGTCAACGCTTTGACAGTAAGTAGGTACATAATGTCAATACGAGTAATCTCAAAGAGTAAATACACCAATGCACTATTAAATAGTTTACTTTTTGAGACGTATCAACTTTTTAAAACATATACAGGGTGTCCGCGGGAAGACTGGACAGCTGGATATCTCCTAAAGTACTGGAGATAAAAAATTTAATAAAACAAAATGTAATTGAATGGTTCGAGGGGACTAATTTATTAGCCAAGACGATTTTTTTTCGGTTATTATTTTAAAAGATACGATGGTCAAGTTCGGTTTTCAAATGGAACTATTTTTTTTTTTGAAGATCTGAGTTGATAGTGCGTTACAAAACAAATTCAATAAGTTTTAATGTATACACTTTATTTCCGCTGGTTTTTAAGATATTGCGCTTGCAAAATTACTGATTTTCACTGGAAGAAAACCCTCTAGAATAGCAAGGACCGGGGATGGTCTTACTGGCGCCACGAGTGGCATTGCCTGTTGAAACTGATACCTACCTGCCAAAGGTATGGGTTAGGGATGGCTAGCCCAAAGGCTGGACAATTCTTTTCCTTCAGAAATGCTACTTAGGCAGGTACATCTGCGGTATCGAGATGCGCACCGTTACTTTTATTTCACACTTGCTTCTACGCTGCGAGAGAAGGTGGGCATTAGGGAGGAGGTATTTCTGTGAACAGGGCCTCTTCAAGAGAGCAGCCGTTTTTGAGGGATGCAAATCCGATTGGTTCTGATACAATCTGCTCCCTATGGTTGTAATTTAGTCTAGCAACTTTCACTCCTCCTAATCGAACCAATCCAACTTGCATCCCTCCCAAAGAACCGCCCATCCGAGCGTAGAAGCAAGTGCGAAATAAAAGTAATGGTGCGCTTCTCGATACCGCAGATGTACCTGCCTAAGTAGCATTTCTGAAGGAAAAGAATTGTCCAGCCTTTGGGCTTGCCATCCCTTTTTTTTTTTTTTTTTTTTTTTTTTTTTTTTTTTTTTTTTTTTTTTTTGACGTGGAGAAATCCCTAACGGATACCCCGGCCCCCGGGGGAGGGACGGGGTTATGTGGGGCTTGCACCCACTAAAACTCCACGGTGGTCTTCCTCGGGCGCGGAGTCGCGCGCACGAGGGGAGGGACTTTATGCGGGAGCAAACTAGCGATACATCCGCTTGCCCCCCCCTCAGCGCAAAGGCGAACTCCGCGCTCAACAACCCCGCGCGATGACGGCGGGGCCTTCCCGAAACTCCGGCGACGCGCGACGGACCACTCGTCCGCGTCGCCACTTCTGGGGGTCGCATGGTGTTGCGGAGGGGTGAGTGTGCCCCCCGGCACCCTCACCCCGCGACCCCCGCGATCGAACAGTAACCCGGACAGTGGCCGGGCGGGGAGACGGCACCTGGTCAAATGATCCAAGGGACCGTTCTTCCGCCGCCGCACCCGGGAGAGCCGCAAGCGGACACCCCGGGGCAGGGGCAGAGTGCAATGACGGTCCCGTTGACCGCCGAACTCACCCTGTCTGTTCGATCGCCTACGACGGGAGCGCGTTGAAAAAGAGCGCTTATAGCGCGGCTCCCGGGGGGGTAGCGGGTGTTCGGCTACCCCCCGAGGGGGCCCTCAGAAACGAGGACCCCCAGATCTTTACGCCGCCGCCGCACGTCGCGACCTGCCACGACGCGACGCCGACGGCAACCCCGTGGCACTGCCACCACCCCCCAAGGTGGCCCCGAAGAGGGGGGCCCCCCAGACCCGGTGATTCGCCGTCGGGGAGCGGGGTGACGCGCTGAACTACGTCACCACCCGACCTCCCCCGGCTCCAGGTCATCTTCGCCGACCTCGGCGTCTGGGGGCCGCGAGACGGGACGGGTGACCCGTCATCTCCCGCTCGCGTTCCGCCTCCTCCTTCTCTCCCATGACCGCCTCCGCATACACGGAGACGGCCACCCAACACGCCCGGTCCCTCGCCATGCGACGCACGACCGTCGGCAGCGAGAGATCCGGGCCCAGCTGCAACTCGAGGACACGGCGATCGTCGATCCACTCCCGGCATCTGGCCAGGGTGTGATCCGCCGTATCCTCGTCGCCCGAGTCGCAGCTGAAGCACCGCGACGTCTCCTCCCGCCCGATGCGACGCAGATAGGTGCCGAAACAGCCGACACCTGTGATGATCTGCGTCAGGCGGAAGGTAAGCCTGCCATACCCGCGCCCCACCCATTCGTTCATGATGGGCAGGAGCGCCCCGACAACGCGACCCTCCCGATGTTCTGGGAGGGCCAACCATTCGAGCCATTTGGCTTCCATGCGCTGCCGGGCCTGGCCCCTCGCCACTTCTTGCCCGTCGGCCAGTGGGCCCCCAGCTTCGCGGAGACCTCGGACGGCGGAATATACTTCCGCCTCCATCTCCGCGAGCAGATGGAAAGGAGGGGACCCGGCCAAGGCGGACAGTTCGACGTGTGACACCGTGCGATAAGCTCGCACGGATCGGAGGACCGCCAGGCGATGAACTCTTGCCAAAAGTTCGCGCCCAACGCGGCAGTCCTCCAGGTCGCCGGCCCAGACAGGCGCGCCGTACAGCGCCATGGACCGAACGACCGTCACGTATAACCGTCGAACACCCTCGTGTGGACCACCCAGGTTGGGCATGATTCGACGAAAGGCGAATACCTGCTTCTCCAACCTGGGGGCGAGGGTCTTGAAGTGGCGCGTGAATCGCCAGTAGGTGTCCAGGGTCAGACCGAGATACTTCATCGATCGGCCGACCCTGATGCAGGCTTCCCCGATCCTCAGGGACGCTCCGTTGGGGACACCGCTCCCAACCCTGTCCGCGAGCCACATCGCCTCGGTTTTCTCCAAGGCGACTCGCAGACCGAGCGTCCCGATCGAGGCAACGACGCGTCGCAGCGCTCTCTCCGCGAGGCCGATCGCGTCCCTCCACTTCCGCCCGGAAGCCACCACCAGAGTGTCGTCGGCGTAGCAGACCAACGAGACCTCCGGCGACGGCATCTCAACCCGCAGCACCGCGTCGTAGGCTAGGTTCCATAGCAGGGGGCCCAACACGGACCCCTGCGGAACCCCGCGGTGCACTGGAGCCACCCCGTTCCCTCCACGGCCGACGTATGACACCGATCGGTCGCGGAGGTAGTCCCGGACCAGGCGGCGAAGGTAGAGCGGGACGTTGTGAAACACCAGCGCCCGCTCGATCGCCGCCCAGGAGACGGTGTTAAAGGCGTTGGCTATGTCTAACGAGACAGCAACGCTCACACCGCCCCCCTCGGCCGCTCGGCGCGACAGCGATCGTACGAGTTGAATCGCATCTATGGTCGATCGCTGCCGTCTGAAGCCGAATTGGCGGTCGGATAGGTCCGGGCCAACGGCCTCCAGGTGCGCGCACAGGCGGGCAGCCACGACACGCTCGAGGAGCTTGCCCGCCTCGTCCAGGAGGCATATCGGCCTATAAGCCGAGGGTGACTCCGCGGGTTTTCCAGGCTTCCGGAGGAGGACCAGCCTCGCCTCCTTCCAGGCAGGGGGGAATCTGCCGGTTCTCAGGACGGCGTCGAACAGCCGCCTGAGGCCGACTCCAAGGGCACTCAACGCGCAGGCCCATACTCGCCCGGGCACACCGTCGGGACCCGGAGCCGCGTTCCTCTTACGCATTCGCTCCACCGAGGAAGCGAGCTCCTCGTCGCTGACCCCGGGGGCATCGGAAGTATCCGCACCCCCGATCAACCACGGATCCCCGGACTCGTCGGCGCCACCCTCCCCGTGTACCGGGGGAGGGGGGAACAGCGCCACTAGAACTTGGTCTAGGAGCCGGGGATCGAGGCCCTCCGTGACGGGGGGCGCCCAAGGACCGAGTTTCACGGACACGGCCTTGTACGGGCGCCCCCAAGGGTCCTCGTTGAGGGTCGCGACGAATTCCCGACAGCATTGATCTTTCGCCCGGGCTATGGCTCCGCGAAGTTCGCGCCGCGCCGCCGAAAAGGCGGAACGCAGCTCGCGGAGCCTTTCCTCCGAGACCCGCCGTCGGTCCTGACGACGGGCCCTGGTGTACTGGCGTCTGGCTGTTAAATTAGCCGCGCGGAGGTCCGCGATCTCGGCGGACCACCAGTACACCGACCTCCGACCCCCACCCGGCGGCCCGGTCCGTGGCATAGTCGCGTCGCAGATCGCCTGCAACGCGCCACGGAACCAGAGCGCGCCGGCAACGGGGTCATCGAGGACGCCGCCGGGCAACGGAGGCCAGGCGACGACGGAGGAAGCGAGCAGGGCCGCCTCAGCATCGAGGCGCGCGAGCGCCCATCGCGGTGGATGCCCTCCGACTCGGGGGGGAGGCGGGGGAGCGGAGGTGGCCAGCATCACATACATGTGATCAGAAGCTGGCTCGCAATCCTCCGCCACCCAGCAGTCAGACGTTGACGCGGCGGCCGCGGGATTCACCCAGATCAAGTCGATCACCGACTCGCCCCGCGGGCCGCGGTACGTCGTGACCGCGTGGGGGTTCTTTAGCGAGAACCCCATCGCCTCCGTCCACTCGAGAAGCACCTCGCCCCTGGAGTCCGTTCTGGGAGCACCCCACTCGGTGGCGTGAGCGTTGAAATCCCCCAGAAGCACGACCGGCTGAGCTCTCTGGGGGACTATAAAGGCCCCCAGCTCGTGTAGCCGGTCCTCGAACTCCGCGACGGAAAGTCTCGGGGCGAAGTAGCACCCAACCGCGAGGAATCCCCCCCACCGGGCAGCCATCCAGCCTCTCCCGTGTCGGGCGACCGAACACGGCAGGGCACCGCGGCCCACTCCCCACATCATCGCCACCTGCCGATCCGGATTCGTGGACCGAAAGCATCGGTCCGGCAGCGGATACGGCTCGGCGGCGACGACCAGCCCGACCCCCAACTCCAGGCGAGCCTGCTCAAGCAGGTCGTGCGCTCGCATGGAGTGGTTGAGGTTGGCGAGCAGAATCGGCGGGCCTCGAGGCATTACGTGACCTCGTCAGCGGCCTCCACCGGATTCTGCTCGGGTCGGGCTCCGACCCCCGCCTGCTGGGGGGCCCCGACGACACTCTCCTCGGCGGGGGAGACAAGCCCCCCGCCGAACGACATGGCGATCGCCTGCGCGAGGAGAATCGCCTCCTCCGTGTCGCACGCCGTCCCCGAACCCCGGGTTGTATCGTCGGGGTCGGTCGCCTTCCCGGCCTTTAAAAAGGCCTCTCTCCCCTCGGGTCGGGGCCCACTCGGGGGAAGCACTGGGCTGCTTCCCCTCTCCCTCTTCTTCCTCGACCCCTTCCGAGGGGAGTCCCCCGGCGAAGACGGCGCAGAGAGAGCGTCGGACGCAGCCCCGGGCTCCTCACGGGCCTTCCGTTTGCCCGGGCCGGACTTGGCCGCCGAGGTGGAGACCAGTACGCCGGTCTCCATGCTCTCGGCGGGCGCGGGCGCGGCGGAACCAGCCGCCGCAGCAGGGGACGCGGACGCGGACGGGGACGGGGGAGACGGCGCCGCACGGGACGCCGTCAACGCGGAGGCACGAGAAACACCGGGAACATCCCGGGTCGCCCCCCTCACCCTCCCCGCCTTTGCTGCCGACGCAGGAGGGGGCCGACAGGCAGGGCCCCCCATACGATGGCCGCCGGGCAATCCCGCGCCGGTGCACAAGGGGCAATTGGGGACGGCGACACAGCGTCGCGCCGTGTGTCCCTCAACCCCGCACCGGTAGCAGAGGAGGCGTCGGCTAACCGGGCTGGAGCACTTGGCCTGTACGTGACCGAACTCCAGACACCGGTAGCATTGGAGCCTCCTCTGTGCGAGCGGCACCACTCGTGCGGCGAGGGAGTTAACAACAACTCTCCCCGCCCTAACTAGCACGGACGCCGCCGCCGCGGGAGCGCGAACCCACAGGGAGAAAAGTCCCGCCGGGTCCCGCCGCTTCTCGCCGACCGAGACGTCGGCCGACGAGCACCCTCCCTGCGTCGCTATGGCAGCGCGAATCGCCTCCACCGACGCCAGCTCCGTCAGGCCGCCGAGTCGGAACTCGGCCATCTTCTGGGGGCAATGCACCTTTATCCCGGTGCCCCCCAGCTGCTCCACGAGCTTGGCCTTCAAGGCCGCAGCTCTGGCCGAGCCCCGCGCCCCCGGGATCTCGAGGACGAGTCCCCCGGTGACGGCGCGCCTCGGACGCATAGATGTTATGCCGAGGTCGGCGACCTTAATGGCCGCCATCGCGCCTGCGACCCGCGCGGAGAAGTCGCTCTCCCCCCCAACCGGAGCGGTGATGGCCACCGCCGCGGATCTGGGGGCGCGCGGAATCGCGACCAGGGCTCTCCCGGGCGCGCCCGACCGTTGAGGAGCCGGCGTCGCGGCGCCCCCACGCCGTACCACCCCCCCTTCGCTGCCACCGGCAGCCACCTTCGCCGCTTTCCTGGCCTTGCGGCCGAGGACCTGGGTCCATGCGGCCTGGGTGGCAACCCGAGTCCCAGGCTCCGGGGCCCGCACGCGGGGGGCGCCGGGAACCGGCGTTATCACCCCCGCATTCGCTGTTCTGGCAGCCCCGGCAGCCACAACCCGCGTCCCACCCGAACGTCCGACCGGGGGAGGAGCACTCGCACCCACAGGAGCAGCACCCGCTCCCCCGCGAGCGGCAGGAGCGGTCCCCGTCGTCCCCCTCACCCTCCCCCTCCCACGCCCCGCGCCGGCAGACGCCGGAACGCGGGTCGGCGGAGCCGGAAGGGGCACGGTCCCCCCCTCACCGGGGGAGGCAAACAGAGCGGGAGGAGGAATAATAGCCCCCAATCCGTCCGCGGAAGCAGCCACCGGCCCGCCGGCAAAGCGTCTCTCCCGCTTCCCCTCCCCGCGGGACGGGCCCCCGACCGCGCCCGCAAACGACGCGCCCCCGCCTATTTTCGCCCATTCCCGGGCAGCGGCTGACGGCGGGCCGACCGACTTACGCGTCCGCTCGCCCCGGCCGAGCACCTCTCCCAGGTGGAGGAGGCGTCCCTCCACCCTTCTCTCCAGCTCCTCCATGCGTCGCAGCACCATGTCCCAGGGCTGCTCCGCGACACTGGCGCCCGCGCCGCGGGACGCAGATTCCGCCGAGGAAGCGCGGGGGGACACCACCCTCCTCCTCTTCTTTCCCCTGCCATCCGCCGGCGTAACGCGCAGGGGGGAGGGTCTCGCGGCCGACGATGGACCCGGCACGGGCGTCACCCCCACCGGGACGAAGGAATCGTCCAGGTGGGGCACACACGAGGGGAGGAGCCCCCCGCGAGCGGGGACGGGCACGGCGGGACCGGACGGAAGATTCTCCGACACATCCAAGCCGGCCATGGTCGCGCGGGCCTCCAGGCGCGCGTATCTCCCCCGCAGGGACTCCAGCTCCTGCTCCCTGGAGCGCGCCTGCTTCGTCAGGGCTCCCACCTGCGTGGAGAGCTTATTCGATTTAAGCTCCCACGCACCCTGACGGACGACAACCTCCCGTGCCGGTTTGTTAGGGTTTTCACCCCTCTCGGCCCTTCCGAAGAGCTCCGCGGCGACGGCGGACGCACGACGTATGGCGATCCTAATCGCCCGCTTATCCGTCGTCTTCATGTGTCCCGCCGCGCCGATGGTGGCCGCGACCGCGTCCAGCTCGCGCTGAGCCTGCCCAGCGAGACCGCCGACCGAGAGAGTCTCGGCCCAGTCGCGGAGCTCCGCTCGGCCCGGGAGAGCCTTCATTCCAGGGCCAAGTTTGGCCGGGTCGGTCCATACCCCCGGCCTATGGCCCCTCTTGCCAGGGACAAATCCAGGCCCCCGCGCTGCGCCGGTTCCACCGTTGGACGAGGGCAGGGGAGCGTCCCGCGCATCCCCGGCGCCGTCCTCCGCGACGTCCCGGTCCTCCTCCTCCTCGGCATCCGTCACAGCCAGGGGACGGACGCCTCCCCGACGTCGAACCGCCCCGACGTCGGACCCGCCGCCATCGTCGTCCTCACGGGTCGGCTCGTCGACCACCATTGCCGAGCCAGCGGCCTCCGTGCGCCCTCCTCCTTCAAGGTCCGAGGAGAGGACAACGACGTCGTCAGCGCCAGCACTGACAACCGGCGCCCCCGCGTCGCATCTCTCCAACACGACACGGGCCTCCGCCAACTCCAAACCCGGCGCCCCAAACTCGGCGCCCCGATGCCCCGGCGTCGCCGACGCGAAAAGGGCCACCGCCGGGAACCCCCGCGCGACCTCGATCGAGATGGCGTCCCGATCCAAGCGCCCCATAGCCTCGGCCACCTCGCGACGCAGCCCGAAGAGCTCCCCCTCCGCGGGTGGGCGCACCTCTACGACGCTGCGCACGTAGGGGATCCCACGTGCGCTTCGCGTCGCCACGACCGGTGCCGCAGCCTCGCTCACATCTGAGCGCTCGCCGCGGGAAATGGCTGGAGTGCCACCCCCGCTCGTCGCGCTCCAATCCCCAACCCCCTCCCACAGGCCAGCGACCCGCGAAACCGCGATCGAACGCTGGTCCTGCGACGAAGCCAGCGACCCGCACGAAGCGATCGAACGCTGACTCCGCCCAACTCCGCTCTCCGTTGTACCGGGGAGAACTGCATGCAACGATGCAGCGCCTCCACCTCCCTCCATACCGGAAAGAATGTCCGTGGATATGTCCTGGTCGGCTGCTGTAGTGGATTCTGGGTGGGGTGGCAACATACCCTCCCCAGCACCAGTGACGTCGGTCCGCGGCCCCAACACGACGTCGTCAGTCACACATACTTCAGGCTGGCTGCTGACGAGACCAACCTGAGCCAGGCGATAACCCCCTGGTAGCGGCGTTTTTTCCGAGGCTGCGCTAAGATTCTCCATCCATAAAAAGTGTCTTAAAGGGCGACGACCCCACCGCCCAGCGGTCTCCCAACCATCCCCACTAAGGCGGGGGGAACACCCAGCCAGCGTTTTACTTCCCTGCTGCTGAGAAGACGAAGACGGTGACCCCTGCAAGCGATATACACAGCAGGGGAGCGCAAATGCCATGCCCGCGTCCGCGCCCCTAGCGAGACAAAGTCACGCAGGGACCCCGGGAGCACCGACGTGGAGGTGCGGTGCATGGTCTTACCCCGGTCGGGCCTCCAACTTCGTCCAAGTTCTCCGCTCCGGGCTGACACTGGATCCTCCCCTCGCGACCCGAAGGCCCGGGGGTACCACCAGCGTCGGCAACCCAGTTGAGAGAACATGGAACCCATCGGAGTTCCCCTTCAGCCATGCGTCGGCAAGCCGACAGCCGAAGGGGTGCCGTTCCAGAGCGTCGAGAATGTGCAATGATCGGTCCGACTCCTCCCGTGACCGGCACGAGCCAAATCACGGGCACGACCGATCCAAACTCGAATTTTACTCCCGGCTTGCCATCCCTAACCCAGACCTTTGGCAGGTAAGTATCAGTTTTAACAGGCAATGCCACCCGTGGCGCCAGTAAGACCGTCCCCGGTCCTTGCTATTCCAGACGGTTTTCTTCCAGTGAAAATCAGTAATTTTGCAAGCGCAATATCTTAAAAACCAGTGTAAATAAAGTGTATACATTAAAGCTTATTGAATTTGTCTTGGAATGCACTATCAACTCAGGTCTTCCAAAAAAGTAGTTCCATTTGAAAAACCGAACTTGACCATCGTATTAGTCCCCTCGAACAATTCAATTACATATTTTTTTAAATTTTTTATCTCCAGTACTTTAGGAGATATCCAGCTGTCCACTCTTTACGCAGACACCCTGTAGAAGTCGCGGAAAAATGATATTTTTTACACCTACGATTTTCTCGCAGGATGAATCAAAGCAATAACTTAATTGTTTATGAGAAATATAATAATTTGAAACCGATAAAGATGGATAACTACAATTCAGTGTTATATATCTACATATATAGTGTATTAAAATTATGCAATATCTAGAAACAAGTATACGTATCGCAGCAACATAATTGTTGCTACTTACAGTAATAATTATCATGTTATTGCTTGTGTAACGTTCTCAAACGAGGCGTTGCCGTTAATTACAGGAGATTCCACGTGTAGAGCAGTTACCCGTGGAATTGTAGGATTTGGTTCGGTTGGCGTGGGACAAAGAAATGAATTTCAAGAAACGAGAGTCCTTCTTTTAACAATAATAGCAAAATAGTTTATTCAAAAAATAGGTGTTGAACGCTAGGTCGAAATGAACATAGGATACGACACTGAGTCGTGTGATGATAAATTTATATAATTGAACATAAGATAATTATGGAACGACGTATCGGTCGGTAATAAATAATATTATGTGATTTCGGTTTCGGAGCTAAGTCGGTGTAGCGGAACGAGAGATTAACGAAAATAACGCTCTCTTGGTTTAATAGAAAATAAGGATCCTTTGGCGCTAAGTCGGTGAAGCGGGACGAGAGATTAACGAAAATTACGCTCGGTCGGTAAAATAGAATATACGATCGTTTGACGCGTTTGTTATAAAATAGTTAGAACCGTGATTTTAATGATGTAATATATAGTTACGATACTAAATCGAACAAGCGAACAAAAAAGCCAGTAATTATTTAGAAGCTTTCCATCCTCACTGATTTCAATGATTTTTGGATATGTTATCAGGATCAAGATTCTGAACAACTTTTTCCTATACATGTTAACGCCGCACGACCTTCGTTTTCGAGATATTTGCGAAAAACTTTTGTTGATTTATTCCGACGCAACGCATTCCAGTTTCCAACTTGATCCGGGTATTAGTATTGGTTGGGGCTAGATTAGTGCGGGTGCGCGTAAAGCATGATAGCGACCTGATGTGAGTTTAGAGATTTGAACCAGAAACTTGTGGATGCCCGTCAACACCCCGACTCATATCGGTTCGCTACCATGCTCTACGCGCCCGCGAGCGGGCTCGCGCCCCCCGCACTAATCTAGCTCCAACCAATACTAATACCCGGGACAAGTTGGAAAGTGGAATGCGTTGCGTGGAAATAAGTCAAAAGAAGTTTTTCGCAAATATCTCGGAAACGAAGGTTAGCTTTGTCATTTGTTTTGTCCCATGCTGGCGTATACGCTGCCACGAACGCGTACTGTAGGTAGGTATACGGTAGAATACATTGTGTAGTAGCAGCAGTTTTTCGCGAATATGTCGGAAACAAAGGTCGAGCGGCGGTAACATGTATAGGAAAAGGTTGTTCAGAATCGTGTCCCTGACAACATATCCAAAAATCATTGAAATCGGTGAGGATGGAAAACTTCTAAATTAGTACCAAAAAGCCGCATGCAATAATGTTTCAGAGTCGATAGATTTGCTAAACAATCGAATTTTTGTTTCTCCATTCAGCATTAAAATTAAAGGATTACAAATTTTTTGCCAAAAAACGGTCGATCTTTAAACTGTTATATTTGTATTACAATACAGAAAAGTCATACTGTAGAACAGGGTTGACTAACTGGTGGCCCGCGAGCCAGCGGGGGCACCTCCGCCTTGCTGCCAAGTGGAACGATCCCCTCCATACCTACCAGACTTTGACGATCTCAGTCAAAAAGAGAAGGAATGAAGGAGGAATTCGACTGCGATCATCAGAGTCTGGTAGGTATGGAAAGGGCCGTTAGCGTGGCAGTAAGGCGGAGGTGTCCCGATAGCTCGCGGGCTACTAGTTAGTCAACCCTGCTGTAGAAGAACATACAACATCTAGTATTAGGAATTTAGAATTAAGTAGTTATTATTTTTGCACCCTAAATTAAATATTAGTAAATTATTTTAAACACATTGTAAATAATGCGACATGGTTTCTTGTCGTAGTTATGAGTATTGTAACTAAAATTATTAATTACTGTTACAATGTATGTATGGGAAAGAAGTGGGATTAGATTCATGTCAAGCAACATGTAATTTAGTGCTTAAAGCTTAAGGCTTCACTAATACCTCACATAATCTTGAGTTTTGAGTCCTGCTTGCCTCTCAGAGCAGCTGGTGTGTATAGGGATTGCTCCTCGACATGTGCCCGAAACCTGCATTTTCAGAAACTCATAACTAAAAAATAAAATGAAATCGGACATATGTTTACTAGACAGAAAATGTTTCTTTTATTATTCTCTACAACTCCCTACTCGATTGGTCTATAATTTTGAATCACCTTGTATATTAGATATAGTAAAAAATTTTACTTCGTTTTTAAAATTAGTCGAAAAAATAAACATACGTTATATCATATGTACACATTGATTTATTCCTAACTGATAGTGATTAAAAATTCGCAGGTTCCAGGTTTCCATCCGAGACAACTTTACGAATGTGCATTCGACATAATAAGTCCTACGGCTAATAACTTACTAATGGAAGCTGAATTAATATATATTTTCTGGGAGCTGATCAATGAATTACCACCATTACAAGAACGAAATTTCACTATTCAGTTGAACCATACTTCTTTATTAAAAGCTGTGTTGATATATTGTGGAATTGATCAAGAAAAATATCAAGACATATATTCAATTCTTCGAGATGCACGTGACAGAAAATTTTCGAGATTTCAAATACAAACACATTTAATAAGTTTATGCTTAACTGATCAAGCTATGGAAACATTATTCAATTTGTTCGAGACTGAGAGTTCTATTCCCAAAATTCATAGTGTCCTCAAAACTATTACAAAAAGAAAGGGAGATGCTGCTACATTAGCTAAAGAAGGACTAAAGGATATTGAAACTGTCATGGAAAATGTTGAAGCGTTTGGTGTTAAGGTATAGTCATATAATAGAAATTTTATCAGTAAAAGAGAACTTTTGCCGAGCAATTTTCACTATTATGGTAAGGGAATTATCACATTAAGAATATGGGAAGTTAATTAGACTATAATTCTTGGATTTTTTTTAATTGTACTGCACTGTCAATTATCGACAAAATAGTAATAATGTATATCTTTTTATTCGTGTTTAAAAAAAAGTAAGATGGTAATAAAAAAGTTCTCTTTATGCTCTACAATATTACTTAAATATTCAATAAGAACTATATCTTTTAGTGGCCAGTGGTAGTGGTACCTCTTTTGGTACATAATATAAACCAGCATAGTGGTATAATTTATCAGATAACATGTCAAGTTAAACGACATAGAAAAAAATGTGGAGAGGAGGTAATAGCAGCAGGAGGTCGTTATGACAAGATGCTATCATCATTTAAGAAAACTCTTGAACGTACAGAAATGACCAATAAAGAAACCAAACAATACGGTGTTGGAATCAGTATCTCATTAGAGAAACTTGTTTCCGCGGTTTTAGAAACACCAAACTCCTTGGAAATTAAATGTGGAGTTGATATTGCCATTTCTTGTTTGGGTAATCCTCATCGAGAAAAAGAGATGATCGATCTTTTGAGAGAATTTTGGAGTCTTGGACTGAAAGTTACAATTTTACATTTGCCTATTCTTGAGGAAACTCTCGAACATTGTAGAGAACAGTCAATCAATCAAGTTATTATTTTAAAACCTGGAGAAAAGGGGACTGCAAGAATACAAATTTGGGAACGTGATCGATTTCAAGAAAAAAAATTGGCTAATAAAGAAGTTGGGGAGTTTCTTCAAAAACTTGATAATTCTATACCTATTCTGAACAGATCTGAAAGTAAAATAACAGGCAACGAGAACTTCTTAGGCAATAATATTCCTGTTAATATTAATATTAATTTCATTTTGTCTGAAAAAGACAAACTGTCGGGCAGTTCCAGAAGAAGTTTAAAAAATTCTATGCTTGCACAGATGTCTGCTTATATTCAGAGAATCGCGCATAAAATTCCAATTGAAGTCTTTGCCATATTTCTAGAGATGAGTGTGATCAGAACAATCATCCGTTTTTTGGAGACTGATGAAGAGGAACAAGACTTTTTAAAAAGTACACAGGTTATCATTGACAAGTAAGTTTTTATTACTTATATATCATTGTATAAATCTCATCTTAATATACAAAGCAGAAAGTTTATATGTATGTGTGTTTGTCTGTCGCTCAAAAACTTTCGAACGGTACACTTTTGGATCACGAAATGTGTCTCAGCTCATTTTGTCTGCCTAATCCAGATGAATGTGACTATTTTCAAGGAATTTTTTTTTTTTTAAATCAGTATCTAAATTCCGGGTGCAGCCGAGTAGTAAAGCTAATAATTTATAATAATGAGGTACGCTATAGGGTGTTCGACATCACGTGAGAATAAACTTATGGAGTGATTCTACACGACAAAAAAAGTTGACAATCAAGAATAATGAAATTGCGATCGGGGCTTCATTTTACAGTTATATATAAACGTTGAAAAAATTATGTATAAAAAAACTTAAGTGTGGCAATCCGCAATCGGCTATCCGTTATTTATATCTCCATAAAAAACTTCAGAAAAGTAAAAAAATTACGCCAAGTACATGAAAGCAAATAAATCACAAAAGATAGAAGATGATAATAATAATAAAATAAAAAAAAATGTGAAATCAAAATGAGCTGCACGTACATAAAGGTAATGATAAATACAAATAAATATTTTAATACGAATAAACATTTTATTCAAAATACGTGGCGCTGCGAAACAGAAATAATGTTAATTGTCCTCGTATTAATAATTTACAATAACTCCCTTACAATCTAAAATACATAAACATATACATATACATATTAGAAACGCAGTCAGATTTATTCTACATATATTTAATTCTAATGTCATACGTAGCATATACGCACGCACACATACACACATTCATGAACGCACACACAAGAAAGAAAGAAAAAGATTAATTAATGCAATTTATACATGTTTATTCAGTTTAGCGGCACCAATTCAGGACGCAGCGCCAAGTATTTTGAATAAAATGTTTATTCGTATTAAAATATTTATTTGTATTTATCATTACCTTTATGTACGTGCAGCTCATTTTGATTTCACATCTTTTTTTATTTTATAATTATTATTATCTTCTATTTTTTGTGATTTATTTGCTTTCATGTACTTGGCGTAATTTTTTTACTTTTCTGAAGTTTTTTATGGAGATCTCACTTCTTTTTACAAAGATAATTTACATAGTGAATGACTTCAGATAATTTTCAATATTATAAATTATTATTATATTATTAATTGAGGACCGGATAATTTTTTCATCCTCTCGGGTTTTTTTTTAAAATATATTGTATTGTCATCCAAACTACGCACGCCTGCAAAGCTTCAAGACAATTGGATTGGTGGAATTGGTTTAAATTGGTTTTTATCATTTAAATTAAAAAGAAATTCATTTATGTATATATTTGTAAAAACACGTTTATAACTTGATTATAACTTGACGGTAAGCTGTCAAAATTTGGAGTAAATTGCATAGCGAAGATAGCGATTGACGAACGAAACGTGTGTTAGTTCCGTTTTGGCTGAAGATGTGCGTGTAACGCGTATACGTATTATGTCGACAACATTTGGTTGGAGAATCAGGAGAAAAACCTTATCGCATCTGACAGATTCATGAGACGATATTACGATATCTCGGTTATGCGCGGATCGATTTTTATTGAAATTGGTCTTATTCGAAAGCTTATATGCGGTTTACATAAGAAAAATGCCTTTAAATTTAGAAAATATTGCAGGCGTGATGAGATATTAAGGAAATAAGTTTCAGGTTCGGTTGGAATGGCTCCGCGACGATTAAAGGTACACGGTAGCGACAGTCGACATATACAGGGTGTCTTTCCTGTACTTGGCGTCGAGACGCTACCGCGTCTCTAGATATGTTATCCGGGAGATAAGGACTTGGGTCTCGATTCCTGTTAGCCACATTATACAGAGTGTTGCGTTGTTACGTTGTTACGTAGCGGGTTTAACCCTCGGAAGACGAATGGTGGATATGGTCGCGTAAGACGAATGCAGGGTCAGTTTGACACATAGGAGCATGTCTATGGTAAACGGGTTTCACGAAAAAATTGAATATAAAATGAATTAATCCCATATAATTAGGTAATAAAAAAAATACATAAAAAAAATATTCACGTACATTTGATACATAAAATAGGTGTATCTCCAGTATGATTTTTACAAATAATGTTACTGCAATTTAGGCATCTTATACTATATTTTGCCATTGCCGTCACAAATGCAACATCGTGATCGACTTTGTCAGAGTTGAATCAAAATGACCCTGCATTCGTTGTACGAGGGTTAAATAAGGAATTCCGAGTGGCTAGGATACCCCTTTTGGTGGGTTATTGTTTTTTCAAGCTGTTGAAACACGCCTTTTCATTTCAACGTACGTTGACTGCATGTACCGAAGTACAGTTTTAGTCGCCCGAGAGGCATGTTGAGGTAACGAGTACGCTTCTCCCTTACTGTAGGTTCTCGCTTACAGTGGTAAAAAGTTCCCCTTATCTCAGCGTGCACTTCAAATGCCAAAAACTTTACTTTAGTGCACGCATACTCGGCTGAAATTCAAAGTCAATTTTCTTGAAAACGACACACGATATCGACAAATTTTATTCCATATTTTTGACTAATTATTTCATGTAGAATCACCACTCTTCCGCTTGTCTCTATAGCGTAATTATGAAGAATTTATGGCATGACAACGCCGTAAGCCATGTTTACAAAATATCGCAGAAATGTTCGCGGAAAAAAATGCCAACCATGTGAAGTCGACTACTAATCGCAAGCACGCGGACAGAATCGAATAAGCCGGGTGTACACCCGGCCCAAAAGTATCTTACTAACTATCGCACATGCACGTCACGAAAAGTATCCCGCCTAGGCACCCATCAACTAGAAGCGATGCGTATGAAGGTGGGTACCCACTTGTTACGTATCCTCGTATCGTATCGCTATTGCCTGTCACTCAGTGATACGATGCCGTGCAACGGTGTGTGATTTTTTCCCGATTATCCTGATCCTACTTCGTATCTTTATATCAAATTTTGGCATGCGCTGCATCGATGCGTATCAAAATGTGATACGCAGATACGCCGACGAACCGATCGGCCATTTGTCACTTTTTTGCCGTTACAACAAAGGACCAAGGGCGTCCGGAAGGGGGGTCAAAAGGGGCAGTTGCCCCCCGCCCCCTGGGTTTTGAGAAAAAAATCAATTATTTTTAAAACTTGATCGTGATTAAGTTTATACTAAAAAAGTGAATATTTTTAAAATTTGATTTTCAATTTGTACTGAAATTGACACTACAAAATGGGTTCATAAAAGCAAGAGAGGACTACTCAACTCGCACCGCGTGTTCCATGATCCGACTCGTCGATGTAATTGTCAGGGTTGCCAGCGAATTCTGTACGCGCGGAGACGACATTACGTCACATCGACCTAAGTATATATCAGCGCTGTCCAAGGTCGCTCCCGCCGGAGCTTAGGGTTCTCCTACTCTCGTCCGCGTTTTCAAGGATACTGCGCGACGCTAACCGCGAAGACGATAGCCGGGCTAGCCCGTCATGGTAGCCTTCTTAGCATCGCGCGGTCTCCTTGACAACGGAAGGCACGCTGTGCGAAAGAAAGATTGGAAGGGGAAGCAAGCGCGTGAGGGGCCCCTACGCTGGTATATATACTCGAAAGCGTGGCGTCACTTCGCTTGGCTTGGTGTGGCGTTTGCGTCGGTTGGCATGACGTCAATATGAAAGTGACACAAATGGATTCCCGGCATTCTCCCGATTAAATTGCCAGAACATAATTTAAATCAGACTATTTTGAACGAAACGGGCTTTCAATTCTGTAAACAAATTTTCACGTAATTTTCTTAATTATGGTCCGAATTATATCATTTTTGGGGCCCATTTGATCGAGAAAACATAAGAAACCGATTGACGTCACTTTCAGAAAGATCTGACTAGAAATGCAGAACTGCAGATTTGTCACTGCTTAGTGCGCAACATTGTGTGGCCCCGCTTGTTGCAAGCGTCAAAACCCACGAAATTCAGTGAGTCGCATAATTGCCAGCGTAAAGGCGGCCACACAAGCTCCGGCCGTAGTGCCCCCACACGCTCCGCCTGGCCTGACAGTATTTTAAATTTTTTAAATTTTGTTTCCTGCGCTTCATCTTGATAAAACAGTATCATAATGGATAAAAAAATGAGTCCTTGAGTGATTGTAATTTAAAATAAGTTGTTAATATAAAATAATTTATATTACAACTGTTCTAATACAGTACATATAACTTACTACAATCGATTAGTATTTAATATGTGCTGACAATGACACAATTTTTAATAGTCAGTAGCAAAGCTTAATTGATATCTTTTAATAATGATAATCAATTTCTTTAAATTCTTTTTTATTTTATTAAAATTGAAATTGTAACATTTAATCTTTAGGGCCCCGGTTTTGTCCTGGTCTTCCCTAAACACAGTCCTGCAAGTGGTAGTAGGAGATCACGTTTAGCTGCCCATACCCAGTAGGATATCGGTTAAGACCCCGCTGAGTGGCCTCACACCTAATTCACTATACCTCGTAGAGGCACTATATGTTCCACGCGTAGGAACTTGGCATTAGGGAGAATAGGGACTCTCAAGTGGCGTTCGGTTCAAATTTGGCCGCGGCCACAGGCAGACCGAATCGTTTTTCGCATTTGCAGAAAAAATAATCTTTCTCCTATCGAAATCTACTGCATGTAAAGTAGGCCATCCCGAAAAAAATGAAAATGATTGGCGCGTTAGGCCTTAGTGCGGGAAAGTTGTGTCTTGGGTCAATAACAACTGTGCAAAATTTCAGCCCTGTGAGTTATAATCTTCTGTTCCGGCAAAAGCCTTGAAATTTCGAAATTTAAGTAAAAAGTATAAAAATGATCTTGCAGCCCTCCTACCATCCATCTGGCAATAGAGTGAGTCCAAACTCATCGTGTAAATGTGGCTGCTTGTGGAGTTCCTCCTTTTCTCATTCCAACCACCCTACCTTGTGGACTAGAAGGCGAAATTTGATAAAAATGTGCTAACCGCGGAAGGAGACTCAAAGTCAGCTTTATAGACTTGATGAAGTGGAAACATGAGACTTGTGCTGAAAGGCGGGCATATGACTGAACGACTCAAGGGTGACCCGAATGAAGCCATCCCTTGTGTCGACTCCAATCACTTAGCTGGATGCCTCTGTTACGAGCTCCATACGCTCCACAGCCTGAGTGTGGTAAGGGTGTGCCTCGAAGTCCTAGGATTTGGGGATCCCTTCCTCCTCCAGGATTTTTTTCAGGGAGATGGTTTTAACCGAGTCCAATATACGTGGTGAAGTTATTCGACATACGTCCCAATTGATCAAGTCAGTATAATCGGTAGCATCAAAATTCATCGAAGGTGGAGAACATTTTCGGATTTCTACCAACTTTAGTTCCCACGTGCTGCCAGCGCGATACGCACAGCAAGTTCTCTGATGTTGTCTCTGTTATCAGTTAACATAGCCAAATATATTATATTTTAGTATATTGTTGCGAGCACCGGGTATAGGCCCGTGCATGGCCTGCTGGTACTCGCAGCTGAAGAGAGAAGAACGACGAACTATTTTGTACCAAACGCCATAGCGTTCGTAGGGGTATAGCTTGTACCATTGTAAACCTATAGCTATTACTGAAATATAGTTGTGCAGTGTGTACGCCCGTGTATTATTCTCTCTTTTGCGCTGGGGCGGCCAGCGGGGAAACACCGCGGCGCAACATTATATTATATTATACAATCCTCGCGTTACTTAGCCAAGAAATACAGGTCAATCATTGATAAGATAATTTCAAATAACGCATACTTCGCCTTATCAGAAAATATCCTTTTGGCTATGTTTTATATCCTGACTAGATGCTATGCAAAATACTGGTTGATATGGACAATACTGGACGCACGTATCACTGGGTGAACAGAGTTTTATTCCGGGAGAGGTTACAACGACGTACCAAACGACGCGACGACGACGAGAGACGACGACGACACCACCTATAGGCACGCAGAGAAACTCGAAAGACAGTGTCGCCAATATAACGCGGATGTCATACACAACACTATGCTAACTGATAACAGAGACAACTGTCGATGACAGACATCAGAGAACATGCTGTGCATATGCCAGCCTTTGAGTACAAATCTTATATTTCCACTTCATCAAGTCTATAAACCCGACTAGTAGTAAGACAAGGGGGATTCTAATTCAAATTTGAGTTTCAAGGTCATGATCATGACCTTGAAACTCAAATTTGAAAATTTGTTTTTTTGTCGGCGGGCTGGCGGCGGATGACGTCATAGAGATGACGGAGTGGTGGGGGGTATCATCGAGGAAGAGGAGGAGGAACCGCGGGGTGACGGTGCGGGGGTATCATCGAGGAGGAGGAGGAGGAGGAACCGCGGGGTGACGGTGCGCTACTCTGGAGCGTGGTACAGACTGTCGGTAAGGAAGGCGCTACTCTGGAGCGTGGTACAACAGACTGTCGGTAAGGAAGGAAATATTAATTTTATGATATTAATATAAATGAAAAAACTTCTCGGGGCGACGGGGCTCGAACCCAAGACCTCCGCGGTACGAGTCAGCCGCCTAACCAACTCCCCCAAACGCCGTCTCTGACATTAGTCTTTTCCGAATGGTACATATAGCGAAACCAACGGAGCGTCACATATGTGGCACACACACACACACACACACACACACACACACACACACACACACACACACACACACACACACACACACACACACACACAACGTCGGCGTATAATAATTTATTTTTATGAGAAATTTTATCAGAAATTGTTTCGGACGATGTCGGGAAAGATCGGCGTTTCTCGACACCGCGTCTTCGAGGGAAAGAGACGGAGCATTACTTTAAAGTCAAAATTCTAGGAGGGAAAGAGACACCACTACATAGGGGATAGAATCGCATGCATTCTAAAGCTAACAGTATTTCAAAGTGTTCCGATTTAACGTCGCTGCGTATCGCGCGATCTCGCGTAATTCGACTCCTCTGGAGCAGCCGTGCAGGGTGATGTCACTTGGCGGCGCGAAGAATGAAATGTAACACAGAAACGCGGAATCTTAAAATTAGATGGCGGGGAGGATGATGGGTGCATGCAATGGAGAAATAATATAGGTTTAAGATATATATTGTTACAAATCATAAAAGAATATAATTTAACATTTTTTACTACGAGCATCATGCACAATATGATTGATTGCACATGCTAACAATTCACAATCAATCAATGAATGCTGTTCGAAGTGTTCGCTTTCAGAAATTAATTTTACATAATCTGTTGGCGCGGTAGCGCTACGTAGAACGTCTACGAAAGTGGCATATTTACTGCTTACAGAGTACATATTTTCAGTTAGCCACGTATACATATGTTCAATGCAATGATTGTACGCGAATAATTTACACATCGTGGCTTCAGTCATATATATGACAACGCGATTATCGGTGATTTTAATAAGTTGATCATCATGCATACGCGTGAACTCTAGTCGTAAATGATCAATTATAACGTGAGTTTGGGGCGATGTTGCGTTGCTGCGTAATCGTTGGAGTATGTCCACCTCGTTTTGTAGCAGGAGCTTCCACGTAGACATTGAAAAGCTTAACTCGCTGCCTTTATTGTCGGCTATGGCGATCTCAACGTGACACAAATCCATACCAATGCGAATTCCTATAGTTAGACGTTTATAAGCTGTTGCAGTCAGTGGATAATCACGCCCCTTTTTTCCCAACGCAGAGAAATAATAATTATTGAAACGGCGAATCTTAAAAATTAGGCCGTGGGAGGAGGAACACGGGTAAATAAAATTGAGAAATAATATATGTTTAAGAAATATATATATTGTTACAAATAATAATATGAAAGAATAATATGAAGGAATAATATAGAATATAAAAAATATAATTAAAATTTATTTGGCTTAATTATCCCACTCGATCACATCATCAGCAAATAGATTAGTTAATGGTAAATCCATAGGAACTTGCACAGGGTCAGTTTGAACTGCAACAACACTAGCCCGAAGCCCCGATACTTTATTCCTATACGTATCAAAATCAATATTTTCCGCTTTGACGTTTCGCCAAACCACACTCTTTGGATGATACTCATGATTATTCCGAGATATAGTTATTTGTACATTATCATCATCATCGAAATCGCGTAAAAACGTTTGTTGTTCATATCGATGCATCCAATATTCCTCATCATCCTCGAAGTAGTCGTGTATTGGATTATCGCATTTTTTAAAAACTTTTAAAAAAATGTCGCCATCCTGATTAGCTTCCGCCTCATAAAGTTCTGCACATCGAATTTCTTCGGTTTGAACCGCAACATTTCGACAGGCCACATACATTTTCGGGCTGGATGAATGGATAACTGCCGCAGCAGCGGTGATCGTAGCGGTAGCCGGACGTTTCAAATTCATGGGCAATGACATAATCTGAAACCGAGTTTTCTTATAATTCTCAAAGTTACTAACACAACGATTCACTAAAATATGATAATGGAAACTTACGGTATTAATCGATTGCATTTCCATGCGTTGAACGATTGATAATATCCTTCAAAAGCAATCTTCTTCAAAGCAATTTCACGTAACACAAAAAATGCAAAAAGTGTTTCAAAGAACTGTCAAAGAGACTGCACGTTGACCACGATTTGAAGACAACTGGTCTCGCTGCATCTCCAAGCTGCCACATGTGGGCCCATGCCTAAAGTTGCATAGCTTTGCAAAGTAGGATGCCTTTGTTCTTCGCCATCTTCATCACAGACCACCTGCATTTTCGCTGACCATCATCACCTTCTATACATATTCGAATTATTCACTGACCATCCTCAGAGCGCACTTATCATATCCTTCGAATTCTTCTCCCTTCTTCTTTGGACACATCATTCGATTAGGTCACACCACTTTTGATCGCGTATCGAACGTGTATTGGACGTCTATTGAACCACTTTCAACGCCTAACGTACCACTTTCAACGTCTATCGTACCACTTTCAACGTCATTCGTACCACTTTAAACGTGTATCAAACGTGTATTGGACCACTTTCAACGTCTATCGTACCACTCTGAACATGTATCGAACGGCTTTGAATGGATATCCAACGGGTTTTGAACGGTTTTGAACGGCTTTCAACGTGAATCGAACGGGTACTGAACGGCTTTCAACATGTGCCGAACGGGTATCAAACGGGTCCTGAACGGGTATTGAACGGTTTTGAACGGCTTTCAACGTGTACCGAACGGGTATCGAACGGGTATTGAACTGGTATCGAACGGGTTTTGAACGGCTTTCAACGTGAATCGAACGGGTACTGAACGGTTTTCGACGTGAATCGAACGGACGTCTATCAAACGTGTATTGGACCACTTTCAACGTCTATCGTACCACTTTCAACGCCTAACGTACCACTCTGAATGTCTATCAAACGTCTATTGTACCACTTTCAACATCTATCGTACCACTTTCAACGCCTAACGTACCACTCTGAACGTGTATCGAACGTCTATCGTACCACTTTCAACGCCTAACGTACCACTCTGAACGTCTATCAAACGTCTATCGTACCGCTTTCAACGCCTAACGTACCACTCTGAACATCTATCAAACGTCTATCATACGTGTATGGTTACCGCTTTGATCATGAATCGTACTACTTCTACATAATAATTACAACTATCTTCTTAATCTAGCGTGCATGCAGGAGGTTGGTGGTTGAGGAGGGTGAAGCAAAACAGTTATGCATTAAAAATTTATTATATTTTATTTGTGTATTTCCCTCTGGCGTTTAGATCACCAGTTGAATATTTTTAAATACATTTTGCATGGCACAGTGCTTTGCGTGTCAGCCTCATCGCAGAGTATTAACTACATTTAGCTTATTTAGGGATTTGATATCCTCGTAGTCAATGTCCAGCGTCTCGATGATCACGTCCACTCTCGTATTTTCATCGAGGAAATCCACGAGCCACTCGCAGCAATTCCTATTTCAATTGCTCTGCAAATTATGCCATACTATACTATTCTTTGTTATATTATATTAAACTACTTTGATTTATATTTTATTTATTTACATTCTACTTAACCTTAAGAAGGTGACAGGTTCTCAAAACAGTTGACAAACATCATTTGCAATTTAAATTTACGGAACTTAAGAATTCTAATGAAAATAATAAAAATCGTTTTTTTCTATTTCTTGGAATATCATCAAATATTTTACATTAGTTTCCACTTTGCTTACATCTTAAAATTTCAGTACTTGTCGTATGGCAAGGAAAGTATTCCTTTTATATAAAATGCAGTTAAAAATACGGTGTATTATTTACATAACAAGTTTCTTGTTTATAAATTATACTTTACACGTCGTCGCAACATTTAAAAGCAACGGAGATTTACTTTCTGAACTTATTTGTAAAGTGCTCCCTGCATTTTATCACAGACATGATTGTGAAATTAATTCATCGTGCACGCGTTGTCGTAGAGTTTACGGCGTAGACACAAAATAATACCAATAATCATAATGTATTTAAGTCTCTTTGAATTTCTACGAACGTTTTACCTTTCGTCTCTGGCGTAATGCGAAACAGAATTAGTGTGCAAGCTGCAACGACTGCAGAGTACGCTAAAAATGGTAGTGATTGACCATAGTTCAAATTTATAGCTACCCATATGTAAAGTTTGGTCGCTATAGTACCTAACACCCCACCAATTACACCTACGAGACACGTGCCCATCGCTTTGACCTCGGTAGCAGAGATTTCTGACATTAGGATGATCTGTAAAGAGACCAATCCGCAATTGAAAGTGAAAATCAATATTATGGAAGCTAGAAGTAGTGCCCAAGTGTACATCTGTACGTTCAAATTCAAGTATTCCTCCGCGTAAAAGAAAACACCAATCATGAGATCACAAATAGCTGCTGTAATACCCGACGCGAGAATAAATGGCTTACGGCCAAGTTTGTCGACCAAAAATGTAGTTAGAAAGGAGGAGACCACTTGCGTTACACCGATAACAATATTCATCGAATAGTCAGACATCAAATTGCTGGTTGATTTGAAGATGAGCTGACCGTATATGAGAATTGTAAAGAAACCACCGAAATTGTGCATCACGGTAAACAGCAGTATAATAATAAGGGCACGTAAATTTCCACGCGATGCAAACATGTCCTTCAGAGTTCCACTCTTTACCACGTCTTTCTCTGTTTTCGATAGGGAGTCAACCATCGTTTGCAATTCTTCAGAAACGTCGGCTTTCCCTCTTAGTTTTTCCAAAACGTCTTCCGCTTCGTCCACTCTATTTCTCATTATCAGGAAGTACGGTGACTCGGGCATAAAACAACAGGCGATTGCGAAAGCAATGTTGACGACCAAGAAAATTCCAGCCATCAGAGATAACGAGAGATGCGGGGCAACTATGAACGTCACAAGAATGCCGGTATTGTATATAATGCCTACCAAAGATGATGCAGCACCACGTGTCGCTGGTGACGATATCTCGCCTATGTACATTGGGAGAAAGCAAATAAATATTCCTAATGCTAGCCCTGCCAGAAGTCTTGCCGCGTACAATTCCTATAAAAAAACAAGCGTATGAATTAGCGATTGTAGCTGATAAGGAAATTTGGATAAATGAAAGTAATTTATCGAATTGAAATTTAGTTAAAAATTTATATGGTAACTGTAAAAGTAAACTACTATTTGTAAAATACAATTTTTAGTCTATGGTAAACAAAACATATGGGTCATTCCACGCCAAATTGACCACTTTTTTCCCTTGATATCTGGAAATTTGTTTTAAACGGAATATGATGTAGTCCTCGTTAAGTTATGGGGGATTTAAGTCATTGTTTTGCCGATTTCGAATTTGTTTAAAAATTACAAGGTTTTGAATTTTTCGATTTTTGATTTTGAAGATGACATGACTGTTTTCAGCACAAATCTGATGAAGATTACTGTTTTCAACATGCAACAGTTTCGACCGCTTTCTTACTTGCTACCCTTAACGCCGTCATTCGAAATGATCATATTATCCTCTCCTGTTGAAAGGAGCCCACAACTGACTACGACGTTGAATATGAGCGGTAACACCTAAATGATGCAGTACCACGCCATGTAGCCTTATTTTATAGAGAACACTTCAGCGAATATGGTAGTATTTTAGGGGTATTTTAAAAATCGTGTCTACGAGCCGAAATTTGCAAAATAAAACTTTGTTTATAATTCTCATTATTGTGAAAATGATTTTTCAACCTGAAAAAAATTATTCAAGAAGGTCGATTCTTCTCGATTAAAATAAAAAGGAATCGAGTAAATACGATAAATAGTTCCCCAGATAAAAAATCATCTGTAGGGTGACCTGTCCAGTGAATGAACGTTGTTCATGTAATACGAAAAATTAACGCCTATTTTTCTTTTTATTTTCTTTTTACTCATAACTTATACGGCGTTAATTCCGTTTATTCAATATTTGTCCTCACTGCCGTTCATTCATTGGCAAAAGTGTACATTTCTTACGTTACCATTGAATGAACAGCTTACCCGGTCTTTTTTTCTTTTGACACTTTCGCCGCGAGTGTGGAGATTAGGTTAACCCACCCTAAAAACCAAATTTCAACTACAGTAAATCCTCGTTACCAGCCCTACGAACGGGGCTGGCGGCGGGCTGCTAACGCGTTGTGGACACTATTCCGCGCGACCAATGGCGCGATTGAGAAAACCCAATGAGCGAGCGAGAGGAAACGAAAGAGTCGACGGCAATTTCGTATCGACTCTTTGTCTAATCCTTTGCCAGACTTTTAATGAAAGTTATAACTATCAAATATTGTCTGACTTTAAGTAATAAAACAGCTCGCTTATAACAATAACATTCAGAGGATTAAATAACGACTTTTGAATACTAATTTTAAAAGACATGCAGCTTAAGTGTTAATTCCCTGGGCAGGTCACCCTACAACTCATTTTCATGAAAATGGACAAAAATCGTGAAATCAAATTAAACCACCCATAATTTCCCAAGGACTACATCATATTCCATTTGGAACAAAGTCTCAGCCATCGACGGAAAAAAAATGATCGATTAGGGGTGGAATGACCCATACAGAATAAAATGACTACAGAGACACTCCAAACCAAATTAATCTCATGAATTTTGATGAAATTTAAACATGATATTAGTGCGCGTTAAAAAGGAGTATACATTTGTTTTACAATATTACACCCAAGTTATGCAATGTGTGCCTATTCGTGCGAAAACATTCTGTATAAATATATTTGTATCTCGAGCCCCATTCATTTTAACACTTAGAATTAGGTAGGTTGTTGACAAGAATGAACAATTGCTGTGCCCTGATCAAAGGGTACTATGTAAACGGCTATGAAATCTGTCTATTTCATTAGTAGACTATTTCATTAAGATACTCAACCGCCCGTAATAACGGCTCATATACAGTAGCGGACAAAACAGTTACCACTTTTCCGATCCACTCTACTTCTATTACTTATTAACATGAACCCAAAACTGCAGCATGTGCCCTATGTAGGTATATATTCTGGTAGAGAATTGAAAGCTGTATAAAACCCAGCTAACGGGGAATTTATTTAATTAACAAACAAAACAATACATAACATTAAACAAGACTATACACGTTTAAAGCCCCCACAAAATATTAGCGTCGAATCGAGGGATCGTAACACGAAGGCCTACATCCCCATTGGTTGTAAGAATATAAGACTGATTTATTCCGTAGATGTAAACTTATATACAAAAAATGACGCGTATGCTCAGACGGTGCGCGGCGGAGAGAAACGTGGGCGCGGGGCCTGCGGGGAGAGGAAGATCGGGTGCGCGCGCACGAGCCGCGGAGTGGGGGAAGCCGTAATCGTGGAGGGGATCAGTCCGGGCCGACCCGCAGGCCCCGCGCCAACGTTTCTCTCCGCCGCGCTCCCCCGCGCTCCCTCGGAGGACCAGAAAATTTCTCGAGGAGCACCGTCTGAGCATACGCGTCATTTTTTGTATATAAGTTTACATCTACGGAATAAATCAGTCTTATATTCTTACAACCAATGGGGATGTAGGCCTTCGTGTTACGATCCCTCGATTCGACGCTAATATTTTGTGGGGGCTTTAAACGTGTATAGTCTTGTTTAATGTTATGTATTGTTTTGTTTGTTAATTAAATAAATTCCCCGTTAGCTGGGTTTTATACAGCTTTCAATTCTCTACCAGAATATATACCTACATAGGGCACATGCTGCAGTTTTGGGTTCATGTTAATAAGTAATAGAAGTAGAGTGGATCGGAAAAGTGGTAACTGTTTTGTCCGCTACTGTATATGAGCCGTTATTACGGGCGGTTGAGTATCTTAATGAAATAGTCTACTAATGAAATAGACAGATTTCATAGCCGTTTACATAGTACCCTTTGATCAGGGCACAGCAATTGTTCATTCTTGTCAACAACCTACCTAATTCTAAGTGTTAAAATGAATGGGGCTCGAGATACAAATATATTTATACAGAATGTTTTCGCACGAATAGGCACACATTGCATAACTTGGGTGTAATATTGTAAAACAAATGTATACTCCTTTTTAACGCGCACTAATATCATGTTTAAATTTCATCAAAATTCATGAGATTAATTTGGTTTGGAGTGTCTCTGTAGTCATTTTATTCTGTATGGGTCATTCCACCCCTAATCGATCATTTTTTTTCCGTCGATGGCTGAGACTTTGTTCCAAATGGAATATGATGTAGTCCTTGGGAAATTATGGGTGGTTTAATTTGATTTCACGATTTTTGTCCATTTTCATGAAAATGAGTTGTAGGGTGACCTGCCCAGGGAATTAACACTTAAGCTGCATGTCTTTTAAAATTAGTATTCAAAAGTCGTTATTTAATCCTCTGAATGTTATTGTTATAAGCGAGCTGTTTTATTACTTAAAGTCAGACAATATTTGATAGTTATAACTTTCATTAAAAGTCTGGCAAAGGATTAGACAAAGAGTCGATACGAAATTGCCGTCGACTCTTTCGTTTCCTCTCGCTCGCTCATTGGGTTTTCTCAATCGCGCCATTGGTCGCGCGGAATAGTGTCCACAACGCGTTAGCAGCCCGCCGCCAGCCCCGTTCGTAGGGCTGGTAACGAGGATTTACTGTAGTTGAAATTTGGTTTTTAGGGTGGGTTAACCTAATCTCCACACTCGCGGCGAAAGTGTCAAAAGAAAAAAAGACCGGGTAAGCTGTTCATTCAATGGTAACGTAAGAAATGTACACTTTTGCCAATGAATGAACGGCAGTGAGGACAAATATTGAATAAACGGAATTAACGCCGTATAAGTTATGAGTAAAAAGAAAATAAAAAGAAAAATAGGCGTTAATTTTTCGTATTACATGAACAACGTTCATTCACTGGACAGGTCACCCTACAGATGATTTTTTATCTGGGGAACTATTTATCGTATTTACTCGATTCCTTTTTATTTTAATCGAGAAGAATCGACCTTCTTGAATAATTTTTTTCAGGTTGAAAAATCATTTTCACAATAATGAGAATTATAAACAAAGTTTTATTTTGCAAATTTCGGCTCGTAGACACGATTTTTAAAATACCCCTAAAATACTACCATATTCGCTGAAGTGTTCTCTATAAAATAAGGCTACATGGCGTGGTACTGCATCATTTAGGTGTTACCGCTCATATTCAACGTCGTAGTCAGTTGTGGGCTCCTTTCAACAGGAGAGGATAATATGATCATTTCGAATGACGGCGTTAAGGGTAGCAAGTAAGAAAGCGGTCGAAACTGTTGCATGTTGAAAACAGTAATCTTCATCAGATTTGTGCTGAAAACAGTCATGTCATCTTCAAAATCAAAAATCGAAAAATTCAAAACCTTGTAATTTTTAAACAAATTCGAAATCGGCAAAACAATGACTTAAATCCCCCATAACTTAACGAGGACTACATCATATTCCGTTTAAAACAAATTTCCAGATATCAAGGGAAAAAAGTGGTCAATTTGGCGTGGAATGACCCATATGTTTTGTTTACCATAGACTAAAAATTGTATTTTACAAATAGTAGTTTACTTTTACAGTTACCATATAAATTTTTAACTAAATTTCAATTCGATAAATTACTTTCATTTATCCAAATTTCCTTATCAGCTACAATCGCTAATTCATACGCTTGTTTTTTTTATAGGAATTGTACGCGGCAAGACTTCTGGCAGGGCTAGCATTAGGAATATTTATTTGCTTTCTCCCAATGTACATAGGCGAGATATCGTCACCAGCGACACGTGGTGCTGCATCATCTTTGGTAGGCATTATATACAATACCGGCATTCTTGTGACGTTCATAGTTGCCCCGCATCTCTCGTTATCTCTGATGGCTGGAATTTTCTTGGTCGTCAACATTGCTTTCGCAATCGCCTGTTGTTTTATGCCCGAGTCACCGTACTTCCTGATAATGAGAAATAGAGTGGACGAAGCGGAAGACGTTTTGGAAAAACTAAGAGGGAAAGCCGACGTTTCTGAAGAATTGCAAACGATGGTTGACTCCCTATCGAAAACAGAGAAAGACGTGGTAAAGAGTGGAACTCTGAAGGACATGTTTGCATCGCGTGGAAATTTACGTGCCCTTATTATTATACTGCTGTTTACCGTGATGCACAATTTCGGTGGTTTCTTTACAATTCTCATATACGGTCAGCTCATCTTCAAATCAACCAGCAATTTGATGTCTGACTATTCGATGAATATTGTTATCGGTGTAACGCAAGTGGTCTCCTCCTTTCTAACTACATTTTTGGTCGACAAACTTGGCCGTAAGCCATTTATTCTCGCGTCGGGTATTACAGCAGCTATTTGTGATCTCATGATTGGTGTTTTCTTTTACGCGGAGGAATACTTGAATTTGAACGTACAGATGTACACTTGGGCACTACTTCTAGCTTCCATAATATTGATTTTCACTTTCAATTGCGGATTGGTCTCTTTACAGATCATCCTAATGTCAGAAATCTCTGCTACCGAGGTCAAAGCGATGGGCACGTGTCTCGTAGGTGTAATTGGTGGGGTGTTAGGTACTATAGCGACCAAACTTTACATATGGGTAGCTATAAATTTGAACTATGGTCAATCACTACCATTTTTAGCGTACTCTGCAGTCGTTGCAGCTTGCACACTAATTCTGTTTCGCATTACGCCAGAGACGAAAGGTAAAACGTTCGTAGAAATTCAAAGAGACTTAAATACATTATGATTATTGGTATTATTTTGTGTCTACGCCGTAAACTCTACGACAACGCGTGCACGATGAATTAATTTCACAATCATGTCTGTGATAAAATGCAGGGAGCACTTTACAAATAAGTTCAGAAAGTAAATCTCCGTTGCTTTTAAATGTTGCGACGACGTGTAAAGTATAATTTATAAACAAGAAACTTGTTATGTAAATAATACACCGTATTTTTAACTGCATTTTATATAAAAGGAATACTTTCCTTGCCATACGACAAGTACTGAAATTTTAAGATGTAAGCAAAGTGGAAACTAATGTAAAATATTTGATGATATTCCAAGAAATAGAAAAAAACGATTTTTATTATTTTCATTAGAATTCTTAAGTTCCGTAAATTTAAATTGCAAATGATGTTTGTCAACTGTTTTGAGAACCTGTCACCTTCTTAAGGTTAAGTAGAATGTAAATAAATAAAATATAAATCAAAGTAGTTTAATATAATATAACAAAGAATAGTATAGTATGGCATAATTTGCAGAGCAATTGAAATAGGAATTGCTGCGAGTGGCTCGTGGATTTCCTCGATGAAAATACGAGAGTGGACGTGATCATCGAGACGCTGGACATTGACTACGAGGATATCAAATCCCTAAATAAGCTAAATGTAGTTAATACTCTGCGATGAGGCTGACACGCAAAGCACTGTGCCATGCAAAATGTATTTAAAAATATTCAACTGGTGATCTAAACGCCAGAGGGAAATACACAAATAAAATATAATAAATTTTTAATGCATAACTGTTTTGCTTCACCCTCCTCAACCACCAACCTCCTGCATGCACGCTAGATTAAGAAGATAGTTGTAATTATTATGTAGAAGTAGTACGATTCATGATCAAAGCGGTAACCATACACGTATGATAGACGTTTGATAGATGTTCAGAGTGGTACGTTAGGCGTTGAAAGCGGTACGATAGACGTTTGATAGACGTTCAGAGTGGTACGTTAGGCGTTGAAAGTGGTACGATAGACGTTCGATACACGTTCAGAGTGGTACGTTAGGCGTTGAAAGTGGTACGATAGATGTTGAAAGTGGTACAATAGACGTTTGATAGACATTCAGAGTGGTACGTTAGGCGTTGAAAGTGGTACGATAGACGTTGAAAGTGGTCCAATACACGTTTGATAGACGTCCGTTCGATTCACGTCGAAAACCGTTCAGTACCCGTTCGATTCACGTTGAAAGCCGTTCAAAACCCGTTCGATACCAGTTCAATACCCGTTCGATACCCGTTCGGTACACGTTGAAAGCCGTTCAAAACCGTTCAATACCCGTTCAGGACCCGTTTGATACCCGTTCGGCACATGTTGAAAGCCGTTCAGTACCCGTTCGATTCACGTTGAAAGCCGTTCAAAACCGTTCAAAACCCGTTGGATATCCATTCAAAGCCGTTCGATACATGTTCAGAGTGGTACGATAGACGTTGAAAGTGGTCCAATACACGTTTGATACACGTTTAGAGTGGTACGAATGACGTTGAAAGTGGTACGATAGACGTTGAAAGTGGTACGTTAGGCGTTGAAAGTGGTTCAATAGACGTCCAATACACGTTCGATACGCGATCAAAAGTGGTGTGACCTAATCGAATGATGTGTCCAAAGAAGAAGGGAGAAGAATTCGAAGGATATGATAAGTGCGCTCTGAGGATGGTCAGTGAATAATTCGAATATGTATAGAAGGTGAGGATGGTCAGCAAAAATGCAGGTGGTCTGTGATGAAGATGGCGAAGAACAAAGGCATCCTACTTTGCAAAGCTATGCAACTTTAGGCATGGGCCCACATGTGGCAGCTTGGAGATGCAGCGAGACCAGTTGTCTTCAAATCGTGGTCAACGTGCAGTCTCTTTGACAGTTCTTTGAAACACTTTTTGCATTTTTTGTGTTACGTGAAATTGCTTTGAAGAAGATTGCTTTTGAAGGATATTATCAATCGTTCAACGCATGGAAATGCAATCGATTAATACCGTAAGTTTCCATTATCATATTTTAGTGAATCGTTGTGTTAGTAACTTTGAGAATTATAAGAAAACTCGGTTTCAGATTATGTCATTGCCCATGAATTTGAAACGTCCGGCTACCGCTACGATCACCGCTGCTGCGGCAGTTATCCATTCATCCAGCCCGAAAATGTATGTGGCCTGTCGAAATGTTGCGGTTCAAACCGAAGAAATTCGATGTGCAGAACTTTATGAGGCGGAAGCTAATCAGGATGGCGACATTTTTTTAAAAGTTTTTAAAAAATGCGATAATCCAATACACGACTACTTCGAGGATGATGAGGAATATTGGATGCATCGATATGAACAACAAACGTTTTTACGCGATTTCGATGATGATGATAATGTACAAATAACTATATCTCGGAATAATCATGAGTATCATCCAAAGAGTGTGGTTTGGCGAAACGTCAAAGCGGAAAATATTGATTTTGATACGTATAGGAATAAAGTATCGGGGCTTCGGGCTAGTGTTGTTGCAGTTCAAACTGACCCTGTGCAAGTTCCTATGGATTTACCATTAACTAATCTATTTGCTGATGATGTGATCGAGTGGGATAATTAAGCCAAATAAATTTTAATTATATTTTTTATATTCTATATTATTCCTTCATATTATTCTTTCATATTATTATTTGTAACAATATATATATTTCTTAAACATATATTATTTCTCAATTTTATTTACCCGTGTTCCTCCTCCCACGGCCTAATTTTTAAGATTCGCCGTTTCAATAATTATTATTTCTCTGCGTTGGGAAAAAAGGGGCGTGATTATCCACTGACTGCAACAGCTTATAAACGTCTAACTATAGGAATTCGCATTGGTATGGATTTGTGTCACGTTGAGATCGCCATAGCCGACAATAAAGGCAGCGAGTTAAGCTTTTCAATGTCTACGTGGAAGCTCCTGCTACAAAACGAGGTGGACATACTCCAACGATTACGCAGCAACGCAACATCGCCCCAAACTCACGTTATAATTGATCATTTACGACTAGAGTTCACGCGTATGCATGATGATCAACTTATTAAAATCACCGATAATCGCGTTGTCATATATATGACTGAAGCCACGATGTGTAAATTATTCGCGTACAATCATTGCATTGAACATATGTATACGTGGCTAACTGAAAATATGTACTCTGTAAGCAGTAAATATGCCACTTTCGTAGACGTTCTACGTAGCGCTACCGCGCCAACAGATTATGTAAAATTAATTTCTGAAAGCGAACACTTCGAACAGCATTCATTGATTGATTGTGAATTGTTAGCATGTGCAATCAATCATATTGTGCATGATGCTCGTAGTAAAAAATGTTAAATTATATTCTTTTATGATTTGTAACAATATATATCTTAAACCTATATTATTTCTCCATTGCATGCACCCATCATCCTCCCCGCCATCTAATTTTAAGATTCCGCGTTTCTGTGTTACATTTCATTCTTCGCGCCGCCAAGTGACATCACCCTGCACGGCTGCTCCAGAGGAGTCGAATTACGCGAGATCGCGCGATACGCAGCGACGTTAAATCGGAACACTTTGAAATACTGTTAGCTTTAGAATGCATGCGATTCTATCCCCTATGTAGTGGTGTCTCTTTCCCTCCTAGAATTTTGACTTTAAAGTAATGCTCCGTCTCTTTCCCTCGAAGACGCGGTGTCGAGAAACGCCGATCTTTCCCGACATCGTCCGAAACAATTTCTGATAAAATTTCTCATAAAAATAAATTATTATACGCCGACGTTGTGTGTGTGTGTGTGTGTGTGTGTGTGCCACATATGTGACGCTCCGTTGGTTTCGCTATATGTACCATTCGGAAAAGACTAATGTCAGAGACGGCGTTTGGGGGAGTTGGTTAGGCGGCTGACTCGTACCGCGGAGGTCTTGGGTTCGAGCCCCGTCGCCCCGAGAAGTTTTTTCATTTATATTAATATCATAAAATTAATATTTCCTTCCTTACCGACAGTCTGTTGTACCACGCTCCAGAGTAGCACCTTCCTTACCGACAGTCTGTACCACGCTCCAGAGTAGCGCACCGTCACCCCGCGGTTCCTCCTCCTCCTCCTCCTCGATGATACCCCCGCACCGTCACCCCGCGGTTCCTCCTCCTCTTCCTCGATGATACCCCCCACCACTCCGTCATCTCTATGACGTCATCCGCCGCCAGCCCGCCGACAAAAAAACAAATTTGAATTAGAATCCCCCTTGTCTTACTACTCCGACTTCGAGTATCCTTTCGCGATTAGGACACTTTTATCAAGTTTCGCCTTCTAATCCATAAGGTAGGGTGCTTGGGAAGGGATAGGGAGTATGTATGGGTGGGAGGAGGGCTGCAAGATCATTTTTATACTTTTTACTTAAATTTCGAAATTTCAAAGCTCTTGTCGAAACAGAAGATATTACCTCCCAGGGCTGAAATTTCGCACAGTTGTTATGGATCCCAAGACACAACTTTCCTGCACTAAGGCCTAACGCAACAAACATTTTCATTTTTTTCGGGACGGCCTAAAGAACAGGGTGATTTTCTCGGTGCACCTGATCAAAGAGATGCTGCCTGGTTAACCGTGACGAGGTCAACCCCCCGTCATGCCTCTCCGAATTTATGGATTTCGATCCTTGAAGGGGTTGGAGTACCTATTAAGAAGTGCGAAATGTCCCGTTTCCACATTTCTCATCAGATCTCTGCGAAAACGGTGCCAATGGATTCCTTATGTTTCGCCGATGAAACTAACACCAAGAACGACATAATTCGGACCATAATGAATGTAATTCCATGAAAAATTTATTTATAGAATTTCAAGCTGAATTTATTAAAAATAGTCCGATTTACATGAAATTTTGTATGATTTTCATCGGAAAACATAAGGAATCCATCGGTATCAGTTCCATATCGATACGATAAAGAAATTCTTAATACGCTGAAATGAATAAATCCGTAGAATAAATTAATATTAAATGAAGAATAATGTTTAACTAAACTGTAGATTTCGTCACAATTTCTAATAGTACTATTTGGTTTTTCCTTATAATCGGAAACTAAAAGTTTCCGCAATAAGCGATTTTAATCGCTTAAAGAGCATTAAATAAACTACTAAATAAACAGTTTTCAAATTTTGTTATAACAATTAAGTTGAAAAAATTGAGAAAAAAACATTAAATGAACGTACAATATATTTAATTATAAATCATTAGAAAGGCATATTTTTTCCGTTTAACGACGTAAACCGAGTGCGAGTGAAATAGCGCACCAGCGCGAGACCGTCGGTCGACGGCGACTTGAATCATCCAGTATTGAATATGAAAATGTTCATATTTCTCATTACAATTTGATAAGAGTGTTACCACCGATGAATTGGTGAGTTTATGTCCACGAAAATGAGTTAAGACACGAAGCAATTCGGTCTACTTTTTCTTATGAATACATGATTAGGACAGACACTACGTTAACTAAAAATGAACCGAATTCCTCCATGTTTCGCATCATTTTCATCGTGAAACCCTAAAAACTCTATTGGTAATACTTTATCAACACTTATCAAAAACATGAACATTTTATCTAGCATTGGTTTTATTGCTCTCGGCTGTCAACGGGCGGACAACTAGGGCCCGAGGATCCTCGCTCGCAGCAAGAAAGCAAAACAGTGGGGTGGGTAGGTCCCGATAATCCGAGCCTAAAAGCTTCTCAACAATCGGGAGACTGTACATGTTATTTCTGATGCTTTCGATGATGCGCGCAATCATTTGCGTGCGCGGCTTCATGTTGCACGTCAAAAAGTATTCTTTTAATTATAATTCGTAATTCAGTTTGTAAGTGTAATTAAATCAGGCGTCATTCAAATCATGCACAGTTCATTAATTTTAACTAATTGACCAATTCATTTATTTTTTAATTCATGAATGCAGTGCTCTGGTGAAGAATATCGTAATACGGAGCTAATATTCTAGGCCCTAGAATCTACGGTATTGTCAATGTGCAGCTGTAACGCGCGCCACTTTACACTATCTTTTCTTAGCATTTATACGGGGTGATTCTCTAGCTAGAGTCGTCAAACGCGATGCTCGCCAACAATCATGTGTCTCGCTGAGTTTCGTGGGCTTCTACGCTCGAAACCAGCGGGGCCATACAATGTTGCGCACTAAGCAGTGACGAATCTGAAGTTTTGCAATTTCTAATCAGATCTTTGCGAAAGTGATGTCAATCAATTTCTTATGTTTTTTTCGATTAAATTGGTTCCAAAAATGATATAATTCGGACCATAATTACGGAAATTACGTGAAAAATTGATTTGCAGAATTGAAGTAAATTAGTTTCTGTTAATTTAATCGCGTAAATATCAGGAATCCATTGGTGCTACTTTCATATTGATACGGTGAAAATAAACAAATTCTGTTTCTGTATTATCGATGACAACATCGTAGTAGTACTGGCGAGTGCATTAGCGCATATGAAAAGCTATCGAATAAGCAATTGCAATCTAAAGTCACTATTGCACCAACACAATTTTATATATAAATGTTTGTTCAACTGCTTTCTGCATAGGACGTTTAATTATCTTATAATAAGTGTATAACTTTCAGGTTCTGCTTCAGTGTTTTGCTAATAAAAAAATGCCTAAGCCAACCTAACAAACTTTATTTTCTGGGGACATCCCCTCATCTATTTTTTTCTTTTCACTTACAATTCCTTACTGACAACGTAGCATAGTGTAGCATAAGCACATTTCAAGTAATTAAAATGTACAATGAATTTTCTACGTTTACAATACCAGCAGACTTTCCGCTTAAATTTTTACAAGTACAATGCAACAGTTGAGAATTTATTTCCACATTCAGAATAAAATATGGGAATTGCAAACAGTTCCCTCAAGCGTTCATTAGGCACCCGCGTATCTATCGGTATTATCATTTCTGTGCAGAATAAACTGCTATAATACCGACCTGCCAAATCAGCGAGGTCACGTGACGTGTCTACTCCCTTAAAGCTTCTTCAACATTCTTTTGGGTGTATATTTTTCTGTTCTTTGCCATGCTCGATTTGCTGGAAAAAAGATATAATAGGTTTAATTATACGAAGTTAAAAATGTTGAGGTTATGTATGAAGTTTTCCATTAATTTCAATGTATATACTTACTTGTAAAATATATACTTTTACTAACATTAAAAATCTATTCAATGGATAAAATAAATATATTTATTATAAAATACTTATTTTTTTAACGAAAGATCTTCCGAAATGCTCGGTCTTGTTTACTGTTTGTTAAACGTGGTTACCGGTGCAACGTATGATCACCTTCTGGTACATTAAGGAAATTCTTGTAAAAGTAAATAAACTTAAACATATTTAAAAAAATATATTACTTTTCTTGCAAGTTTAAACACCTTAAACTAAATTTTAATCTATTTACTATTATAGTAATGTATTCTAATAATATACAGGGTGTCCCAAAATTGGTGGAGTTCCTTGGGAGGGGTGACTCAGGGGTGATTGGAAATAACCTTAGCGAAAATATTGTCCGAAGCATCGGTAACGAGATATTAACAAAAAAAAAACGGCCAATCAGAACGCGAGCCTTCCGCTCAAGCTCCCGCGGTAGCGTTGGCTACGCGATAGACAGCTGCGCTTGTACTACGCACAAGCAAATCGGCATGCATCGAAGGAAACCGCGTAAAATAACAAATGAAAAAGACGTAACATACAAAACCGAACTTTTCGTCGTCTTTTGGTTGCCACTTGAAGTGAATAATGAATAAAGGATAAATTGAGGAAAATCATGTCAAACGTAAAAAGACGAATACACAGTTTTTTTTAAAGCAGAATCGAAAATAATAATTATTTGAAGTGAGAGGATAAGGAATACGTAAATTTTCTTTTGTTAATATCGTACAGACGAAAATGGAATGTAACTGGAAATGAAGGAAATCTGATCATGGTTCGTTATTGTGATAAAAATCCTTAATTCAGTAACGGCCAACACTGTTGCTAATAATCAATAAGTCTGCTTAAAAACTCCAAGAAATATTTATATACGGAAATTTGGAGAATTATCGTCGGAAATTAGCCACAGCCTGCGTTAAACTTAAAAAAATAATAATCACCAATAAAGTAACTAAAACTCACCCTTTCGGAAATTCATCTGCAGCTTGAAAACAACCTGTGTTACTACGTCACTGAACCGAACCTGGTCATCGACGGACGCGCCCAGTACAGAGCTGGTCCCAGGTATACGACACCACCCAAAGTTAATAGTCGCAACAACAATTGCGTCTGGGTTAATGTATCGAATATTCACTTCACTGCATATCTACTAACACTGATCACTTAATTTATTTTTCTTAAAAATTAATTTTAATTTTTAATTTTAATTTTTTTTTAAAAAATTACTATGTATTACAAAAAATGCAAAGAGGAAATTCAAAAGGTGGTACAAAATGGGAAATTTACATAGGTTTATGGAAAGATGTAGATAATACAGTATTTCCCCGGTTTGGTATACACGATACGGACTTTTCGCTATCCCCACCACTTTTGTCCGGCGAAGGCAAGAGCGAGATGGAACGAGAGCGAGCGAGAGGCATTGAAAGCGAGCGAGGGCGGTACGAAAGAGACGACGCGTTGATGTTTTGTCTCGGTCTGTCTTTCGGACGCCTGACACTCTGTCCTTTGCGTGCGCGACGGGCGTGCGCGATGGTCGCAAGCGCTTACCGTGAGCACGAAAACCGCTTCGCAAAATCTTGACGCAGTCCCGGCTCACGGTAAGCGCTTGCAACCATCACGCACGCTCGCCGCACACGCAGTATTCCATCTCGCTCCCCCCTTCGGCCAGAAAGAAGCGAGAGATGAACTCTATGAATTAGGGCTCTGTTTGCGATACGGGCTCAACGCCGGTCTCGACCAGCGAGCCGCTAACGAGGAAATACTGTATAAGCTTTCAAATTGCGGAAGTTGAAATTAACAATATTCGCTTTCGGTTCGGAAGGTTACGATTTTTCACACTAAACTGGATTTAGACTTCGAAACATACAACACACCTTGCCTCAGACAATAGGCGATAGACGATAATTGATCGAGGGGAAATTCCCACAACTTACGCGATGGTTGTAACGATTACTGTATGTAGTAGATTCTATATATTGATACAAAAATCAATTTCGAAAGAGTAATGCGGCCAAACGATTGGTATTACGCAATTAAAAAGATTTATGAATGTACACAATTCAAAAGACAATATCGATCATAATAACATACTTTTGAGGACTCACCTACTTGGTACACGTAGACTGTTAATATTTCGTACGTCTTAAGGTAGGATTTCCTAGACGCGATCCGCCGCGGCGAGCAGACCTCAGGCACCACATTGAGAGTCCCAGTTGGGTTCCAGTATTTGAAAGGGTCTATTCTAATGATCGGCATACCTGTTTCAGAAAAACCAGATTGTGCATTCTTTATTGTATCAATATGGAAGTGACATCAATGGCGTCCTTACGTTTTTCCAATGAAAATCATACCAAATATCATGTAAATTGGATTATTTGTAACGCAGTTAGTTTGAAATCATGTAAATCAATTTTTCTTCTTATTTCCTTCATTATGGTCCAAATTGGATCGTTCTTGGTGTTCGTTTCATCGGCGAAACATGAAGAATCGATTGGCGTTGTTTTCGCAAAAATCTGCTGAGAAATGCGGAAATCCTGAACATTTCTCATTTAATAATGGTATTTCAATCCCGGGTCGAAAGCCATAAAATTCGGTGAGGCACCACGGGGGGGTTGACCTAACCCAGACCTCACCACGTGGTGCCAGTCAGCATCTCTTTGACAGGCGGCGCTCCAGAATTACTCTGTAGAATACAGTATGTGCATATGTATACGTACATATAGACTACACAGGGTGTCCCACCTAAAACTGGACAGCGCGATATCCCCTAAAGTATTGGAGATAAAAATTTTTAAAAAATATGTAATTGAATGGTTCGAGAGGGCCAATTTATTGGCCGAGACGGTTTTTTTTATTATTATTTTAAAAGATACGATAGTCAAGTTCGGTTTTTCAAATGGAACTATTTTTTTTTTTTTTTTTTTTGAAGACCTGAGTTGATAGTGCATTCCAAGACAAATTGAATAAGCTTAATGTATACACTTTATTTCCACTGGTTTTTAAGATATTGCGCTTGCAAAATTACTGATTTTCACTGGAAGAAAACCCTCTGGAATAGCAAGGACCGCGGACGGTCTTACTGGCGCCATGGGTGGAATTGCCTGTTAAAACTGATACTTACCTGCCAAAGGTCTGGGTTAGGGATGGCAAGCCCAAAGGCTGGACAATTCTTTTCCGTCAGAAATGCTACTTAGGTAGGTACATCTGCGGTGTCGAGAAGCGCATCGTTACTTTTATTTCGCACTTGCTTCTACGCTCGGATGGCCGGTTCTTTTGGGAGGGATGCAAGCTCGATTGGTTAGGTTAGGAGGAGTGAAAGTTGCTAGACTGAATTTCAACCATAGGGAGCAGATTGTATCAGAACCAATCGGATTTGTGTCCTTCACAAACGGCTGCTCTCTTGAAGAGGCCCTCTTCACAGCAATACCTCCTCCCCAATGCCCACCTTCTCTCGCACGGAATACGTCAACGCATGCTTTTGTTTTGATATCGAAGCTCGTGTTTATACCCCCTTTCTTCCTGTGTCTCTCCACGAGGAGTATTGCCGGTGGATTGTAGGAGCGTAGATGTCTGGATGCCAGTTGTTGAATTTAGGAGACGATAGAAACACTTTATTACAAAACACACATGTACTGTTATTAAAGTAAACCGTATTCCTCATCAGGCCTCTTCAAGAGAGCAGCCGTTTGTGAGGGATGCAAATCCGATTGGTTCTGATACAATCTGCTCCCTATGGTTGAAATTTAGTCTAGCAACTTTCACTCATCCTAACCTAACCAATCTAACTTACATCCCTCCCAAAAGAACCGGCCATCCGAGCGTAGATGCAAGTGCGAAATAAAAGTAACGGTGCGCTCCTCGATACCGCAGATGTACCTACCTAAGTAGTATTTCTGACGGAATAGAATTGTCCAGCTTTTGGGCCTGCGAACCCTGTCGTAGACCTTTGGCAGGTAGGTATCAGTTTCAACAGCCAATGCCACCCGTGGCGCTAGTAAGACCGACCCCGGTCCTTGCTGTTCCAGAGGGTTTTCTTCCAGTGAAAATCAGTAATTTTGCAAGCGCAATATCTTAAAAGCCAGTGGAAATAAAGTGTATACATTAAAGCTTATTGAATTTGTCTTGGAACGCACTATCAACTCAGATGTTAAAAAAAAACATAGTTCCAATTGAAAAACGAACTTGACCATCGTATCTTTTAAAATAATAATAATAATAATAATCGCCTCGGCTAATAAATTGGCCCTCTCGAACCATTCAAATATATATTTTTTAAAAAAATTTATCTCCAATACTTTAGGAGATATGGCGCTGTCCAGTCTTAGGTGGGACACCCTGTAGAGTCTGGAGGACGGAATGAGCCGATGATTCGAGGTCTGTAAAGTTGACACCCCCAAATGCAAATTTTTATAAAACAACGATGGCATTCGTTTGTCCTCGTTTCTCCAACAAAAATTTTGATTTGTCTACCCGTCAAAAAAAGTTATAAAGAAATAAAAAAGATTGCACCAGCACCTCCATGAAAACTTTTTAATGATCTGTCAGTGGGAAATTTCTGTCCTCGATTTGTGCATCCAAAAATTTTCGTTTAGTGTCACAAGTTAACCCGATCAGTTTTTGCCCAAATATGCCAGGTGTGAGGAAGATGCCACCCCAATATAGCAATTAAAAAGTATTAACCACCATCAATACACCTCGCGGAGAAACACAGGAAGAAAAGGTGTAGCCCGCTAATTTCGCGTGATCCCGCCTGCCTGGTCTTCCCTTCAAATTAAACACGGATCCCTCATCTCTAACGTTCCGCTCTCGGGAGACAACTGAAAGTCGCAGGCCTCGAAGGGAGAGCGGCGTTCCCTCGAGTGTAGGAATGGTGGGGATTCGTCGGGAATAAAGTAAATAATTGAAATTCAACTTAAACTTAACAATGGCTTATTTATTTAATAACACTTAACTTTAATAATAAGAACAATAACAATATTAATATTAATACTACCTACGACTCCGATTATATATATATGTGTTTTTGTTTTTTGTGGGTTTTTTGTATCTTTTATGCTATGTGACTTTAATATGCGTGTATATATATGTACTCCAGCAGTGAGTTTTGGCCAATGCCGTTGCCGGAGCTGTTCCCGACACACTTGGCAAAGTTTTTATACTACGGTTCTATAGACCTTGCCTTCGCTAAGTGGTTAAGTTGCTGCCTACTAATAGGAGCAACGCTTGAAACCTACGCGTAGACAAAAAGGAGCACCAGTACCTTTGTACACTAAGAACCAGTTTCTGCCGTTTTCGGAGCGGCCTGAAATTCTACTGGATGGTATTTAAGCTGCTTCCAGACACTAACATTCGTTGATCGCAAGAAGGTGTTTGTATCGAATAGCTTTCTAATGCCCGCTGCGCTGTGTGCGCCTCCTTTTATACCGGAAAATTGGCGGACTAGCGCATGCGCAGTATGTCGTTATTCACTATTTTGCATTTTACTCGCTTATTATATATTATTTTGTTTCGCGCTTTTGTTGGTATTTACATTTAATTATTCTTAATGTGTCTATGATATTTGTTCTTCTAATATTTGCTTATTTTTATAAATTACATATAAAAGTATTTAAAATGACTCTGCGCGGTAATACAGGATGGTTTTCTGTGGTAACATAGATCGGTTCTACTATACCGACGGTCGGTAACGCTGGGTTTGCGTCCCCGTGGGACGTTACACGAGTATAATCACGCGCCCGAATTTCAAAACAAAAACACGGGTTAACGTATTCCGTGCGAGAGATGGTGGGCCTCAGGGAGGAAATATTTCTGTGAAGAGGGCTTCTTCAAAAGTGTGGACGTTTGGGAGGGATGCAGGCCAGATTGGTTAAGTATGTACCAATCAGATTTCAAGCTCGCGGAATACGTCGATGTGTTTATACTCAAGAGATAACGGCATCCGTCTTTAATTTGAAGGGACGACCACGCAGGCGGAACCACACGCATGCAGCGGGCTAACACGTTTCATCCTGTGTCTCACCGCGGGGCGTACTGTCACATCTTCAGAGTAATTTCGTTTCCTACTCCATTGTCAGGGAAACATTTTTCGATGTAACATATGAACATCTTATTTTGTTAGTGGAGGAAAATGGCACATCTGATTCCCAAAAGTTAATTAGGCTGATCGGCCTGAGCGTCTCGCCAGGGTCGCGGTTTATGACCATATTAATAATAGTACCTACGGCGGGTTCGAAGCCATCGTACGTACTACCCACCGACAGAGCAATATACGGATTAATTAATTGTCAGACTGAAGAATGCCTAACATTATTAAAGACGGTATCGCGTCCTTGATTGCCCTTAAGAAATGCTAGCAAATAGATGTTGTCGAAACGTGCTTCAGCGAACATGAAATTACCGGTCGAAAACAACGAATTAATTCTCGCTCAGCTCTGACCACCTTTGTTCCGACACACAGTGGGCGTCAATCCCAAGAGTAAAGAAAAAACATGCCATTTTTTCCAATAAAAATGCCAAATGATATCAAGCTACTTTATAAAAAATAGTTTTTTGTTTGTTTTTTTTTTTTGGCAGTGACACCTAGAAAAGTACTGGATCTGAAGAAGTCGATAAAAAGTTAAAACTTCGTTTGTATTGCAATGATAATATTTTGAGCGTACATGCAATCTTTTCTATACTTTTAAAAATCTTTATTTCTGGCGTCTTGGGTCCCTTCTCCCAATTAGCCGATTGGAATATTGCCCAAATATTGTATAACTTCGTAGGAATGTACTAACACTTTGCTAACAGTACCTATTTATTTAGTACATTGGTACCGGGATAACATGAATAGGCACTGGTTTACAAATATTTCTGCACTTTCCATAGTATGTATATTTATCAAATTCTATTTGTTTTATTGGAATTATTGATGTTATTTTTTTAAGTAACGTCGGACTTTCGTATGAGTTGTATGTTAACTCTTCCTTTATGAACTTCCTTCATAATATTCGTCATTCTCAGTGCTAAAAATGGGAAGTTGCATTTTTCCCCTATTTCTTGGGATTCAGCCCCACTGTGCGACACAGAATACAGGTAATTATTCCATGATTGGCAAACATTGCCAAATCTTGTTTTCGCAGTTGCAAGGACAAAATATGTTGATTATAAAACAAAAAAGAAATTTGGTTAGAAGAACCCGGAAGGTAACTAAAAAGCCAACAATTGCTGAATTTTTTTTACGCGCTTCTTATGGAAAAAACTATATGTAACTAATTACATTTGTTTACAGCCATTTTGCACAGCAGATGCCACTATTTTTTTCTTATGTAAAATGGCCCACCGATTTCGAAAATAAGGTCCAAAAAAATTTCTATGGATACGTTTTCGAGATATCGACAGGTGCTTTCTCCAGTAGCAGCTTGTTTTCTTCGTATAACTGCAGACTCAACATAAGAAATGAGAAACTAGGCCCATTGTTGCGATTTCGATTTTTTGTAGATGATTAAATGAATTGTCGATCTTAACTTCGGTCGAGAAAAATGACTTTTTTTTACATATTTCCATCGATTTCACAAGAACTACTGAACCGATTTGAAAATTTTGTCAGGAACATTTGTTAGTGATTCAATTATCTTTAATTTGATATAATGTTCGACCATATCGGTCATTTGCAACACGAGATATTCGCACTTCAGTGGGACCACCTTTTTGACAGACAGGTAAAAGGTTCACCTGCCAATGTTTCGAAATCGTATCCATAGAAAATTTTTTAGATTTTGTTTTCGAAATCAGCGGCCCATTTTACATAAGAAAAAATAGTGGCATCTGCTGCGCAAAAAATGGTTTTTATTTTGTAAACTAGTATTATTTACTATTGCTTATCGGGAACGATATTACTCATTTCGGTTCCCATAAAATTGTTCTCTTTTATATCACCGAAATTCAAAAGACTCGATTTAAAATTTTGCACAAAATAAAGACATACAAACTTTGACACGTGTTTATACACAGATCAGAAGAAGCCGCCGTGATATATTTCCCTTTTTTGGAAACTCATACTATTAGTTTAAAAGAAATATATATATAAAAGAAAATATAATCTCATAACTTTTGTGTTTCGAATTGTTTCCGGGTCATTCCACGCCAACTCGATCACTTATTTCACTCGATGTCTCGGATTTTTTTTTAAACTTGAATATGTTGTAGTCCTCGTGGAATTAGGGGGGGTTTTAAAGTCAAGTTTAAGGAAAAGATGTTCTTGCCCATTCATATAAAGCTAGGGGTATAAGAATTTGATTATCCACTGATCTTTGTAAGCTACTGCGCATTGCAAGTCTGTTTACGGCACCTCCAATCCGGTCACATGGTCCTTTACCGTGTGCCGTCGCAAAAATTGCCACTCAGCAGCAACACCGAAATCGCTAATGTGATGTGTCAAATTTATGAAATTTTTTGTATTTTTATACAATGCAGCCGCTCCATCGAAAAAAATTTTTTTTTTACGTTTCCTACAAATTTATCTGCAGGGTATTTCAGCAAATGCAGTTTCGGCCTGTTCCTTACTTTTTCCCGATACAACCGTACACGACAAGTTGTACAAATGAACATTCCTTCAGTAACAATTGGATATGCACGAACCATTCCCAATGATACTTTTCGGAGTCCTTTTGTACAACGACTATGTCCCGGTCGGTTGAAGGGATTGCAACACCACTGACGCACCATTTTCGAAATTCTACTAACAGATTTTCAGATGCGCGCCGTATGAAAGTTGCTTGAAGAGTGAAAACTTCAAAGGCCGATACCTATAAATGTAGGAATGGTAGTAGCGGCCGGAATGCGATACATTCTCGCGCGGAAGACGGAGGACGGCGGAGGACGAAGTTCGGCAAAGACGGCCGAATCGAGGCGGTCCTCGGCGGCCGTGCCGATCGACAGTCATTGAAAAGCATGCTAAGAGTATAGTCACGTTGATATTATGTTCTGTATTCCTTTATTCTTATATATTAATCTTTCATCATTATATTGCTTATTCTTATTTCACTTGTGTGTTTGATTGTTTAATTTGTGAAACCCCGACTTTCCTACATTAATATGTAGCAGCCTACAAGTTTATTGCTCCCTTGGACTAACATCGGGATCCAAAAATGTCTACAAAACGTGCTAAATTGTAGCAAACCCATAGCTTATTGCTCTGTTCTCGACGACACTAACAAGGGGAGGACACTGATTTTGATGAGCCTTGGCACGATGGATTTATGTCGAAAATAAGTAAATAGGTGTCCGAGGGTTTCTGCCAATAGGCCTTAATAATAGAGATATTTATTCCCGGGGGATTCCCCTCTGAAGGAGTTGGGGTGCCTTTTGAAGATTTCCCCAAGTTAAAAAAATGATAAAAAAATAATTTATAAAAAAAAGAATTAATAAAAAAAAATTTAGGCTGTACTTCCGAAAACCGGTCAAACCCAATTTGACTGAAATTCTGCAAATAACTTCATTTTACCTAAAAACAATGTTTGCGAGAAGCGTTTTCTGCGACTTGAAAGTTAAGGTCCAAATTTTTCGAAAAATGTATTTTACCATTTTAGTGTCACACTCCCTGCAATTTTGAAAACTTCCATCTTTCAATTCGATTGAAATTCAGAAAATAGGTTTCTTTTACTCAAAAACAATATTTGCGAGAAAGATTATGGCGTCTTGAAAAATTAGACCTAAAATTTTACGAAAAAGGTTTTACTACAGTAATGTCACTTTCTGCAGTACCGACACAGCGTAGGATGAGATCATAGCATAGCTGGAATGCTGAACCGAAATTCTTAAGAGCGTTCGAAAGGACTGTTTACATTACTGACTTTCCACGTTTTCTGTTTGCATTCAGCAAAAGATACAGAGGTAATTGTGGATAAAAGGGTACACCTTACCGATTTTTTTTAATCACTACCACGGTCCCCCCTGTTAACAATATTTCTGTTGACTTATATCGACACAACGCATTCCACTTTCCAACTTGTCCCGGGTATTAGTAATGGTTGGGGCTAGATTGGTGCCGCGAGCGCGTAAAGCATGGTAGCGAACCGATGTGTAAAAACGACCAGAGGGGATCCATTTTACCAATTATTACAAGATATAAAATGTGTATATACAGTGTCGGTAACGTTGGAAATGACACTAAAATGGTAAAACATTTTTATCTAAATTTTGGGTCTTAACTTTGGAGTCGCAAAAAATCCTTCTCGTAAACATCGTCTTTATGCAAAATAAAACTATCTTCAAAATTATAGCTAAATCGGGTTTGACCGGTTTTCGGATGTTTCGCCAAAATTTATAAAGTTTTTTTAACGTGGAAACATCTTCAAAAGGCACCCCGACGCCACCAGAAGACTGTGGCGTTAATGTTATTACAAGATACGATTAAGCTGGAAAACGGGTTCGCAGCCGTTATCTGATACTTTGGTTCGGGACGCTGTGGCACGTGGATTGTTTATTTTCACATTTCCCACTCTTAGGGCTATGCATTCCTAACAGTGTTTATACAATCAGCATCAGTGTTTTTAGAGTTGAACTCCGAGCATTAGATGCATTTTGGTCGGCATAGCGTGAATTTCTGTCGTGCTTTTAACCGAATTCGAAGTCTTTGTCTTTGTTGTAAGACAATAAAAAAACATTTCACGCTTACGAACTAATTAAACTCGGTGGAATCATATAGTTTAGGTAGTTTATAAGCAGATGATACACTTCCAGATCGATGAAAGAATTAGTTCCTGTATAGGACATGCATCTACCTCAAATACTTCACCGCGCACACACACTTCTCTGCATTCTTGATGTTATATTTCAAAAACGAAATATTTCCCCAAGGTTTGGGTTAGGTGGAAAGTGCACAAAATAAGCTACAAATACTGAGTTTTTTATTAAAATCAGACGATACTTTTTTTGGGAAATGCAATTTTTTTAATTTTCTGCACACGAGCCAACCGACAAACGTGTAAAATATATTTAAAAATATATATATGATGTATAAAACTTATATCATTAGGAAGCTTGATGTTTTTGTGATTTTTTGGCTCCAGTCGCGTCTCGATATGTTGATTTAGTCAAAAGTTATGACTTTCGATGCGTTTGGTGGCCAGCGCACTTTGACCCCCTCCCCTTCCTGTGGTCCTGCGGCAAATGTAAGGGGTGGAATCGATCACCCGAATATCAATTTATTAATGTGCAAAACAGGCAAATCCGTTTTGGGTAATTTTATAGGGTTTTTGAATAATGTCCTTCAAATTACAACATTTATAATTTTACAGTTTTGGCGTCTTTGTATGGTCATTAATGTCTAATTTCTTCAGATTTTTCGAAAGGTTGGAATACAGTGGCAAAAATCAAAAACTGATATTTCTTACCTTCCCGTACGCAAAGTTGTGGCATACTCGTACGACGAATATATTTTTTTCATTAAATGGGTGTTATATGCAATTCTAAATACTTTCACATGTTTTAAATGAGTCAATGCAATTAATCTGATAGCATTTTACCGTTGATAATGGTGAAGTTTTACCTAATTGCGTGTATAAGTGATGTCAGTACATAATAAGTGTCACCTCGATCGTTCTTGGTAGATTCTTGAATTCCCTTCCTGCAAATAATATCATATAATAGGTTTTCATTATCAGATACTACTGCATTCATTAAATAAGTTACTGAATTCTGGTCAATGAGTTTTACCTTTGATAATTTCGATTTGCTGCGCAAGTAACGCTATGTTTGTAATTTAATCTTTGTCGCCATCGTCATTTATTACAGGATTTATCTGTTCGGTACTAAATATTTTGCTAAGTATCTCTGCGGGCCTTATAATTTGTGCAAGATACCGAGCATGCGATAAATAATATATTGTCGCTGCTACATGCGAACAACATCCAATAGTACGGCTCCTATTTGCACACTTACAGAAATGACGCTTGATTCTAGAGCAACCTATTGAATGTGGTGTATAATCTATGTAACATTTATAGATTGCACTTGAAATTGAAGAATGTTCTTGTTTTGTTTAAGCAACGGAGATTAATATTATTTTCTTCATCCATCATTTCTGCCAAGTAGGATACTTCTTGAGATAGTTGGTAGGATCCAGTAAAAATTTTTTTAAATCTTGTTCTGTCATTTCGGGGAAATCAGTCAAATCGGTAGCTGTTATTTGTTTAAATGGAATCTCTCGTCTACTCCAACGGTGTGTTTCGACTTCCAATTCTAATGTATTAGGTTGATCTTTTTGTTCGGAAATTCTTGAAATTATTTTTTCGGTGTACTGGTTATCTGAATTTAATCGCTTTACAAATGTATAATGCAGGAAACAAGCTATTTGGCAGAACGACCGTACTGTTGGAAGCAATGTGTTATGCATTTGGTGATGGAAAAGTCGGTATTTTTGCCCTATTATGCCGTGAATAGCTTCAACAACCCAAGGAACTTTTGTAACTAACCGAGAATCGTTAGCTTCCTTTGTTGTGAGTTGATGACGTTTTCCTTTGAAAGCTGGCATAAGTATTCGGTATCCTTATTCCTCCACATAGGTTTTCACATCCCGAAAACCTCGATCAACGATGCATAAGTCTCCATTTTTCATTAAAGTCCGCAAACCGTTTGGATCTTGCATTACAATTTTCATTATTTGTGCGTCATTTTGAGTAGCATAGAAAGGTCCGAGCATGTCAATAATATATCCTGTTGTTGTGCAAATTGTAATTGGTTTACATAGTGGTGTTTTTTTTTTTTTTTTTTACCGGAATATGACTTTCTTTGGTATTCATTATTTGAGCTTTTTCCGTGTCGAATATACGTGCCATCGAAAGTCAAAGCCAACTGATCGGTTATATTGTGCAAGGTTTTAGCAATAGTCGATGTTCCTGTTTTAATTAAATGTTCTCGAGGAAAAGCAGTGAATCCAAATTGGGTAGGCAATATGTCCTTTTCAAAAACATTTATAATTGGTGCACAGAAATCAGAAACTTGTTGTTCTCGTTCCATTCCCATAATTGCCGCTATTGTTTTATTTGAATTGCTAGTTCGAAGTTTAAATATAAAAACAACAATAGCCTGCGATACAGTTCGACACTTAGTTTCTCTCATTGAAACCATCATTTCCCGTAATTGTATTATGTTTTCCCAAGTTAATCCCGTAAAAACTTGAAGACGTTTCTCTGAGAGTGTAAAATCGCCCATCTTATCTTTAATATTAGAGTCGCAGTTAATGGACATGAATTCGAAATATTTTCTTAATTCATTAATTTCTATTAATGCACTATTTGAATGCACCCGTAAATTCGTTAAGTCTTCTCCATATAACCGTCCCTTTATTAAATGCGTCGGACAGCAACGATTTCCGTTCGGTACATATAATCTTCTCAATACGAATGCCTGTTTGATGAATGAACCACAAACAAAACAGTATTTGTGTGTTGAAACAACTCTTTGAAATTGCATCTTAACATATTCAGTTTCCGTTGTCCGATTATCACGTACATTTAATACAAATGATGGGTCTTCACTTGCGGAACAGGAAGGACCTGATCCAGAAGATTTTTCCGGTGACGATGAAGATTCGTGAGGTTGCGGAAGTTCAGAACTTGGTTGGTAATGGGAAGTACTAGCGATTGATACATCCCGTTCTTCTACGTTCACATCACTATTCTTTTGATAAATAATCATACGGCACTTCCCACATAATACATCGCCAACTGTAACCATATTTTCCAAAATTCTCGACCACTTCTCAGCTTCAAATACCGTATTAATCTTCTTCTGCCAACCGACTGATTTCCTCAATGGAATATGACAATTAGTACACCTAACACGACTAATATTCGACTTAACAGTGTTTATTTGTCTGTCCGACATATTGTATATGGACACTATTTTATATTATATTATATTAATATTTTATATAGTATATTATATTATATTATTTATATATTATATTAATTATGTTGAATTTGTGAATTACACCAGTTTGTAGATTCCTTTTACATCTAATCACAAATGTTTACAAAATCACTCACACTCAGAAAAAAATGTAAAATCAGTGCGTAAAGGATAAGTAAATGTTTTTAATTGTTTCAATAAATGTATAACTTTATAATGTTACACTACTTCTGTATCACTAATTATAAATCACTTTTTTATTACACTTTTACCACTCAGCTCGGCTTCTGGAGCCACAGAGTTCCCCGGCTTCCAATTCTGCCATTTGTGCACTGAATTTTGAATTTATGTACATAGGTAGGAACCATTATAACCGGGATCGTGTAATGCGGAATTACTTCACAATTGAATTTATTTTTATTTTGTTTAATTTTTTTTCGGTATGGAGGGGGACAAGCGCCGGACCATGCAAAAGCGTGCAATAGTATTTTTTTGCAATAATACTATGATAAAACTTTGTCATACAACTTAAAAATAACGACACAATCACTATTATATTAATTTCAGTTTATTATGTGCTCTTTTTATAACTTTTATAACGTTTCTGCTCACTATATTCTTTCTTTAAACGTTCCTCAACTAAACGAAACTAAATGAAAATAATCGTTATCGTCAGCATTATCCCCACGAAATTACCTTTTTTAAAAGAAGGTACAAAAAAGTGCGCCAAGTATACGCGCGCGCGCAGACGAACGAAAAAACTGTCGTACATTTATTAATGTGCTATATTTAGCTTTACAAAACTAATGATATACAAAAATTGCGTCAATTATAACAACGAGTATTTATACAAACAATCGGATTTATATTGAATAAAGGATTCATCATTGGAAGAAACGAAGATAATAATATTAAGCAGATATATTTTTATAGAAATAAATATTTCAATACCAATAAATATTTTATTCAAAATACTTGGCGCTGATATAAATAATAAAATAAGACATGACACCACTGAGAAAAGAAACAAAGAAAAATATTAATGCAATTTATACATATTTATTCAGTTTAGCAACACCAATTCGGATTATAATTGGCGCAATTTTTGTATATCATCAATTTTGTAAAGCTAAATATAGCACATTAATAAATTTACGACATTATTTTCCCCCTTTTTCGTACCCTTTTTTTAAAAAAAAGGTATATATTTTGTAGTGTTTAGTGATGACTGGTTAATTTTTTCACCACCTCGGGGTTATTTTGTTTTTAAAATATTGTATTGTCATCCAAAGTACTCACGCCTGCAAACTTTCAAGACAATTGGATTGGTGGAATTGGATGGATTTTTCAGATATGAACCAAGCATACAAGAAGCAAAGAGAGGCTGAGTACAATCGTTTATTAAATTCGTTTAATTAATATAATACTATGTATTGATAATACCCAATTATTTTTTTCTCCTGTAAATTATACATTTTTCCACATTCATAATAAAATTCGATTTAGATTGTATACAGGGTGTCCCAAAAATGTCGGAGTTCCTTGAAAGGGGTGACTCAGGGGGTGATTTGAAACAACTTTTTCCTTAGCGGAAATATTGTCCGAAGCTTCGTTAACGAGATATTAACAAAAAAACCCCGACCAATCATAACGCGCGCCTTCCGCCCGAGCTTTCGTTGTAGCGTTGGCTACGCGGTAGACGGCTGCGCTTGTACTACGAAGGTACGAACAAGCAAGTCGGCATGCACCGAAGGAAACCGCGTTACACCGTTTTTTTTTTAAAGCGGAATCATAAATAATAATTGTTTGAAGTGAGAGGACAAGAAATGCGCAAATTTCGTTTTCAAATAAGGCATAAACGAAAAGGTAATGTAACAAAAAATGTACGACAAGTCATCATAATTCGTTATTGAGGTAAAAATCCGTAGTTTAATTACGGCCAACATAACTAAATTTAAAAAATAATATTAGGTGTATGAATAAATTCTTTCAGACTGGATTTACATAATCGGTATAAAACAACCCAATTTCTATCGCAGTGATATTCGTAAGCTAACAGAAAAATGGCAAAAGGTAATTAACAATAATGGAAATTATTTCGATGATTGAGTTGTTTTCATATTTTTTAAATCAAACTGTTATTGAACCCTAAAATCGAACAGAATTTATTTCTAAATAACACTCACCACTGCGGGCATTCCTTTCCATCCTTTCCTTCCTTTTCGGAAACCTGTGTCACTAAGTAGGTCACTGTGCCGATCCTGGTCATCGGTGGACGAAAAGATTTATGGTACGGTTGCGCTCAGTGTTCAGCTGATCGCAGGTATACGACACCACCCGAAGGTAAGGATTACAACGTCAAGTGCGTCCGGGTTAATGTACCGAATATTCACTTGACTGCACGGCCACTAACACTGATCACTTAATTTACTTTTCATGGAACGTGTTGTTCCTACGTTATAAAATTGGTGGCCCCGAAAGGGGCCGGTTACTGTTAGTGGAGCAGTTGCTCGTTGTGACCACCCTCAGCGTCTATGCACGCCTTGCGGCATCATTGACTCCGTTGAGAATAATCTTGACGCCAAACGCTGAATCGTACCCTCGCTGTGGGTTTGGATGTGCGAGTATTCCCGTGCAAACGCTCGCACAGTAGCACTTGCGTCCCCGTTGTTCTGGGCGTACACCCAGAACATCGCGTAATATTCTCGAGTGGAGAACATTTCTGGGACGTGATTGCTAGCTGACTGAAATGATTTTTTCCAAGCAACTTCCTCTACCCCCAAGTAGTTTCTCTCGTTCCATTATGAGTTAACTCCCACCAGAACAAGAGGCTTTAGGTAAAAAGAAGCCAGCACATTTTCGAAACACACGTGCTTTGCAGAAGTGCAACGAACGACCCATCCTACCTTTCACAAAAGCCCGTGCTCCGTCCTTTTACTGACAATGTACCCATTGCTTCGAGGTAGGCAGCAGACACCACGTGTTTCGGTTCGAAAGGGCCCGAAGAGAAGAGAAAGAGAAAGTCTTCCAGTTGCTATAAAGAAGAAAAGGTATACCAACCCTGTTTCCGTTTTCCAATATCCTGAGTTCACGTCAGCTACGAGGCGGAAGCAGCTAAGCCATAAATTACCCAAAACAAATCGTTCTCTACCGCCGACTCGCAGGACAATACGGTCATAAATCGCGACCATGGCGAAATAATTGGTCCATCAGCCTGATTAATTTTAAATACGTCTCGCGGAGAGATACAGGAAGAAAAGGGGTAACTCGCTGACTGCGCGCAGTCCCACCTGCTTCGGCCTTTCTTCCAATTAAAGGCAGATCCCTTATCTCTCGAGTATAAGCACGCGCTCGAATTTCAAAACAAAAGCACCTGATGGGAGTTAACTCATAATGGAACGAGAGAAACCTCTTGGGGGTAGAGGAAGTTGTTTGGAAAAAATCCTGTCAGTCAGCTAGCAATCTCGTCCCAGAAATGTTCTCCGCTCAAGAATATTACGCGATGTTCTGGGTGTACGCCCAGAACAACGGGGACGCAAGTGCTACTGTGCGAGCGTTTGCACGGGAATACCCGCACATCCAAACTCCCAGCGAGGGTACGATTCAGCGTTTGGCGTCAAGATTATTCTCAACGGAGTCCTGCTTGTTCGTACCATCGTAGTACAAGCGCAGCCGCCTACCGTGTAGCCAACGCTATAACGGGAGCTCGGTCGGAAGGCGCGCGCTCTGATTGGTCGAGGTTTTTTGTTAATATCTCGTTAACGAAGCTTCGGACAATAATTTCACTAAGGAAAAAGTTGTTTCAAATCACCCCCTGAGTCACCCCTTTCATGGAACACCCACATTTTTGGGACACTCTGTATACATATTTCTTAAAACTCTAAAATAAAATTATAGATGGAAATGTGCTTATTTCATTTGCACGTGCAGCAGGCTTACTTTCTCTTTCTCTTCTGCTTCGATTATCTGTAAACATATAAAAAGCCACACTTTAGTTACAACTTAACACAGAACTTATAGAAATAGAGTGGCCTTTCTTTGATATACACTAAGTGTAGGGGCTACAAAATGTGTCTGAGAGACGTGAGAGCGTATGGCAGAAAGTCTTGTTGTAGGAAATTTAAATGGTAATGATAATTTAGCGCAAATGAACGAAGAGATCCAATATTTTAACGCACAATTTATTGGTGTTGGAATAAAATTAATTTAGTATGTTCATTAGTGAATTAAAATATTGTTAATGGGAAACTAATAAAATTAATGAATAGCGCGGCAACTACCATTGATTTTAAAATATTACGAATGTCTTTCACAAGATTGAAAAGAATCAAGGGAGATGTGTTTTCAGCGTACTTTCTTCACTAATGTGACTTGCTCTACATTGCAAGTAATCGACTATAATTTTCTTAA